>NC_058140.1:6425487-6798820 GCF_011075055.1 Mangifera indica
TTGGATAAATATGGATCCCGAGTTATTCTATGATTCAGGCATCCCTTACAATGCACTAAAATAAAGGAAGTTATTGATGAGGCATAGGTGGTGGAAATGGCCGACGGCAAATTCATGTCACCTTTTGGAGATTTTAAAAGGCTTCCCTTACTAGCCCATTTGGGTGGAGAGGACTCCTTAATTTGGTCCCCTAAATCTAATGGCATCTTTTCTATCAAATCGGCTTGGGAGGTAACACGAAGTACGAGAGAAAAGGTTACTTGGCACAACCTAGTTTGGTTCAAAAGGCACTTTTAAAAACACACTTCATTGTGTGGTTGGGTATTAGGGGCAAACTATATGACAAGGGATAAATTAGTTAGAATCGGCCTTATCTCCACAATTTATGCCTTTTGTGCAATGAGGAACCGAAATGCATGGATCATCTCTTTTTTAGGTGTGCTTTTTAGCTTCCAAATCTGGAATGGAGTGCTTAATCGTTGTTATCAACATCTCAATCCCATACGTAGGCCTTTTTGATTGAGGAATTGGCTAACAAAATGGAAGGAGGACAATCTCAAGATTATTTGAGTAAGTTATGCTTTGGTGCAATCGTATACCACATTTGGAAGGTTAGGAATGACATTTGCTTTGGAAGAGGTGGATTACCTAAGGAGAGAGTTACATGCTTATCAAATAATGTGTTAGAGTAGGGTAACTTGCTTGAAGGAAGTAAACAAGTCTAGTGAAAATGTGTCAATTGCAAACAATTGGGGTATCCCTCATGCAATATTTTAGTAGGAGGCATAGAATGGTGTTCAGTCCAATTGTGATTGTGTTCCTTTTAGTGTAAATTGTTTTTGTGTTGTAGCTTTTGTTCTCTATGTACCATTGTTTGAATTATTTTATTGTGGTTTCTTGTTGTTTTGGCAGCAGCTATTTGTCTGGAAATCATTACTTATCAAAAACAAAAAACTCAATTCTGGAAATTACTGTTCATATGGCACAATAGCTATTTGTCTTTCAATTTTAACCAATCAAATGACCTCCAAATCATACAAAATATAGATCATTGGAAAAGGCATTCAAAAAGCTTTCTAATGGTATATGATAGCAATCACAACTCAATCAACAAGGCATTCAAAACTTGTCTCAAAGTTTGCTGGCAAAACCTGAAAATGGCAAAAACATACACTGTGAACAGTATCCGAGACATAAAACTCACATTCACACCTTAACACTTTGAATTTCAGGGTAACAAGAAAATTAACCAAGGCATTAAGGAAAGTTCCACCAACCTTGGGATCTTCCACCACCAATTCTTCCTCCTTTGAGTTCTAGGAAGAGCTACCACAAAATCCACGCTTAGATCTTCCCAAGGCTACTCCGGAACCAGCAAAGGCATGTAAGGACCAGCTTTGAAATGAGATTTGGACCTTTGACAAGTGCCACACCTTGCTACAATGGCTTGGACGTCACCAACCATCTTAGGCCAATAGAAGTGTTCCTTAAGCATGTCTAAGGTCTTATTTATGCCAAAATGACCTGCTAATCCACCACCATGTGTCTCCCTAATGAGAAGTTCCCTAAAAGAGCTCTTAGGGATGCATAATTTAGCTCCTTTGAGGGGTGAAGAGGGCTTCTTGGAACTCTCTCTTCACCCCTAAGAAGTCTAATGTAAAGCTGGAGTTTTTGAACCTAAAGGGAAAGACTCTAAGGGGCGAATTTGTGTGGCACCTCCTCAAGAAGTTGCTGAGCAAGGTGCAATAAAGTGGAACACTTGTGCTGTAGGTTTTTCCTTGGCAAAAGGCCACCATTCTTGATGGTTAAAAGAACATTGGAGAATATGTGGACTACTTATGGCCTCATAGATGTCATGACTTCGGGCCAAGGTGTGATTATTCTTAAGTTCCAAGATAATGAGGGAGCTTCAAGAGCCGTGGAGGAGGGACAACTTACCATACAAGGACAGTCGTTTCTCATTCAGAAATGGACTACAAACCTCCTTATGATGATTAATGATGTAAAGAAGGTGGCTATATGGGTTAAAATGTATGGCATTCCCCTTGAGTTTTGGACTCCAAAAGGACTTAGCTACATAGCAAGTGCAATTAGAAATCCTCTTTATATGGATTCCATTACTGAAGAAGGGATAAGATTGGAGTATGCTAGAGTTTGTATTGAGATAAAGGTGGATTCGGAATGCCCCGAGTCTATTAGCCTAGCTTTGCCAAATGGTAGAATCCATGGTAATCAATGTGGAATATGCTTGGAAACCTATAAAATGCAATGGATGCCAATGCTTTGGACACTCCACAGCAAGTTGCTCTTTAGGATCTAAACAAGGTGATGACATAACTTTACAAAATTCTTTGAAGGAGGTGGCTGGATTTGTGTTGCCTATGAGACTTCATGGGAAAGATAAAATGGCCTAAGCAACAAAAGGCTATGACAAGAAAACTAAAGATAAAGTGGTGGAGATGCAAAAACCTATGGGAAAAAATTTGTTAACGCATAAGAGCAATAGATTTTCTGCCTTGGCTATTAAAGAGTCTCAAGAGCTGGAAAAAGATAAAATAAAGCCGAATTAGGAAGTAATGCATGGGAACACCTCGGGTGATGCAAATATTGAAGAAAAGAGGTATGAAAGTGAAGCTAGCACGTCAAAAGGGCCTTGTCCTCCCTTGACAGCAGGTGTGAGTGCACGGGAGAGTGAAGTATCTCCCATAAACACAAGTCTAAATTTGAGTGATATGGAGAACATGGATCAAGAAGCCTCTCCGGTAATGGTCCCATTTGGTGGAAAACTAAAGGTGGATGAGATGGACTTTAGGAAGAAGGATGCTGATTTGAAGAGTAGGAACTTGGGGAAGAAATCGGCAAAGCAAAGGAAAGCAAATTCCCCACCCCATTCTTCCAAATGACCAAATTTGCATGCTGGAATATTAGGGTCCTTAATGCTCCTATCAAGCAAAGGGAGGTTAGACATCTTATTCTCCATAATAATATTGATTTCATGGCTGTTTTAGAAACTAAAGTAGGGTCTCATAATCTTTCAAGAGTGACAAGTAATATTTTGAGAGATTGGGAGTATGACAATAATAATGGAGTATGTTCTAATGGGAGAATATGGGTATGATGGAATAAGGAAGCTATTAGTATAGACATTAAAGAAAAGGCTCCCTAATTCATTCATTGTGAAACATGGTTAGTGAAGGAGAAAACCCATGTGGCCTTATCTATAGTGTATGGGTTTAACCAACCTTTGGAGAGGAAAACTCTTTGGAGGGAAATTATTAAACACTCAAATCAGATGGGAAGTAAACCTTGGCTAATTATGGGTGATTTCAACGCCATTAGAGGTCCAAATGAAAAATAGGAGGGGCTGTGTGGGGAGATACATATTGTGATGATCTTAACAATTGTTGTAGAGAGGCAAATTTAGATGACTTGAGGTATATGGGGAACCATCTCACGTGGAGTAATTTAAGTGAAGGGCAAAGGAGAATAGCATGTAAATTGGATAGAGCTCTTGTCAATGAATATTGGAGTGATGTTTTTGCGGATTCTTTTGCTAGTTTTCTCAATCCTTCCATTTCAGATCATTCTCCTTGTGTGGTGACTTGTGGGGGTGGTGAGGAGAGGAGAAAGGTCCCATTTAAATTCTACAACATGTGGGCAAATCATGAAAGCTTCCTCAATGTTGTAAGGGAGGCTTGGAAAGAGGACTTTAAGGGCAGCCCTATGTTCAATCTTGTCAACAAACTCAAGGGATTAAAAGGTGCTTTAAGGAAGTTAAATAGGAATGGCTTTCGGAATATCTCCGAAAAGGTGGTGGAAGCAAAAAATAACCTGGAGAATGCTCAAAATAGGCTCCAAATCTACCCTCTTGATGAAGATCTAGCTAAGGAAGAAAAAATATGGCTGGATAACTATAGTAGACTTAGTAAAGCTGAAGAATCTTGGCTCGTCAAAAAGCAAAGGTCCATTGGCTTCAAGAGGGGGATCAAAATACCAAATACTTCTTCAAATGTATTAAGGCAAGAAGGAGTAGAAATTCTATTAAAGGAGTGTGCCTTGATGATGGGACTTTTGTGAGTGATATGGGAGAAGTTAAAAAGGAGTTTGTAAGCTACTTCAAGAAGGTACTCAACTCTATGGATTCTTGCAAATCAAGCATTGAGGAAATTCAAAAGCTGGTCACATTTCGAATGGTGCACCAAGATAAGGAGATGATGATCAAGGAAGTGGAGGAGGAGGAAATCAAATCCACCATTTTCGCAATGGACAACAATAAAGCTCCGGGGCCGGATGGATATGGTGCATTCTTCTTTAAGGTAGCTTGGGAGATTGTTGGGAGTGATGTGATCAAAGCAATCAAGCATTTCTTCTCCTCGGGTCATCTCCTTAAAGAGGTAAATTGTACTATCCTTGCTCTTGTTCCTAAGGTGGCTAACTCTTCCATGTGCAAGGACTATAGACCTATAGCTTGTTGCAACACTATCTATAAATGTATCTCCAAGATCCTTGCAAACCGGCTAAAAGTTATCCTCCCTAACTTCATTGATAAAGCTCAAGGAGCCTTTGTGGGTGGACGGGAATATTGGAAAAAACATCATGTTGTGCCAAGACCTTATGCATAACTTTCACAAGTTGAGCAAAGATAAGAAATGTGCTATGAAGATTGATCTCTTGAAGGCATATGACATGGTACATTGGGATTTCATTCTTGCAATTCTTGGAGCAATTGGTATTCCGGAGGAATTTATAGGCTGGATTGAGAGTTGCATTACAACTCCTTCTTTCTCCTTGGGGATTAATGGTGAATTAGTTGGTTTTTTCAAGAGTTCTCATGTTTTAAGGCAAGGGGACCCTATATCCCCTTACCTCTTTGTAATGGCTATGGAGATTCTTTCCCGTATGCTTAGGGAACTCAAGAACCATCCTTCTTTTGGCCATTATTGGAAATGCAAGAAAAACAATATAATACATCTTTGCTTTGCCGATGATCTTATTTTGTTTTGTATGGTGGATTATGCTTCGATCTCCCTCATGGAAAATACTCTAATCCTTTTCCATAAATGGTCTGGGCTTAAAATGAATTGCAATAAAAGCAATATATTCCTTTCCGGGGTTTCCAAAGAAGAGAAGAATCAACTCTCGACTATAATCAATATGAAGGTGGGAGAATTGCCTTTCAAGTACTTAGGTGTTCCAATAACTTCATCAAAGCTCAAGAGTTGTGATTGCAAGCTGCTAGTTCAAAAGATTGTAGGGCGAATCACCTCATGGCGTAGCAAATTCTTATCTTATGCGAGGAGGCTCATTCTCATCAAGGCAGTCCTATTTAGCATTCAAGTGTATTGGTCATCTATTTTTATTCTCCTTCAAGTGTCCATAAGGAGATAGATGGAATCTTAAGGAACTTCCTTTGGAGTGGTGCTTCTATGGATGGTAAAGAAGGCCAAAGTTGCTTGGGATGAGGTATGTGTTCCTAAAATAGAGGGTGGCTTAGGTATTATGAGGAGCAAATCTTCGAACAAAGCTGCCATAATAAAGAACATGTGGAAGATTCTTAGTGACAAGAGGTATTCTCTTTGGGTGGAATGGGTTAAAACCAACAAGCTAAGAGGTAAATGTTTTTGGGAAATAAATCCTAATAGTGAGAGTTCATGGGTTTGGAGGAAGATCCTAGGCCTAAGGGAACTAATGAAGACCAAGTTTAAGAAGATCATTGGCAATGGGGAAAACACATTTCTTTGGCATGACAATTGGCACCCTCATGGACCGTTGTTGGATAAATATGGACCTAGGATTATCCATGATTCAGGTATCCCTAAGAATGCACTTGTGAAGGAAGTTGTTGAGGAGCATAGGTGGAAATGGCTGGTGGCAAATTCATGTCACCTCTTGGAAATAAAGGATGCTCTCCCTTGCTGCCACATGGGTGGAGAGGACTCATTAATTTAGTCCCCCAAATCTAGTGGCATTTTTCCCATCAAATCGGCTTGGGAGGTAATTCGGGTTAGGAGGGAGAAGGTTACTTGGCACAAGCTTGTATGGTTTAAAAGGCACTTTCTAAGACACTCTTTCATTGTTTGGTTGGGTATTAGAGGCAAACTTATGACAAGGGATAAATTAGTGAGTTTCGATGTTATCTCTCACAATTCTTGCCCTTTGTGCAATGAGGAACCGGAATGCATGGATCATCTCTTCTTTAGGTGTGCATTTAGCTCCCAAATTTGGAATGAAGTGCTTAACCTATGTAATCAACATCTCAATCTCATGTCGTGGACCACTTTGATTGTGGAATTGGCTAGCTAATGGAAGGAGGACAATTTCAAGAATATTTTGAGTAAGGTGTGTTTTGGTGCAACCATCTACCACATTTGGAAGGCTAGGAATGATATTTGCTTTGGAAGAGGTGGAGTACCAAAGGAGAGAGTCACAATTCTTATCAAAGATTGTGTTAGAGTAAGGATAAGTTGTTTGAAGAAAGTGAATAAGTCTAGTGAGAATGTGTAAATTGCAAACAATTGGGGTATCCCTCATACAATATTTGAGTAGGCATAGTTTGGTATTTCCCTTTAAAGTGATTATTTTGAGATGTATCTTTGGATCTCTTTGTTCCATTGTTTGTATTTTAGAGCTTTATTGTTTGTTTCGGCATAACCTAGGGGCTTGTCCTAGGTATGCTTGTGTTAAGCTTAATCTAGGGGCTTTGTCCTAGATAAGCCTCTTGTATATCCTTTCTTTGGTATAAATTATTATTACTTACCAAAAAAAAAATTTAGCTCATTTGAAAAGAAAACCATCATGGACAGAATAGTCTTCATATGCCCCCTTGGAACACTTCTTCATGATCTCCCTAAGCTCATCATCTTCATAGTAATATTGCCTCATAAGCTGGAAACCTAGAACTCTTGCATCAAGAATGGATAATAAGTAATGTCTTCTTGAAAGAGCATCGGCAACAACATTGGAAGAACCTTGTTTATATGCTGAAACAAAGGAGAACGACTGGAGGAATTCCACCCATTTAGCATGCCTTGAACTTATCTTATGTTGGCTACTAAGAAACTTCAAGGCTTGGTAATCGGAATGAAGCACAAATTGTTTAGGCCTTAGGTAATGATCTAATGATCAAGGGCTTTAACAATTGCATAGAATTCTTTGTCATAGGTGGAGTACCTTCTCTTGGACTCATTGAGCTTCTCACTAAACTAAGCAATGGGCCTTTTGGCTTGAGTTAGGATTGCTCAAATGCCAACTCCACTTGCATCACATTCCACTTCAAATACTTTTTCAAATTAGGTAGAGCAAGTATGGGGGCTTCACATAACTTCTTTTTAATCTCTTTAAATGCTTTGGAGGCTGCCGTGGACCATTCAAACCCATTTTTCTTCATACATTCAGTGATGGGAGCGATGAGAGTGCTAAAATTAGGCATAAAACGCCTATAAAAAGAAGCAAGGCCATGGAAGCTCCTTACTTCAGTAAGAGTCTTCGGTTGGGGCCAAGTTTTAATGGCTTCTACCTTGGATTGATCTACTTGGATGTCATCTTTGGAAACTACATATCCAATGAACACAACTTGGTCTACAAAGAATTCACACTTCTCTTCATTTGCATACAACTTATTCTTTCTAAAAACATCAAAAACACTCCTCAAGTGCAAGACATGATCATCACAAGTTTTTCTATACACTAATATATCATCAAAATACACAACAACAAAAGAGCCAAGAAAGGTTTGAGTACCTCATTCGTAAGTCTCATGAAGGTGCTTGGAGCATTTGAAAGGCCAAAGGGCATAACCAACCACTGATATAAGCCTCCCTCAGTCTTGAAAGTTGTCTTCCACTCATCTTTTTCTTTCATCCTTATTTAATGGTAGCCACTCCTTAGATCAATTTTAGGTAAGACACAAACACCATGTAACTCATCAAGCATGTCATCAAGTTTAGGGATGGGATACCTATACTTGATGGTTATATTGTTAATGGCTCTACTATCCACACATATCCTATATGAGCCATCTTTCTTAGGAACAAGTAGGGTTGGAATGGAACATGGACTCATGCTAGGCCTTACAAAGCCCTTTTCAATCAATTCTTCCACTTGCCTTTGCAACTCTTTAGTCTTCATGGGATTGCATCTATAGGCTGGCTTATTAGGCAATGGTGCATCTGGAACCAAGTTAATTTGATGCTCAATGCCTCTTATAGGAGGGAGGCTGGATGGAAGCTATAGTGGGAACACATCTTCAAATTCGGCCAAGAGAGATTGAACTAAGGGATGGGCTTCCTTCTTCTCATGTTTGATCTCCCTTTCAAGTATAAGTAATGCAAAGACAGGTTGCAAACTTAAAAGAGCCTTTTCTACTTGCTGCCCATTCATATACATACTCTCATTTCTAACTCCTTTCTTTTTGATAGCCTTATTAGCTTATTGGGGGCTAAGAGGTAGCAAAGTAATGGTCTTCCCTTGAATTTGAAGGAATAAGTGTTCTTTTTACCATCATGAGTTACTCCTCTATCAAATTGCCAAGGTCTCCCTAGTAACAAATGGCATGCATCCATGGGAACTACATCACACACAATCTCATCTTGGTAATGCTTGCCAATGGAGAAGGAACCAAGTACTTGTTTGGCTACTTGGAGGCTAGTCCCATTGCTCAACCATTGGAGCTTATATGGTTGAGAATGAGATATGGTAGACAATCCAAGTTTCCCCACTAATGTAGATGAAGCCACATTTGCACAACTCCCACTATCTATAATCAAAGAACACACCTTGCCTCCAATGGTGCATCTTGATTAGAAAATTTGAAGCCTTTGTTCCTCATGTGGAAAGGACTTGGAATGCAATGCTCTTCTAATCACTAACATCTCTCCTTCATCAACCCTTTGCATGACCTCCTCTTCTTCTTCTTTGACAGCTCCATCTTCATGGCCATAATCTACATTTTCTTCATCTTCTTGAAGAGATTCTTCAATAGCTTGAATCTCCATCAATGACAAAGTTCTTCTATTTGGGCATTTAGCTTGGAAGTGTCCATAGCCTTGGCATTTGAAACACTTTTTATTGGAGAGATCAAGTTTTCCCATAATTGGTTTGTTCTTGCTAGGTTCTACCATCTTTTCTTTCCCTTTCTCCTTGGAAGTGATTTTGGCAACCTTATAGTTGGATGGGAAACCCTTTTGAAAAGTGGTTCCCTTGTTGAAAGGAGGACTTTTGGAGAATGAAATCCCCTTGGTAAATGGCTTGACAACCGTAGACTTCATGGCCTTCTTTTGCTTCTCCATCTTAATAGCCAACTTACAAACATCTTCAAAAGTGCAATATGGTTGCAACTCCACCATATGAGCAATGTCTTGATTTAAGCCACCAATGAACCTTGCAATGGTTTGCTCTTTCACTTCCGGCAGCTGACTTCTCATTAATAGCTTCTCAAACTCCCTTATGTAATGCTCTACTCCATCACTTCCTTGTTTAAGGGTGTGTAGCTTGAGGTAAAAATCTTGTTTATGGTTGTCCGGGAGGAATCTTCTCTTCATGAGCTTCTTTAGTTTCTCCCAAGATCTCACTCTCTCTTTACCATCCCTTTCCCTTTGCTTCTTAAGATTTTCCCACCACAAGGATGCATAATCCTTGAATTTCAAGATGACAAGTTTACATTTCTTCTCATCTGAATAACCCTTATATTCAAAAACTCTCTCTGTAGCATATAACCAATCAACAAAATCATTTGGACTCATGCTCCCTTCAAATTTCGAAATTTCAATCCTTATCATCATCCTTTTCTCTCCTAGGTGGCCTCTCTTATTCTTCCTCACTTGAATAATCATGAAGCATCAATTCCTCCTTGAATAATCATGAAGCATCAATTCCTCCCTATGATATCTAAGAGGAGGAAGAGAAGGTCTAATATGTCTTCTTGGTTGATATAGTTGGGTTGGGTGAGGTGGAGGAGGGGGTATTTGTCTTTGTGTTGAAGTTTGGGTTTGTGATAAGGGTGCTCGACTTTGAGTGAGGGTCAAGTCTCTCATCATTTGCATCATTTGATTCATTTGGTCTCTAATGGCCTTAATTTCTCCTTTGACCTCTTCTTTTAGTGACATGTGGGCAAATTCCAAGGATGAGGATGAAGTTCTTTTATGGGACATTTTTGGTAATGGCTAGCGGGTAAAGGCAAATGGTTATAAGTGTTTAGGTTAAGAAATGTTTGTGTTTAAGGCAAATTAAGGTTCTGTGAATAGTAACTTTATAATGAACAGTAAATTCCAACTGTGAACAGTGACTCCAGGAGGTAGAAATCAGTCAACAAATCATACAAACACCCTAGGCTCTGATACCAAATGGTGCATATCCATCAAGACAATGCAACAACACACAAACTCAATTATGGAAATTACTGTTCATACGGCATAACAGCTATTTGTCTTTCAATTTTAACCAATCAAATGACATCCAAATCATACAAATTATAGATCATTGGAAAAGACATTCAAAGAGCTTTCTAATGGTATATGATAGTAATCACAACTCAATCAACAAAACATTCAAAACTTGTCTCAAAGTTTGCTGGCAAAATCTGAAAATGGCAAAAACATACACTGTAAAAAGTATCCGAGACATACAACTCACATTCACACCTTCACACTTTGGATTTCAAGGGTAACAAGAAAATTAACCAAGGCATAAAGGAAAGTTCCACTAACCTTGGGATCTTCCACCACCAATTCTTCCTCCAAAATGAATTAGATAAAGGAACAAGCAAATAAAGAAAAACTACAAAGTTTTGCTTGATAATTTTATTATCAAAGAAGTCTAGCCTTTACGAGTGAAAAAAAACCACTCTTATATACAAGAGGAAGTGGCGGCAAAAATGGGCATTAATTAAACAAGTAAGCTATGCCCTTCATTTAAGCTTAGTCATTGATTTAAACTAAGGTCATACCATATTAATGAAGAAAATAACAAAAGGGAACAACGTTTCCCTAAAAGGTGGAACTATGTCCACCAATTAAAGTTACTTGCTTCCCTTTGAGTTGCAATTCAACTAAATGGACTTCATGGCATCTTGGGCTCCAATTTAAGTGATGGATGGCTGCCTCATCTACTTGGGCTTCAAAGTGGGCTTGTAGTTGGTTTTTTGGACTCATTTAAGCTTCCATTTCATTAAGGCCTTGGATGCAAGTAATGAGAGTGCACCCAAAAGTAAAGTTGGGCCAAATTGGAGATGCCAAAAGTCCTCCTTTCAACAAGGGAACCACCTTTCAAAAGGGTTCCTCATCTAACTATAAGGCTGCCGAAATCACTTCCAAGGAGAAAGGGAAAGAAAAGGTGGTAGAACCTAGCAAGAACAAACCATTTATGGGAAAACTTGATCTCTCCAAGGCTATGGACACTTCCAAGCTGAATGCCCAAATAGAAGAGCTTTGTCATTGATAGAGATTCAAGCTATTGAAGACTCTCTTCAAGAAGATGAAGAAAATGTAGATTATGGCCATGAAGATGGAGCTGTCGAAGAAGAAGAAGAGGAGATCATTCATGCAAAGGGCTGATGAAGGAGATATGTTAGTGATTAGAAGAGCATTGCATTCCAAGTCCTTTCCACATGAGGAACAAAGGCTCCAAATTTTCCAATCAAGATGCAACATTGGAGGCAATGTGTGTTCTTTGATTATAGATGGTAGAAGTTGTGCAAATGTGGCTTCATCTACCTTAGTAGAGAAATGGATTATCTACCATACCTCATCCTCAACCATCTAAGCTCCAATGGTTGAGCAATGGGACCAGACTTCAAGTAGCCAAACAAGTACTTGTTTCCTTCTCTATTGGCAAACATTACTAAGATGAGATTGTGTGTGATGTAGTTCCCATGGATGCATGCCATTTGTTGCTAGGGAGACCTTGGCAATTTGATAGAGAAGTAACTCATAATGGTAAAAAGAACACTTATTCCTTCAAATTCAAGGGGAAAACCATTACTTTGCTACCTCTTAGCCCCAAGAAGCTAATAAGGTTATCAAAGGCTAGACTTCTTTGATAGTGAAATTCTCAAGCAAAACTTTGTAGCTTTTCTTTATTTGCTTGTTCCTTTATCCAATTCATCTTGGAGGAAGAATTGGTGGTGGAAGATCCTAAGGTTGGTGGAACTTTCCTTTATGCCTTGGTTAATTTTCTTGTTACCCTTGAAATCCAAAGTATGAAGGTGTGAATGTGATTTGTATGCCTTGGATATTGTTCACAGTATATGTTTTTGCCATTTTCAGATTTTTCCAGTAAACTTTGAGACAAGTTTTGAATGCCTTGTTGATTGAGTTGTGATTGCTATCATATACCATTAGAAAGCTCTTTGAATGCCTTTTCCAATGATCTATAATTTGTATGATTTGGAGGTCATTTGATTGGTTAAAATTGAAAGACAAATTGTTGCTGTGCCATATAAACAGTAATTTCCAGAATTGAGTTTATGTGTTATTGCATTGTCTTGATGGATATGCACCATTTGGATGAAAATAACAAAGCTTTTCTTAAATTTTCATTCAAAATGCTAACCAACCCTTTACAAATGAAGATCCATCCCTTTATATAAGAGCCATAGATGACGATGATACAATATTACCCACAAAAGTCAACTAAAAATGACACGAATTAAGCTAAGTCGTTCATCATAAACTAAACCGATAATCAAATTAATGAATACAAGACAAAATAGAACATTTTTCCCTTAAATATAGGAAACGTGTTTTCTAACCAAGACAACTATCTTCTCTTCTAGTTCGAAACCAACTAAAGACATACTTTGAGCTCTTTGAGCTTCAAAAAGGAGTCTTGGATGTTTGGACCAATAGGGGGCTTCAAAAGTTACACTTTTGGATTAATTGGAGCAATTATATAAGTGGGTCTTAAGTCCACTTAAGGAGGCTATACACAAAGGCAGATTTGGACCAAAATTGAGGAGGTATTGCATCCTCAATGGCATAGGTTTGATCTAGTTCGAAACCAAAATTGAGGAGGCAACTCTGGGAGGTAGAAATCAGTCAACAAATCACACAAACACCCTAGGCTTTGATACCAAATGGTGTATTTCCATCAAAGACAATACAACAACACACAAACTCAATTTTGAAAATTACTATTCATTTGACAGTTGCAATTTGTCTCTCAATTTTAACCAATCAAATGACCTCCAAATCTATAAATTATGTATCATTGGAAAAAGTATTCAAAGAGCTTTCTAACGGTAGATAATGCCAACCACAACTCAATCAACAGGACATTCAAAACTAGCTTCAAAGTTTGCTGGGAAAACTGGAAATTGTAAAAACACACACTGTAAACAGTAATCTAGGGCATACAACACACATTCAGGTCTTCACGCTTTGTATTTCAAGGGAAACATAAAATGTAACCAAGGTATAAAGGAAATTTCCACCAACCTTAGAGTCTTCCACAACCAATCTTCCACCAAGAATGATTCGATAAAGGAAATAAAAACCAGCAAAACTTTTCTTCAAATTTTCATTCAAAATGCTAACCAACCCTCTACAAATGCAGATCCACCCCTTTATATAAAAGGCATGGATGATGATGATACAATATTTCCCACAAAAGTCAACTAAAAATGGCATGAATTAAACTAAGCCGTTCATCATAAACTAAACCCATACCCAAATTAATGAATACAAGACAAAATAGAACATCTTTTCCTTAAATGTAGGAAACTTGTTTCCTAACTAAGGCAACTATCTTCTCTTCTAGTTGAAAACCAACTAAAGGTATACTTTGAGCTCTTTGGGCTTCAAAAAGGAGTCTTGGACGTTTGGACCAATAGTGGGTTGCAAAAGTTGCACTTTTGGATCAATTGGAGCAATTATATAAGTGGGTCTTAAGTCCACTTAAGGAGGTTATACCCAAAGGTGGATTTGGATCAAAATTAAGGAGGTATTGCATCCTTGGGCTTGTATGTTGCTAGAAATTCATTCATCTTAACTTCTTGGGTGGCATGGTTACTTGAGGAAGATATGGAGCTCAAAAATGTAGAAGGACCCATGTATGCATCATCCTCCTTGGGTTGAGAAGGATTTGCCCTCAAATCCTCAAGATGGCTGCCCTTCACTTACTGACCATTCATAAACAAGCTTTCTTTCTTGACTTCTTTTCCCTTAATAGCTTTATGAACTCGTTATGGACTAAGAGGAGTTAAAGTGATAGTCTTGCCGTTGAATTTAAAAGAGTAAGTGTTCTTCTTGCCATCATGCTTCACTTCCCTATCAAATTGCCAAAGTCTTCCCAATAACAAGTGACAAGCATCCATAGGAATCATATCACACAAAATCTCATAATTATAATGCTTACCAATGGAGAAGGAAACAAGCACTTGTTTGGCTACTTGGAGGCTGGTCCCATTACTCAACCATCGTAGTTTGTATGGTTGAGAATGTGGCATGGTGGATAACCCAAGTTTGTCTACTAAGGTGGATGAGACCATATTTGCACAACTCCCATTATCAAGAATTAAAGAGCACACTTTACCTTCAATAGTGCACCTTGATTGAAAAATGTGGAGTCTTTGCTCTTCATGAGGAAGAGGCTTGGCATGCAAAGCTTTCCTAATAACTAACAACTCTCCTTCATCAGCTCCTCTTAGAATTTCTTCTTCTTCCTTGTTGGCTTTATCACTTTCATGGCTGGAAACTTTACTTTCTTCTTCTTCTTGAAGGGGCTTCTCAATTGCTTGTGTCTCCATCAAGGATAAAACTCTCCTATTAGGGCATTCAGCTTAGAAGTGTCCATAGCCTTGGCATTTAAATCACTTTTTGTTGGAGAGGTTGGTCTTCATCATATTAGGCTTGTCCTTAGTTGGTTCCACCATTTTTTCCTTGCCTTTCTCTTTGGAAGAAGAATCAGCAGCATTTGTGTAGGATGGGGAACCTTTATGGAAGGTAGTTCCCTTGGTAAAAGATGTGCTAATGTCCCTTTGGAGAATGACTTTGATATAACCCTTGCTGAACAATTTGACAAGAATTATAACAATCTATTGGAATCTTGCCCAAAGATCTATCTAGCATAAACCAAAAGAATTAAAAACCTCTTGTTATCTAATAGCAAGGAACTCTAATTATCAAAGAAAGAATTCACAACTTTCTTAAGAAGTGAATTCAAAGAAAACTCTCACAAGAACTTTGGAGAAATTCGAAATTTTTTATTAGAATCAAGGCTTGCCATAATCTTGAGTTTAATACATATATATATGTTGCTTCTAACCCTAAAAAAAAAAAATAAACAAATCCTTTAAAAAAAAGAATAATAACAACTCATAACAACTAATTACTCTCCTAATTAAACTAGGATAACAATTAAATATCCTTCCTAATTAAACTAGCATAACAATTAGATAATAACTAAACAAGCTTTCCTAATTAAACTAGGATACAAACTAGATAATAACTAATCACAAAAGGGCTAGCCGAATTGACGTGACTTGGGCTTCCATATACATATTCGGCTAAGTATGAAATTTGGCCTTAGGAATAATGCCCAACACGTGCTCTTTGCTGCCCTTAGAGCAATTCATGTATTTGGACTCCTTGTGTTAAAGTAAGCTTTTTTAATTCTTCAAATTGAATTAAATGCACAAGTCTTGAACTAAACTCCATGCTTGTCATGCTGTTGCCCATGACTTGACCTTTGACTTCGCTCAGACTCTTCCCCATAAGCTCCAAATGACTTTGAACTAGCCAAATGATTGTCGCTTTCATCTTTTTGGCTCTTGCTCGTGTAATTGGGCCTTCGTTATAGCTCAATGGATCCAAATTCTTCGTGTTTGTTGAAGTAGAATTCGAACCTTCATCTTTATGCTTCCCCATGTGTGAATTTAGTGAATTTGGTGAAGTTATCCCTTGATCATTCGCATCACTCCCCACTTCCTTGAAAGGATTCAACTTCAAATCTCCACTTGCATAATCAAAAGGAAGAAGGTCATAAACATTAAAGGTTGCACTAATATTATACTCACCAGGGAGATCTAATTTATATGCATTGTCATTGATCCTTGCAACAACTTGAAAAGGTCCATCTCCTCGTGGGTGAAGTTTAGATCGCCTTTGCGAGGAAACTGTTCTTTGCGCAAATGTAGCCAAACCCAATCGTAGGCTCAAAAACTAACTTCTTATGCCCTTGATTCCTTTGGTTTGCCATTTGTTGGTTCCTTTTATCTATGTTTTGCCTTAGTTTCTCAAGGAAATTACGCACAAAATCTGCCTTCTTAGCACCATCGAAATTAACACGCTCTTCCAAGGGTAAAGGAGATAAATCTAATGGTGTTAAAGGATTAAAACCATACACAATTTCAAAAGGTGAATAGTGCGTGGATGAATGCATAACCCTATTATATGCAAACTCTACATAGGGTAAACTTTCACCCCAAGACTTCACATTCTTTTTTATGATAGCACACAATAATTGCCCTAAAGTTCTATTCATAACTTCAGTTTGACCATCAGTTTGTGGATGACAGGTAGTACTAAATAACAACTTAGTTCCTAATTTCGCCCACAAGGTCTTCCAAAAGTAAGACAAAAATTTTGCATCCCTATCACTAACAATAGTTCTCAGCATACCATGCAAACGTACTACCTCTTTAAAGAATAAATCAGCAACATGTGAAGTCATCAGTTTTATGACATGGAATAAAGTGTGTCATCTTAGAAAACTGATCAACTACCACATAGATGATCATTACCACGTCTAGTCTTAGGTAGTCCAAGTACAAAATCCATAGAAACATCTACCCAAGGTGAATATGGGACAGGCAATGGCGTGTACAAACCATGTGGATGCACTTTAGACTTAGCTTGCAAACATGTGATACAATTAATGCAATACTTAGAGATGTTAGATTTCATGTTAGGCCAAAAGAAGTGCTCTTGTAAAACATCTAAAGTTTTAGCAATGCCAAAGTGACCCATCAAACCTCCTTCGTGTGCCTCACGAATTAACATCAAACGCAAAGAACACTTAGGCACACAAAGCTTATTCAAATGAAACAAGTACTCATTATGCCTATAAAATTTTTCAAAGGCAGCTTTCTCACATGCATTATACACATTATGTCATGTGTATACAACTCTTTAATATGCTCAAACCCCCGCAATTTAGCATCTAAAGTAGTAAGAAATGCGTACCTTCTTAACAATGCATCAGCCATAGTGTTTTCCTTACCTTGCTTATATTTGATGACGTATGGGAAGGATTCAAAAAATTCACTCCACTTTGCATGTCGCTTATTGAGTTTGTTTTGACCCTTCAGATACTTCAAACTTTCATGGTCAGTATGGATGACAAACTCTTTAGGCACAAGGTAGTGTTGCCATGTCTCTAATGCCCTCACTAATGCATACATTTCCTTGTCATATGTTGAGTAGTTCAATGTTGTGCCATTCAATTTTTCACTAAAGTATGTGATTGGCTTGCCCTCCTGCATAAGAACAACACCAATTGCCACTCCCGAAGCATCACATTCAATCTCAAAGGTTTTATTAAAGTTAGGCAAAGCAAGAACAAGATCAGAAATTAACTTAGATTTAAGCATATTAAACGCCCTATCTTGTTCATCACCCTATTTAAAACCAACATTCCTTTTAATAACTTCTATCAAAGGGGCGACTACGCTAGAGAAATCATGCACAAAATGCCTATAAAAACTAGCTAAGCCATGGAAACAAAGAACATCCGCAACATTTTTAGGTGTAGGCCAAGATTTAATAACCTTAACCTTTTCATTATCAACCTCAATACCATGCTTGCTAACAACATAACCTAAAAATATAACCTTAGGAACACGAAACATACATTTAGCAAGCTTAGCATGCAACTTTTGTGCACGCAAAACACTAAAAACAGACCTCACATGCAAAACGTGGTCTTCAAGTGATTTGTTGTACACAAGTAAATCATCAAAATAGACAACAATGAATTTGCCAATAAATTCACGCAAAACATGGTTCATCAAGTGCATGAACGTACTAAAAGCATTAGTTAACCCAAAAGGCATCACTAACCACTCTTATAAACTATATTTTGTTTTAAAGGCATTTTTCCATTCATCTCCTATTTTCATTCTAATTTGATAATAACCAGCCATTAAATCAAATTTAGAGAATATACGTGCACCATGCAATTCATCTAACATATCATCAAAACGAGGAATAGGATGGCAATACTTTATAGTGATTTTGTTGACGGCGTGACAATTAACACACATACGCCATAATCCATCCTTTTTTGGCACCAATAGAATAGGAACGGCACATGGGATCATGCTTTCTTTAATTAACCCTTTTGACAACAACTCATCCACTTGACGGTGTAACTCCTTTGTTTCTTCGGGGTTTGATCCAAACCCGGATCCAATTGAAGGTCCTTGCCCGGTCTATAGTCCATCCAAGACTCCATCAAGTGCAATCCAATCAAGACCAATAGAAGAATACCAAGTCCAATCTCATCACTTGAGAAATTCGGCCTTACATGAAGTGTGGAGTCCAAAACCTTGTTTTGAAGATAGGCAAGCACAAACCCAAGCTATGTTCAAGCCCATTTCATCCCTACTTTCATTTTGGGGTCCCAAGCCCTCTTTTGGTCATTCTCTTATCCCTTGGGTCCATTAAAAGTCCAAGAAGCCCAATAGAGAGTTTAATTAGCTCTATATATTTTATTGTCTAATTATGCACTTTACTTGTTGTTTGTGCTAAACTATGTGTAATTAAGTTAATTAGTTACCTTGGGTGAAGCTAAGCAAGTCAAAGAAGCTCAAAGAAGGAGACAAGAGTTGACATATCACATGGCTCTAAGAATTACTTCTTCTGGCAAGGCAATTCATGACAACTTGGCCTTCATTTGCCTTACATTCTTCTTTGGGACATATTACATGGCTCTAGAAATTACTTCTATTGGCAAAGCAATTCATGACAATTTGACCTTCCCTTGCCTAACATTCTTCTTTGGGATTAACATGAAGATTAGAGCCAAATGACTTTGAAATGAGCTTGAAATGTAATTTAGCTTCATTTAAATGTAATCTGAAGCCTATTTAAAGGCTCCTCTAGTGATGTACGTTTTTTGGCTTGAATATTGAAGAAAATCTTCCTTGCAAGTGTTTTGCAAATCCCCCTTTATCCAACTCTTGACCAAGGAGTTAGTGGTGATTCAAGGCTGGTGGGTTCCCTTTAAGCCTTGGTTTATTAGTTAAATTAATCAAAATTTGGTGATGTATGCGCGACTCCATTGTTATTTTTGGGTTTCAAGCCATTCTCAAGTCTCAATGCAGCTTTTGAAGCCAAGAAGAATAAAGTTCTAGCAAATCCCAAGCCAAAGGAAGCATTGCACATTCAATTTTGGCCCAAAACCACTTTTGGGTATAGTCTCATTGCATGCACCCAAGTTCCAAGTGAATAGCTTGCTCCAATTGATCCAAAAATGTGACTTTGAAAATCCATCAATGGCCCAAACGTCCAAGCATCATTTTGAGAAGCCCAAAGAGACCAAAATTGGGTTTTAGTTACATTGGAACTAAATTAAAATTTAGTTGTTTTAGTTAGGAAACATCATTCCTACAGTTAAGGAAAAAACAACTAACTTTTGTCTTTAGTTAATTACTATGTATGGGCTTGGTTTAGAATGAATGGATTAGCTTAATTTATGCCATTTTAGTTGACTTTTGTGGAAAATATTGTATCATTGCCATCCATGCCTCCTATATAAAGGGGTGGATCTTCGTTTGCAAAAAGTTTTTGGTTTTTTTTTTTTTTTGGTAAGTAATGATTTTATACCAAAGAGAAATGATGTACAAATGGCTTATCTAGGACAAAGCCCCTAGATTAAGCCTAACACAAGCATACCTAGGACAAGCCCTAAGTTATGCCGAAACACTAAGAAAACACAAGCAATACTCAAATAATGGTACATAGAGAACCAAAGCTACCACACAAATACAAACTCACTAAAAGGAATACAATCACAAGTGGACCGAATACCATTATATGCCTACTCAAATATTGCATGAGGTATACCCCAATTGTTTGCAATTGACATATTTTCACTGGACTTGTTTACTTTCTTCAAGCAAGTCACCCTTACTCTAACACATTCTTTGATAAGCATTGTAACTCTCTCCTTGGGTAATCCACCTCTTCCAAAGCAAATGTCATTCCTAACCTTTCAAATGTGGTAGATGGTTGCACCAAAACATAACTTACACATAATGTTCTTGAAATTGTCTTTCTTCCATTTGTTAGCCAATTCTGCAATTAAGGAGACCCACGGTAGGGAATTTGAGGTGTTGATGACAAAAAGTAAGCACCCCATTCCAAATTTGGAAGCTAAATGTACAACTAAAAAAGAGATAATCCATGCATTCCGGTTCCTCATTGCACAAAAGGCATAAATTGTGGGAGATAAGGCCGATTCTAACTAATTTATCCCTTGTCATGAGTTTGCCTTTTCTACCCAACCATACAATGAAAGAATGTCTTAGAAAGTGCCTTTTGAACTAAACAAGGTTGTGCCAAGTAACATTTTCTCTCCTACTTCGAATTACCTCCCAAGCCGATTTGATAGAAAATATGCCATTAGATTTAGGGGACCAAATTAAGGAGTCCTCTCCTCCCATTGGGCAACAA
Organism: Mangifera indica; assembly: GCF_011075055.1. Taxonomy (NCBI): domain Eukaryota; kingdom Viridiplantae; phylum Streptophyta; class Magnoliopsida; order Sapindales; family Anacardiaceae; genus Mangifera; species Mangifera indica. The sequence goes on from NC_058140.1 coordinate 6,446,157, forward strand.
AGAAGAGCTTCCTTTATCTCCAAAAGGTGACATGAGTTAACCGCCAGCGATTTCCACCTATGCCCATCAATTACTTCCTTTACTAGCGCATGCTTTGGGATATCCGAATCATAGATAACCTGAGATTCATATTTATCCAACAACGGTCCATAGGGGTGCCAATTGTCATGCCAAAGAAAAGTGTTTTCCCCATTGTCAATGATCTTCTTAAACTTAGACTTCATTAGTTCCCTTAGGCCTAGAATTTTTCTCCAAACCCAAGAATTCTCACCATTAGGTTTTTTATCCCAAAAACTTTTACCTCTTAGCTTGTTGGTCTGAACCCATTCCACCCAAAGTGAATTCCTCTTGTCAAGGAGGATCTTCCACATGTTCTTAATAATGACAGTTTTACTCCATGATTTGCACCTCATAATACCTAAGCCACCCTCCACTTTAGGAACACATACCTCATCCCAAGCAACTTTGGCTTTTTTACCATCCATGGAAGCACCACTCCAAAGGAAATTCCTTAAGATTTCGTCTATCTCCTTATGGACACTTGATGGGAGAATAAATATAGATGACCAATACACTTGAATGCTAAAAAGGACTGCCTTAATAAGGATGAGTCTACCCACATAAGATAAGAATTTGCTACGCCAAGAGGTAATTTGCCCAACAATCTTATGAATGAGTAGCTTGCAATCACTACTTTTGAGTTTTGAAGATGTAATTGGTACACCTAGGTACTTGAAAGGCAATTCTCCTACCTCCATATTGATAGAAGTCGAGAGCTTAATCTTCTCCTTTTGGGAAACCCCGGAAAGGAAAATATTGCTTTTAGAACAATTCATTTAGAGCCCAGACCATTTATGGAATAGAATTAGAAAGTTTTTCATAAGGGAGATAGAATGCCAATCCGCCCTACAAAACAAAATAAGATCACCGAGCATAAGTGAGTTATATTATTCATCTTAAATTTCCAATGATAGCCAAAGGAAGGATTGTTTTGAGCTCCCCAAGCATACGAGAAAGAATCTCCATTGCCATGACAAATAGGTAAGGGGATATAGGGTCCCCTTATCTTAGACCATGAGAACTCTTGAAGAAACCAACTAATTAACCATTAATCCCCAAAGAGAAAGAAGGAGTTGAGATGCAACTCTTAATCCAGCCTATGAATTTATCCGGAATGCCAATAGCTCCAAGAATTGCAAGTATAAACTCCCAATGTACCATGTCATATGCCTTCAAAAGATCAATCTTCATAGCACACTTCTTATCTTTGCTCATTTTATAATAGTTATGCATAAGGTCTTGACACAACATGATGTTTTCACCAATATTTCGTCCACCCACAAAGGCTCTTTGGGCTTTATTAATGAAATTAGGGAGGATGATTTTAAGACGATTGGCAAGAATCTTGGAGATGCATTTGTAAATAGTATTGCAGCAAGCTATAGGCCTATAGTCTTTGCACATTTAAGAGTTAGTAACCTTAGGAACAAGAGCAAGGATAGTACAATTTACCTCTTTAAGGAGATGACCCGAGGAGAAGAAGTGACTAATTGCTTTAACCACATCACTCCCAACAACCTCCCAAGCCGCCTTAAAAAAGAATGCACCAAATCCATCTGGCCCAGGAGCTTTATTGTTGTCCATGGAAAAGATTATAGATTTGATTTCATCCTCCTCCACCTCCTTGATCATGTTCTCCCTATCTTGATACTCCATTCGGAAAGTAACCGGCCTTTGAATTTCCTCAAGATTAGGATTGCATGAATCCGGTGAGTTGAGAACCTTTTTAAAATAGCTTACGAATTCCTTCTTTACATCTCCCATGTCACTCACAAAAGTCCCATCTTCAAGGCATACACCATTAATAGAATTTCTACTCCTTCGTGCTTTAATGCATTTGAAAAAGTTTTTAGTGTTTTGATCCCCTTCTTAAAGCCAATGGACCTTTGCTTTTTGGTGAGCCAAGGATTCTTCATCTCCACTAAGTCTACTATAATTCTCCAGCCAAGCCTTTTCTTCCTTAGCTAAGACTTCATCAAGAGGGTTGCTTTGGAGCCTATTCTGAATGTCCTCCAGCTTATCTTTTTTTTTTTGGTAAGTAATAATAATTTTATACCAAAGAAAGGATGTACAAGAGGCTTATCTAGGACAAAGCCCCTAGATTAAGCTTAACACAAGTATATCTAGGACAAGCCCCTAGGTTATGCCAAAACAAACAAGAAAGCTCAACAATTCAAACAATGGAACAAAGAGATCCAAAGATACATTACAAAACAATCACTCTAACGGGGCGTTTGGTTGGGATTTTTTAAGATTACCTTAGTAATCTATCTTTTATTCCCTTGTTTGGTTTGTCAGTAATAAAAGATTACAGTAATCTTCTATTACTAATGCTGACGTGGCAAGTAATATAGATGGTAATCTGATTACCACCTTTACCTTAGGTATTTAAAGATTACTGAGGTAATCTTGAGTTATTATAATTATATTATTATTTATTAATTTTTTGAGATAAAAATAAATTTATTTTTAATTAATATGACAAATAATATAAAAAATATTTAAAAATAATTATATTCAAGAGCATTTACGTAAAATAATTTATTAGTAATATTTTATTACCTTTAACCAAACACAAACAATTATTTATACTTACTAAATTTTATCAAATATAGTAATCATTTATACCGAGTAATCTTCTAAGTAATCTATCTTTAAGGTAATCTTTCTATTTTGGTAATAAAATATTACCCAAACCAAACGCCCCCTAAAGGGAAACACCATACTATGCCTACTCAAATATTGCATGAGGGATACCCCAATTGTTTGCAATTGACACATTTTCACTAGACTTATTCACTTTCTTCAAACAATTTATCCTTACTCTAACACAATCTTTGATAAGCATAGTGACTCTCTCCTTTGGTACTCCACCTCTTCCAAAGCAAGTATCATTCCTAACCTTCCAATTATGGTAGACGGTTGCACCAAAACACACCTTACTCAAAATATTCTTGAAATTGTCCTCCTTCCATTTGCTAGCCAATTCCGGAATCAAAGTGGTCCACAGAATGAGATTGAAATGTTGATTACATAGGTTAAGCACTTCATTCCAAATTTGGGAGCTAAATGCACACCTAAAGAAGAGATGATCCATGCATTCCGGTTCCTCATTACACAAAGGGCAAGAATTGTGGGAGATAAGGTCGAATCTCACTAATTTATCCGTTGTCATAAGTTTGCCGCTTATACCCAACCAAACAATGAAGGAGTGTCTTAGAAAGTGCCTTTTAAACCATACAAGCTTGTGCCAAGTAACCTTCTCTCTCCTACCTTGAATTACCTCCCAAGCTGATTTGATGGAAAAAATGCCAGTAGATTTGGGGGACCAAATTAAGGAGTCCTCTCCACCCATGGGGTAGCAAGGGAGAGCATCATTTATTTCCAAAAAGTGACATGAATTTGCCACCGGCCATTTCCACCTATGCTCCTCAATTACTTCCTTTACTAGAGCATTCTTAAGGATACCCGAATCATAGATAATCCGAGAACCATATTTATCCAACAACAGTCCATGGGGGTGCCAATTGTCATGCCAAAGAAACGTGTTTTCCCTATTGCCAATGATTTTCTTAAACTTGGTCTTCATTAGATCCCTTAGGCCTAGAGCATCTTTCTCTAAACCCATGAACTCTCACCATTAGGATTTATTTCCCAAAAACATTTACCTCTTAGCTTGTTGGTTTTAACCCATTCCACCCAAAGAGAATTCCTCTTGTCAATAAGAATCTTCCACATGTTCTTTATTATGGCAACTTTGTTCCAAGATTTGCTCCTCATAATACCTAAGCCACCCTCCATTTTAGGAACACATACCTCATCCTAAGCAACTTTGGCCTTCTTACCATCCATAGAAGCACCACTCCAAAGGAAGTTCCTTAAGATTCCATCTATCTCCTTATGGACACTTGATGGGAGAATAAATATAGATGACCAATACACTTGAATGCTAAATAGGACTACCTTGATAAGAATGAGCCTACCCGCATAAGATAAGAATTTGCTACGCCATGAGGTGATTCGCCCCAACAATCTTTTGAACCAACAGCTTGCAATCACAACTTTTGAGCTTTGAAGAATTTATTGGAACACCTAAGTATTTGAAAGGCAATTCTCCCACCTCCATATTGATTATAGCCGAGAGTTGATTCTTCTCCTCTTGGGAAAACTCGAAAAGGAAAATATTGCTTTTATTACAATTCATTTTGACCCCGGACCATTTATGGAAAAGGATTAGAGTATTTTCCATGAGGGAGATCGAATCACAATCTGCCCTACAAAACAAAATAAGATCATCGGCAAAGCATAGATGAGTTATATTGTTTTCCTTGCATTTCCAATAATGACCAAAAGAAGGATGGTTCTTGAGTTCCCCAAGCATACGGGAAAGTATCTCCATTGCCATAACAAAGAGGTAAGGGGATATAGGGTCCCCTTGTCTTAAACCATGAGAACTCTTGAAGAAACCAACTAATTCACCATTAATCCCTAAAGAGAAAGAAGGAGTTGTGATGCAACTCTCAATCCAGCCTATGAATTCCTCCGGAATACCAATAGCTCCAAGAATTGCAAGAATGAAATCCCAATGTACCATGTCATATGCCTTCAAGAGATCAATCTTCATAGCACATTTCTTATCTTTGCTCAATTTGTGAAAGTTATGCATAAGGTCTTGACATAACATGATGTTTTCTCCAATATTTTGTCCACCCACAAAGGCTCCTTGAGCTTTATCAATAAAGTTGGGAGGATAACTTTAAGCCGGTTTGCAAGGATCTTGGAGATACATTTATAAATAGTGTTATAGCAAGCTATAGGCCTATAGTCCTTGCACATAAAAGAGTTAGCCACCTTAGGAACAAGAGCAAGGATAGTACAATTTACCTCTTTAAGGAGATGACCCGAGGAGAAGAAATGCTTGATTGCTTTGATCACATCACTCCCAACAATCTCCCAAGCTGCCTTAAAGAAGAATGCCCCATATCTATCCAACCCCGGAGCTTTATTGTTGTCCATGGCGAAAATGGTGGATTTGATTTCCTCCTCCTCCACTTCCTTGATCATCATCTCCTTATCTTGGTGCACCATTCGGAATGTGACCAGCCTTTGAATTTCCTCAATGTTTGATTTGCAAGAATCCGTAGAGTTGAGAACCTTCTTGAAGTAGCTTACAAACTCCTTTTTAACTTCTCCCATATCAATCACAAAAGTCCCATCATCAAGGCATACTCCTTTAATAGAATTTCTACTCCTTCGTGCTTTAATACATTTGAAGAAGTATTTGGTGTTTTGATCCCCTTCTTGAAAAGCCAATGGACCTTTGCTTTTTGACAAGCCAAGGATTCTTCAGCTTCACTAAGTCTACTATAGTTATCTAGCCATGTTTTTTCTTCCTTAGCTAAATCTTCATCAAGAGGGTAGATTTGGAGCCTATTTTGAGCACTCTCCAGGTTATTTTTTTGCTTCCACCACCTTTTCGGAGATATTCCAAAAGCCATTCCTATTCAGCTTCCTTAAAACACCTTTTAATCCCTTGAGTTTGTTGACAAGATTGAACATAGGGCTGCCCTCAAAATCCTCTTTCCAAGCCTCCCTTACAACATTGAGGAAGCTTTCATGATTTGCCCACATGTTATAGAACTTGAAAGGGACCTTCCTCCTCTCCTTACCACCCCTACAAGTCACCACACAAGGAGAATGATCTGAAATAGTAGGATTGAGAAAAATAGCAAAAGAATCTGCAAAAACATCACTCCAATATTCATTGACAAGAGCTCTATCCAATTTGCAAGCTATCCTCCTTTGCCCTTCACTAGAATTACTCCATGTGAGATGGTTCCCCATATACCTCAAGTCATCTAAGTTTGCCTCTCTACAACAATTGTTTAGATCATCATAATAAGTATCTCCCCATACAACCCTTCCTATTTTTTTCATTTGGACCTCTAATTGCGTTGAAATCACCCATAATTAGCCAAGGTTTACTACCCATCTGATTTGAGTGTTTAATAATTTCTCTCCAAAGAGTTTTCCTCTCCAAAGGTTGGTTAAACCTATACACTATTGAAAATGTGCTAATTGCAAACAATTAGGGTATACCTCATGCAATTTTTTAGTAGTCTTATGGTGGTGTTCGAACTTATGATGTGTTCCTTGTATTAGGCTTTTGTGTTGTTGTCGTGGTGCTTTTTGTTCCAATTTGATTTGTGTGATTGTTTTTTGAATCGGCATAACCTAGGGGTTTGTCCTAGGTATGCTTGTGTTAGGCTTTTCTAGAGGCTTGTCCTAGATAAGCCATTGTATATCCTTTTCTCCTTGGTATAAATTTATTACTTACCAAAAAAAAAAAAACCCATACACTATTGATAAAGCCACATGGGTTTTCTCCTTCACTAACCATGCTTCACAATGAATGAATTGGGGTGCCTTTTCTTTAATGTCTATACTGATAGCTTCCTTATTCCATCCTACCCAAATTCTCCCATTAGAGCAAACCCCATTATTATTGTCATACTCTCAATCTCTCAAAATATTACTTGTCACTCTTGATAGATTATGAGACCCTACTTTAGTTTCTAACACAACCATGAAATCAATATTATTCTGAAGAATAAGATGTCTAACCTCCCTTTGCTTGATAGGAGCATTAAGGCCCCTAATATTCCAACATGCAAATTTGGTCATTTGGAAGAATGGGGTGGGGAATTTGCTTTCCTTTGCTTTGCCAATTTCTTCCCTAAGTTCCTATTCTTCAAATCAGCATCCTCCTTCCTAAAGTCCATCTCATCCACCTTAAGTTTTCCACCAAATGGAACCATTGCCAGAAAGGCTTCTTGATCTATGTTCTCCATATCACTCACATTTAGACTTGTGTTTATGGGAGATACTTCACTCTCCCATGCACTCACACTTGCTGCCAAGGGAGGACAAGGCTCTTTTGACGTGCTAGCTTCATTTTCATACCTCGTTTCTTCCATATTTGCATCACCCAAAGTGTTCCCATGCATTACTTCCTAATTCGGCATTATCTTATCTTTTTCCAGCTCTTGAGACTCCTTAATAGCCAAGGCAGAAAATCTATTACTCTTATGCGTTAACAAATTTTTTCCTATAGGTTTATGCATCTCCACCAATTTGCCTTTGGTTTTCTTGTCATGGCCTTTTGTTACTTGGGCCATTTTGTCTTTCCCATGAAGTCTCGTAGGCAACACAAATCCAGCCCCCTCCTTTAATGAATTTCGTGGAGTTATGTCATCACTTTGTTTAGATGCTAATGAGCAACTTACTGTGGAGTGTCCAAAGCATTGGCATCCATTGCATTTAATAGGTTTCCAAGCATATTCCACATTGATTACCATGGATTCTCCATTTGGCAAAGCTAGGCTAATAGACTCGGGCCATTCCGAATCCACCTTTATCTCAATACAAACTCTAGCATACTCTAATCTTATCCCTTCTTCAGTAATGGAATCCATATATAGAGGATTTCCAATTGCACTTGCTATGTAGCTGAGCCCTTTCGGAGTCCAAAACTCAAGGGGAATGCCATACATTTTAAACTATATAGCCACCTTCTTTACATCATTAATCACCATAGGGAGGTTTGTAGTCCATTTCCAAACAAGAAACAGCTGTACTTGTATGGTAAGTTGTCCCTCTTCCACGGCTCTTGAAGCTCCCTCAATATCTTGAAACTTTAGGATAAACACACCTTGGCCCGAAGTCATGACATCTCTGAGGCCATAAGCAGTCCACATCTTCTCCAATGCTCTTTTGACTATCAAGAATGGTGGCCCTTTGCCAAGGAAAAACCCTACAACACAAGTGTTCCACTTTATTGTACCTTGCTCAGCAACTTCTTGAGGAGGTGCCACACAAATCCGCCCTTTAGTGTTTTTCCCTTTAGGTTCAAAAAACTCCAGCTTTACATTAGACTTCTTAGGGGTGAAGAGAGAGTTCCATGAAGCCCTCTTCACCCCCTCTCCAGCCACTTCTGCATGCTCCGCTAAGCAAGGAGTAGAATCAGACGCCTTCCCTATAGCAGGAGAAACCATACTATTTTGGTGCAAGGGAGCTGCAGCCAAGAGAAAAGGACATTGCATGGGAATAATAAAACTTTGTGTTATTCAAGAAAACGCAGCAAGGAGAAGAGCACCACAGCCAAAGCATACTAAATCAGGAAAGAGAATACTGTCCACGAAAAAGAAAACCTGCAACTTACACCAAAGAGGAAAGCCGCTTAAAAACACAATGCTAAGCCAAATTTGAAATTTGAAAGAGCGCTCCAAGAATAAACACAAGGAAGATGGAGGAAACTACAAGCTGGAATAATAACAAAGATACCACGGCAAACAACTTAAGAAAATTTGATGGACACCCAGAAATATGCAAACTGGAAAATGAGGAAACAAAAACAAAGATTAAATGAGAGAAACTAAGAACGGCAACACATAAAAACCTAACAACCTAACACTAGTGGAATGGAAAGAAGACCGAAAGAGTGAAAACAAAGAGGAGAGCAACCATGAGGGGAGGAGTCGGCAACCAGTGGGGTCACCAGATTGGAGGTTGGAGCCGAAAGGGCCATCAACCAAGGGAGAGGTTGACGGAAAGTGTAGGAAGTCAAAAAGAAAGGGAGGAGATTTTAGAGAGAAAGGATAGCATTTTTTAAATTTGAAGAAAGCTTCCAACTTATCTTTTGCTTCTAACACCTTATCTGAAATTCTCCAAAAACCGTCCCTATTTAGCTTCCTTAATTCTCCTTTTAATCTCTTGAGTTTGTTGACAAGATTAAACATAGGGCTGCCTCCGAAGTCCCTTTTCCAAACCTCCCTTACGATACTAAGGAAGCTTTTATGATTTGCCCACATGTTGTAAAATTTAAAAGGGACCTTCCTCCTCTCTTCACAACCCCCACAAGTCATAATACATGGGGAATGATTTGAAATAGAAGGGTTAAGAAAGATGGCCAAGGAATCCGTAAATACATCTTTCCAATGTTCGTTTATGAGTGCTCTATCCAACTTACATGCTATCCTCTTTTGCCCTTCACTACAAGTGCTCCAAGTGAGATGATTTCCCATATACAAAAGGTCATCTAGATATGCCTCTCTACAACAATAATTTAAATCATCACAATACGTATCTCCCCAAGAAACCCCTCATATTTTCTCATTCAGACCCTTAATCGCATTGAAGTCACCCATGATTAGCCACGATTTCCTACCCATCTAATTTGGGTGCTTAACTATTTCCTTCCAAAGGCTTCTCCTATCCAACGGTTGGTTAAAACCATAAACTATAGTTATAGCCATGTGAATATTCTCCTTTACTAGCCAAGGCTCACCATGTATGAATTGAGGGTTCTTTTCTTTAATATCTATTCTAATTGCTTCCTTATTCCACCCTACCCAAATTCTCCTATTGGGGTGTATATCATTATTATTGTCAAACTCCCAATCCTTCCAAATACTATAATTCACTTTATCTAAATTATCATTCCCTACTTTTGTCTCCAGCACAGCCATGAAATCAATGTTATTATGCATAATGAAGTGTCTTACCTCCTTTTGCATGATAGGAGCATTAAGACCCCTAATGTTCCAGCATGCAAACTTGGTCATTTGGGTAATGGGGGAGGGGAATTTGCTTTCTTTAGCTTTGCCAATTTCTTCCCCAAATTCATACTCTTCAATTCAGCATCCTGCTTCCTAAAATCCATCTCATCCACCTTCAGCTTTCCACCAAATGGGACCATTGCTAGAGAGTCTTCATTATCCATATCCTCCACAACACTTATGGAAGTTTCATCACACTCTGGAGCATTTCCACTTGTTACTGTGACCTGACAAGTCTTCGATATGCTGGTTACATTCACTATTTTCTTACCTTCAGTATTTGCACCATCAGTGGTTCTCTCCAATTTCCCCTCCTCATGCATCACTATTCTTCTTTCGTCTTGCTCATGGGACTCCTTAATAGCTAATACCGAGAATCTATTACTCTTATGAGTGATTGCCATCAGTTTTTGTATCTCCACCCCTTTGCCTTTGGCCTTCTTGTCATAATCTTTTGCCTCTTGCATCATGTTATCTTTCCCATTTTGTTTTTTAAATACCACCGTTCCAGCCCCATCCTTCAAAATTTTCCGTGATGATGAGCTACCATCTAGCTTAGAAGCAAAGGAACAATTGGTTGTAGAGTGTCCAAAACATTAGCATACATTGCATTTGAGAGGTTTCCAACTATACTCTACATTAATCACCATGCATTCACCATTCGACAATGTTAAGCAAATGGAATCAGGGCATTCTGCATCTACTTTGATCTCAATGCAAATTCTTGCATAATCCAGCCCTGTCCCTTTTTTAGTGATAGAATCTGCATAAAGAAGAGTTCCAACAGCAATTGCTATGTAGCTAAGGCCTTTTGGAGTCTAAAACTCAAGAGGAATGCCATACATTCTAACCCAAATAGCCACCTTCTTAACGTCATTAATCAACATGAGAAGGTTTGTAGTCTATTTCCTAACAAGAAACGGCTGTCCTGTAATGGTTAATTGTCCCTCTTCCACCACTCTAGAAACTCTATCATTATCTTGGAACTTAAGAATAAACACACCTTGGTCGGATGTCATAACCTCAGTGAGGCCATAAGAAGCCCAAATTTTCTCTAAGGTTCTCTTGACAGCCAAGAATGGTGGTCTTTTGCCAAGGAAGAAGCCTACTGCACATACTCCATTTTATTGCACCCTCTTCCGCTATTTCTTGGGGAGGAGCAATACACAGACGCCCCATAGCATCTCTTCCTTTAGGTTCAAAATATTCCAGCTTAGCATTAGATTTCTTAGGGGTGAAAAGAGAGTTCCATGAAAGTTTGTTTTCCCCTTCCCTGGAAGATTTCGAAGATACAGCTGTAAGAGGAGCAGTTTCAAAAGGTTTTCCCATGTCAGTAGAAGACATACTAAATCGGTGCAAGGACGTTTCAGGTATAAGAGAGGAAAGAATATAAAGGTTAAAGAAAGACTTTCTTAACCAATGACAGCAACCTACAAAGACAGTGCACACCCATGCACAACAGCCAATGAATCACCAAAAAAGAAAGAATTTACTACCACGGGAAACAAAGAAGCAGCATACACCAAAGAGGAAATAGTGTAAACCACTAAGAACACAGCACAAAATTTGAATTTCAATGGCAGGGGGAAGAAGCAACAGCTACACAGCAAAGAAAAAACACCACAGAGATGAGGAGGAATGAGAGAAAAATGAAGAAAAAATAATCGGAAACTGGAAAGGAGCTAGAAACGAAAATAATAACCTTGAATGATCAACAAAATGAAACGGCAACTTGAAACACTAACACTAACGTCATAGAAAGAAGAGACAAGAGTTTAAAGAACAACCGAAGAATGGTGGAGGAGCCGGTGACCAGGGGTCACCGGACCAAAGGTTGGTACCTGAAAGGATACCAACCCGACCAAGAATGATGGGGTGGATGAACTACAAGGAAATGGATGAGGTGTATGAGGTGTTAGAGAGAGCATTATTTTAGAGAGAGAGATTAGAGAGTAAGTTTTTGGTTTTGCTCTTGAATGAAAATTTGAAGAAAGCTTATTGGCTTTTTTTTCTCATTTCTTTTATCCAATCATTCTTGGTGGAAGAGTGGTGGTGGAAAACCCCAAGGTTGGTGGAACTTTCCTTTATGCCTTGGTTATTTTTTCTTGTTACCCTTGAAATCCAAAGTGTGAAGATTTGAATGTGTATTGTATGCCTCGGGTACTGTTCACAATGTGTGATTTTGCAATTTCTAATTTTTGCCAGCAAATTTTGAAGCTAGTTTTAAATGCCTTGTTGATTGAGTTGAGGTTGACATTATATACTGTTAGAAACCTCTTTGAATGCTTTTTCCAATGATATATAATTTGCATGATTTGGAGGTCATTTGATTGGATAAAAATTGAAGACAAATTGTTGTTGTGCCAAATAAATAGTAACTTTCAGAATTAAATTTGTGTTGTTGCATTGTCTTGATGGAAATGCACCATTTGGTAAGGCCAAAATAGGTGCTGCACAAAGCCTTTGCTTGATCTTTTCAAATGTATCATCAGCTGCCTTTGTCCACTCAAAACTCCCTTTCTTCATGCACTCGGTGATGGGTGCCATAATTGAGTTGAAGTTTGGAACAAAAAGCCTATAAAAGGAGGCAAGACTGTGGAAGCTCCTAGCTTCGGTGATTGTCTTTGGTTGCGGCCAGGTCTTGATGGCTTCTACCTTGGTTTGGTCTACCATGACTCCCTCACTTGATATTACATAGCCAAGGAACATCACACCCTCTTTGAAGAACTCACACTTCTCAAGCTTAGCAAAGAGCTTTTGTTTTCTTAACACTTCAAAAACTGTCGTCAAGTGCTCTAAATGATCTTCATGATTTTTGCTATACACAAGGATGTCATCAAAATAAATAACCAGGTTTGAGCACCTCAGTCATTAGCCTCATAAAGGTGTTTGGTGCATTGGAGAGTCCAAAAGGCATGACCATCCATTCGTAAAGTCCACTCTTGGTTTTAAATGCTATCTTCCATTCATCTCCTTCCCTCATCTGAATTTGGTGATAACCACTTCAAAGATTAATCTTTGAAAAGGTTATGGCACCATGAAGTTCATCAAGCATGTCATCTAATCTTGGGATGGGGTACCTATATTTGATGGTGATGTTGTTGATTGCCCTACTATCAACACACATTCTATATATCCCATCTTTTTTTGGTACTAATAATGCTGGAACAGAACATAGACTTATACTCTCCTTTACAAACCCTCTAGCAATTAGTTCCTCTACTTGCCTTTGAAGTTCTTTGGTCTTCATTAGGTTACACCTATAGGCAGCTCTATTAGGAAATGGTGCCCTCAGAATAAGGTCAATATGATGTTCAATACCCCTAAGTGGTGGCAAATCAGGTGGAAGATCACTAGGGAAGACATCCTCAAATTCGACTAATAAGGGTTTCACCTTAAGACTTGGTTCACTCACCCTTTTTTCTTCTCTCCTCTCAACCATCAATAAGGCTAGCACTGGTTTTTGAATGGCCAAGGCTCTCTCAATTCCATTTCTATTCAAAAACAAGTTATCTTTCTTCTTCTCATGTTCAAGTGGTATGGAAGCTAGTTAGGTAGGCTTAAGAGGTGTCAAGGTAATGAGTTTGTTCTGAAATTTAAAAGAATAGGTATTCTTCCTACCATCATGTCTAACACTTCTATCATATTGCCATGGCCTCCCTAAAAGTAAATGACATGCATCCATAGGAATAACATCATAAAGCACCTCATCAATATAATGGTTGCCAATTGAAAAGGAAATAAGCCATTGCCTAGTAACTTGAAGGCTGGTCCCATTGCTCAACCATTGCAGCTTCTAAGGTTGAGGACATGGTGTGGAAGATAACTTGAGTTTCTCCACTAATGTAGTTGAGGCAACATTGGCACAACTCCCACTATCAATTATCAAAGAACATACTCTCCTACTAATGGTACACCTTGTTTGGAAAATGTTGAGTCTTTGGTCCTTATAGGGCAGGTTCTTAGCATGTAGAGCTCTCCTAATGACCAGCAAGTTCCCCTTATCAGCATCTTGAATGATTTCTTCCTCTTCTTCATCTTTGGCCTTATCATCTCCATGGTAGAGGACTTCATCTTGTTCCTCTTCTTCTTGGTCTTGGATAGCTTCTTCAATGGCTTGAATCTCCTTAAGAGTCATAACCCTCCTATTAGGACAATTTGCTTAGAAGTGACCATAACCATGGCATTTGAAACATTTCTGTGGGTGACATATTATAGAAAATAGTAGTTTAGTACCTAACTTACCCCATAATATCTTCCAGAAATAGATTAAGAACTTCATATCACGATCAGATATAATACTCCTTAGAACTCTATGCAAACACACGATCTCCCTGAAAAACAAATCAGCAATGTAAGTTGCATCATCAGTTTTATGACATGGAATAAAGTGTCTTATCTTTGAAAACCTATCAACCATGACAAAAACCAAATCACTACCCTTCCTAGACCTAAGTAACCCTAAACAAAGTCCATAGAAATATCCTCCCAAGGTACAGTAGGAATAGGTAAAAGTGTATATAAACCATGGGGTAAGACTCTAGACTTCGCCTGTTTACACTTAATGCAATGAGCACAAATACACTCTACATCTTATTTCATATGGCCAAATGAAATGCTCTTGTAATACATTTAAAGTCTTTGCTATACCGAAATGACCCATTAATCCAACCCAATGTGTTTCCTTCACAAGTAATCATGCAAGGAACTTATAGGCACACAAGATCTATTTTCTCGAAATAAATAACCATCATACCTATAAAACTTACCAAATGCAGTTTTCTCATAAGCTTCATATGTATTAGAAATGCACGATCTCCCTGTAGGGCTGAATTTGTCAAGTGATAAGATTGGACTTGGTATTCTTCTATTGGTCTTGATTGGATTGCACTTGATGGAGTCTTGGATGGACTATGGACTGGGTATGGACCTTCAATTGGATCCGGGTTTGGATCAGTAGATGTATGCACAACCCTATTATGTGTAAATTCCACATGTGGCAAACTATCCTCCTAAGTTCTCAAGTTCTTTTCTAATATAATATGTAATAGTTAAGATAAAGTTTTGTTGACCTATGTTTGTCTATCCATCTGTGGGTGACACATTATAGAAAATAGTAGTTTAGTACCTAACTTACCCCATAATATCTTCCAGAAATAGCTTAAGAACTTCATATCACGATTAGATACAATACTCCTTGGAACTCTATGCAAATGCACTGATGTATTTTCGGCTACCTCTCTAACCCTAGCTTCCAAGTCTCTATCAAATCTCCATTTGGCTCAAGCCACCATTAAGAATGAAGAATTAGCTTCATGCAAGCCCAAAGATTCATTGCTTTTTCCACCTTGGCCCAACTTTACTTTTGGGTGCAATCTCATTACTTGCATCCAAGGCCTTAATGAAATGGAAACTTAAATGAGTCCAAGAAGCCAACTACAAGCCCACTTGAAGCCCAAGTAGATGAGGCAGCCCTCCATCACTTAAATGGAGCCCAACATGCCATGAAGCTCATTTAGTTGGATTGCAACTAAAAGGGAAGCAAATAACTTTAGTTGGTGGACATAGTTCCACCTTTTAGGGAAAAGTTGTTCCCTTTTGTTGTTTTCTTCAATTAATATGGTATGACCTTAGTATTGAATGAATGGTTAAACTTAATTGAAGGGAAAAGCTTCCATGTCAAATTAATGCCCAATTTTTGCCACCACTTGCTCTTGTATATGAAAGTGGAATTTCACTTGTAAAGGCTAGACTTCTTTGATAATGAAATATTCAAGTAAAGCTTTGTAGCTTTTCTTTAGTTGCTTTTTCCTTTATCCAATTCATCTTGGAGGAAGAATTGGTGGTGGAAGACCCTAAGGTTGGTGGAAATTTCCTTTATGCCTTGGTTAACTTTCTTGTTACCCTTGAAATCCAAAGTGTGAATGTGTGTTGTATGCCCGGATACTGTTCACAGTGTGTGATTTTGCCATTTTCAGATTTTGTCATCAAACTTTGAAAAAAGTTTTGAATGCCTTGTTGGTTGAGTTGTGATTGCTATAATATACCATTAGAAAGCTCTTTGTATACCCTTTCCAATTATCTATACTTTGTATGTTTTGGAGGTCATTTGATTGGTTAAATTGGGAGACAAAGTGCTGTTGTGCCATATGAACATTAATTTCCAGATTTGAGTTTGTGAATTGTTGCATTGCCTTGATGGATATGCACCACGCACAATCTCCTTGAAAAACAAATCAGCAATGTAAGTTGCATCATCAGTTTTATAACATGGAATAAAGTGTCCTATCTTTGAAAACCTATCAACCACGACAAAAACCGAATCACTACCCTTTCTAGACCTAAGTAACCCTAAAACAAAGTCCATAGAAATATCCTCCTAAGGTACAGTACGAATAGGTAAACCCAATTGTTTGCAATTAACACATTTTCACTAGACTTGCTAACTTTTTCCAAACAAGATACTCTAACTCTAACACAATCTTTGATAAGCATTGTAACTCTCTCCCTTGGTAATGCACCTCTTCCAAAGCAAATGTCATTCCTAACCTTCCAAATGTGGTAGACGGTTGCCCCAAAGCATATCTTACTTAATATATTCTTGAAGCTATTCTCCTTCCATTTTTTAGCCATATCCGCAATCAAAGAGGCCTACGGAATGGAATTGAGTTGTTGATGGCATAGATTAAGCATTCCATTCCAGATGTGGGAGTTAAAATCACATCTAAAAAAGAGATGATCCATGCTTTCTGGTTCCTCATTGCATAATAGGCATAAATTGTGGGAGATAAGATCGATTCCAAACTAACTTGTCCCTTGTCATTAGCTTGCCTCTAATACCCATCCACACTATGAAGGAGTGTCTTAGAAAGTGCCTTTTGAACCATACAAGATTGTGTCGAGTAATCTTTACTCTCCTACTTCTTATTACCTCCCAAGCCGATTTGATAGAAAAGGTGCCATTGGTATTAGGGGACCATATTAAAGAGTCTTCACCACCTATTGGGCAGCGAGGGAGAGCTTTCTTTATCTCCATAAGGTGGCAAGAATTTGCAGATGGCCATTTCCACCCATGCTCATCAATAACTTCCTTTACTAATGCATACTTAGGGATACCCGAATCATAGATAACCCAGGAACCATACTTATCCAATAACGGTCCATGAGGTGCCAATTGTCAAGCCAAAGAAAGGTGTTTTTCCCATTGCCAATGATCTTCTTGAACTTGATCTTCATTTGTTCCCTAAGGCCTAGGATCTTTCTCCAAACCCAAGAGCTTTCACTATTAGGCTTGATTTCCCAAAAATAATTACCTCTAAGCTTGTTGGCCTTAATCCATTCCACCCAAAGTGAATTCCTCTTGCCAAGGAGGATCTTCCACATATTCTTAATGATGGTAGCTTTATTCCAAGATTTGCACCTCATAATGCCTAAGCCACCCTCCACTTTAAGAACACACACCTCATCCCAAGCAACTTTGGCTTTTTTACCATCCATGGAAGCACCACTCCAAAGGAAGTTCCTTAAAATTCCATCTATCTCCTTATGGACACTTGAAGGGAGAATGAAGATAGATGACCAATACACTTAAATGCTAAAGAGGACAGCCTTGATAAGTAAGAGTCTACCCGCATAAGATAAAAATTTGCTACGCCAAGAAGTAATTCTCCTAACAATCTTATGAATGAGTAGTTTGCAATCACTACTTTTGAGTTTTGAAGAAGTTATTGGTACCCCTAGATACTTGAAAGGCATTTCTCCCACCTCCAAATTAATAGAAACCGAGAGCTTGATCTTCTCCACTTGGGGAATCCTGGAAAAGAAGATATTGCTTTTGTTACAATTCATTTGGAGTTCGGACCATTTATGAAAGAGGATTAAGGATCTTTTCATGAGAACAATAGAATCATAATCTGCCCTACAAAACAAAATAAGGTCATCGGCAAAGCATAAATGAGTTATATTGTTCTTCTTACATTTCCAATGATGGCCAAAGGAAGGATTGTTCTTGAGTTCTCCAAGTATGCGGGAAAGGATCTCCATTGCCATGACAAATAGGTAAGGGGATAACGGGTCCCCTTGTCTAAGACCATGAAAGCTCTTGAAAAAACCCACCAATTCACCGTTTATTCCCAAGGAGAAAGAAGGAGTTGTGATGCAACTTTTAATCCAACCTATGAATTTCCCATAAATACCAATTGCTTCAAGAATAGCAAGAATGAAATCCCAATAAACCGTGTCATATGCCTTCAAGAGATCAATCTTCATAGCACACTTCTTGTCTTTGCTCACTCTATGGTAGTTATGCATAAGGTCTTGACACAACATTATGTTCTCTCCAATATTCCGACCTCCCACAAAAGCTCCTTGGGCTTTATCAATGAAATTTGGGAGGATGACTTTGAGTCGATTTGCAAGGATCTTAGATATGCATTTGTAGATGGTATTACAACAAGCTATAGGCCTATAATCCTTACACCTTGAAGAGTTTGCAACCTTAAGGACAAGTGCAAGGATAGTACAATTTACCTCTTTAAGGAGATGAACCGAGGAGAAGAAGTGCTTTATAGCTTTAACCACATCACTCCCAACAATCTCCCAAGCTACTTTAAAGAAGAAAGCACCATATCCATCCAGCCCCGGAGCTTTATTATTGTCCATGGCAAAGATAATGGATTTGATCTCATCCTCCTTCACATCCTTGATCATGTTCTCTTTTTCTTGAAGCTCCATTTGGAAAGTTAGCAGCCTTTGAATTTTCTCAATATTTGCATTGCAAGAATTCGTGGAGTTAAGGACCTTCTTGAAATAGCTTACAAATTCCTTCTTGACATCTCCCATATCACTCACAAAAGTCTCATCTTCTAGGCTCACACCATTGATGGAATTCCTACTCTTTCATGCTTTGATGCATTTGAAGAAATATTTTGTATTTTGATCTCCTTTTTGAAGCCAATGAATCTTTGCTTTTTGGCGAGCCAAAGATTCTTCAGCTCTACTAAGTCTTGAGTAATTCTCTAACCAAACCTTTTCTTCCTTAGCTAAGTCTTCATTTAGAGGGTTGCTTTGGAGCCTATTTTGAACATCTTCCAGCCTTTCTTTTGCTTCTTCCACCTTTTCTGAAATTCTCCAAAACCTCTCCCTATTTAGCCTCCTTAAATCTCCTTTTAATCTCTTGAGCTTGCTGATGAGATTATACATAGGGCTGCCTTCAATGTCCTCTTTCCAAGCCTCCTTCACAATGCTAAAGAAACTTTTATGATTAGCCCACATGTTGTAGAATTTGAATGGGACCTTCTTTCTCTCTTCACAACCTCCACAAGTCACAATACAAGGGGAATGATCAAAGATAGAAGGGTTGAGAAAAATGGCTAATGATTCCTCAAAAGCATCTTTCCAATGTTCATTCACTAGAGCTCTATCCAACTTGCATGTTATCCTTCTATGCCCTTCACTACAATTACTCCAAGTGAGCTAATTTCCCATATACCGAAGATCATCTAGATTTGCCTCTCCACAACACTTGTTTAAGTCATCACAATATGTATCTCCCTATGACACCCCTCCAAGTTTCTCATTCAGACCCCTAATTGCATTGAAGTCGCCCATAATTAGCCACGGCTTCCTCCCCATCTGATTTAAGTACCTAGCTATATCCTTCCAAAGGCTTCTCTTTTCCAAAGGTTGATTATAACCATATACTATAGTTATAGCTATGTGGGTGTTCTCCTTTACTAACCAAGCCTCCCCATGAATGAATTGAGGGTTTTTCTCTCTAATGTCTAATCTGATGGCTTCCTTATTCCATCCTACCCAAATTCTCCCATTAGGGTGAATATCATTATTATTGACATACTCCCACTCCTTCCAAATATTACCATTCACTCTAATTAAGTTATCATTCCCTACTTTTGTTTCCAGCACAGCCATTAATTCAATGTTATTATTCTTAATGAAGTGTCTTACCTCCCTTTGCTTGATAGAAGCATTAAGGCCCCTAATATTCCAGCATGCAACCTTGGTCATTTGGATAATAAGGGAGGGGAATTTGCTTTCTTAAGCTTAGCTAATTTCTTCCCTAAGTTCATACTCTTCATGACCATATCCTTCTTCCTAAGATCTATCTCATCCACCTTTAGCTTTCCACCAAATGGGACTATTGTTGGAGAGGCTTCATTTTCCATATCCTCTGCACCACTTGTGGAGGTTCCATCACCCTCTGGAACGATTCCACTTGCTGCTGTAACTTGACTATTCTTGGATGTGCTAGCTACATTCATCTTTTCTTTTCCTTCTGAATTTACACCTTCAGTGGATTTCTCCAAGTTTCCCTCCTCATGCAACACTATGCTCCTTTTGTCTTGCTCATGGGACGCATCATGGGCTAACACCGAGTATTTATTACTCTTAAGAGTGTTTACCATCGAATTATGTATCTCCACTCCTTTGCCACTTGCATCATGTTATATTTCCCATATTGTTTCTTAGACACTATCGTTCCAACCCCATCCTTCTGAACTTTCCGAGATGATGAGCTGCCTTCAAGCTTAGGGACAAATGAACAGTTAGCTGTGGAATGTCCAAAACATTGGCAAACATTGCATTTTAGTGGTTTCCAACTATACTCTACATTGATCACCATGCTTTCACCATTCGACAATGTTAGACTAATGGAATATGGGCATTCCGCATCCACTTTGATCTCAATGCTTATCCTTGCAAAATCCAGCCTTTTCCCTCCTTCAGTGATAGAATCCGCATAAAGAAGAGTTTCAATGGCACTTGCTATATAGCTAAGGCCTTTTGGAGTCCAATACTCAAGAGGAATACCATATAATCTAACCCAAATAGCCACCTTCTTTACATCATTAATCAACATGGGGAGGTTTGTAGTCCATTTCCTAACAAGAAAAGGCTGTCCACTAATGGTCAATTGTCCTTCTTCCACCGCTCTAGAAACTCCATCCATATCTTGGAATCTAAGAATAAAAATTCCTTGGCCAAAAGTCATAACCTCAGTAAGGCCATAAGAAGCCTATATTTTCTCTAGAGTTCTCTTAACAGCCAAGAATGAAGGTCTTTTGCCAAGGAAAAATCCTACCGCACATGTTCTCATTTTATAGCACCCTCTTCCGCAATTTCTTGAGGAGGAGCAACATACACATGCCTCTTAGCATCTCTTCCTTTAGGTTCTATATATTCCAACTTAGCACATGACTTCTTTGGGGAGAAAAAGGAGTTCCAAGGAGCCTTTTTTTCCCCTTCTCTTACAGATTCCGAAGAACCAGAAATAGGAGGAATAGCTACAAAAGCCTTATCTAAGCCTGATGAAGACATACTCAAAAGGAATAAGGATGTTTAAGGAAGGAGGGAGGAATGAGAAAAAAAAATGAGAATTGACTTACTAAACTGATGCAAACAGCCTACAGGCACAACAGACGAAGAAAACCCAAAATAGGAAAGGTGATACTGCCATGGAAAAGAAGAATGCAGCATGCACCAAAGAGGAAATAGCGCAAAACACTAGAAACAACACCAAAATTTGAATTTCAGGAGAAATGACGCACCAACAACACCAAAACAAAGCTAAAACACAATGGAAACAAAATGGGAAGCACCAGAACTGATGAAATGAAATCGAAACTGGAAAGAGTTGACACCGGGAAATGCCTTATGTTAGAAAAACACTAGAAACAACACCTACAATAAAAGAAGCTTGATACTCTATCATTATCACCATTTAAAAAGAAAATGAGTTCTAAGCCACAAACGGAAGAGAAGGAGGAGCCAGTGACCAAGGGTTACCAGACCGGAGGATGGTACCTGAAGGGTACCAGTCCAGCCGAGAAGGAAAGACACAAAAACTATACGAAAGAGGAAGAAGGGGAAGGTGTTTTTTTAGAGAGAAGGGAGAGCATAATTTTTAGAGAGAGAGTCCAAAGTGGACATACCTATAAAACTTACCAACTGCAGTTTTCTCACAAGCTTCATATGTATTGGAAAAGTCATAATTATTCACATATAAATCCTTTATATACTCAAAACCAAGTAACTTAGTATCAAAAGTCAAGATTAGAGTATACTTGCGAGATAATGCATCTGCCACAACATTTTCCTTACCTTACTTTTAATGAATGACATAAAGAAAAGTTTAAATGTATTCAATCCACCTTGCGTGTCTCTTGTTCAACTTACCTTGTCCCTTTAAATGTTTTGGGGACTCATGAGTCTGTCTTGATGACAAACTCATGTGGCCAAAGGTAATGCGGCCATATCTCTAACGCTCTTACCAAAATGTACAACTCTTTGTTATAAGTAAGGTTACTTTAAAGCAGACCCGTTGAGTTTCTCGCTGAAATACACTACGGACCTATTTCTTGCATTAAAACAACTCCAATACCTATACCTGAAGTATCACACTCAAGTTCAAATGGTTTAGAAAAATCAAGTAAAGCAAGTAAAGGTGCAGAACTTAACTTATCCTTATAATACAAATGCACACTCTTTTTCCTCACCCCACCTAAACCCTACATTTTTTTTAATAACTTTAGTTAGTGGTGTTGCAAGTGTACTAAAGTCTCGTACAAATCTCCTATAAAAACTAACTAAACCATGGAAAATTCTAACCTTGGTTACGGAAGTAGGCGTCGACCACTCTCGGATAGCCCTAACCTTCTCCTCGTCTACCTTAATCCCCTTAGATGAAACCACGAAACTTAGGAACACAACTTGGTTAGTGCAAAAGGAACATTTCTTAAGATTACCCAATAACCTCTCTTTCCTAAGCACAAGCAAAATATCACACATATGTCCTATATGCTCATCTAGACTATAAATATAAATGAGAATATCATTAAAATAAACAACTACAAACTTGCCTATAAATGCACACAAGACATGGTTCATTAACCTTATAAATGTACTAGGCGCGTTAGTAAGCCTAAATGGCATTACCAACCATTCATATAGTCCATGCTTGGTTTTAAATGCAGTTTTCTGTTCATCGCCCTCTTTCATCCTAATCTAATGATACCTACTTTTCAAATCAATTTTCGAAAAGATACATGATCCATGCAACTTATCAAGCAAATCATCTAACTTAGGTATCAGATAGTGATACTTTACAATGATTCTGTTAACAGCTCAACAATCAATGCACATTCTCCATGTCCTATCCTTCTTAGGCACTAGAATCACTGATACAGCACATAAACTCATGCTTTCTCTCATGTATCCCTTTTTCATCAACTCCTCCACTTGCCTTCAAAGCTCATTTATCTCCTCGGGATTACTTCTATAGGCTAGTTGGTTAGGTATCCCCGCTCTAGGTATGAAGTTGATCTAGTGATCGAACCCACAAATCGAAGGTAGTCCATCGGGAATCTCTTTAGGGAATACGTTTTCAAACTCTTGCAAAAGAGAAACCAACACATTAGAAAGAGAATTGTCAATATTAGTGAAAGATAAAAAGCTTTCCTTGTAAACTAACAATAATGGATATTGCTTAGTCATAAGAGCAACCCTCACATCACTCATCTTACCATAAAAACTCTCTTTTTTCCACTCCCTATTTTCTCTATTGATTTTTCTCTCATGGCTGAATTACTCACCCTTTTCCTCTGCTCCCCTCTTTTCAGCCTTACTTTTTCTTCGCTCATCCTCACCCACATTTTCTCTTCTTTTGTTTTCACTCTCACTTTCTTTTTTTGCTTCATTCATCTTTCTTCTCCTCACTTGATACTCATAAACCTACTTTGGTGACAATGGTACAAGGGTGATGAGTTTATTGCTCATTGTGAAAGAGTATCTATTCTTAAATCCGTCGTGTGTCAATTTTTTGTCATACTCCCATGGTCTCCCTAACAAGATGTGTCCAGTAGACATGGGTACTATATCACATAATATCTCATCTTGATACCTACCTATGGACAAGGCCACCACCACGTATTTATTCACCCTAACTTCTCCACAGTCATTCAACTACTAGAGCTTATAAGGCCTAAGGTGTTTGGTTATAGGTAAACTAAGTTTTTCTACAATTTCAATATGGGCTATGTTTACATAACTACCCCTATCTATAATTAAAGTGCACACCTTACCCTTTACATGACATCTAGTATGGAAAATATCCTCTCTCTACTCATCATTTTCTTCCTTGTGTGGTAAACTCAAGGTTCTCCTAGACACTATGCCTCACCCTCTGCTGCATACTCTAATCTCCATCATTAGTATCCTCTAATGGTGGCACAGATTCATCACTAGATTCTTCCTCTGTCTCATACTCTTCATCCTCCCTCAACACCATAGTTCTTTTGTTAGGACATTAAGAGGCTACGTGACCCCTACCTAAACACTTAAAACATTTGACCTCACTATTTCTCTTCGATAATTTGGGTTTGCTACTAGGCTTCTTTCTGCTAGACCTCTCTCCTTTAGGTTTAGAGTACTTGATTTTTGGCTTAAAAGATGGCTTATCATCTCTTTTTGACACACTTGGCTTCCTAGGACTAAAATAGGAACCTACATCTTTTTTACCCTTCCACTGTAATTGTCTCTTTACCTACATCACCATATGTACCAAATCCTCTAGCTCTACATAGTGTTGGAGCTCTAAAACATTTGCTACTTCCCTATTCAACCCATTTAAAAACCTAGCCATAGTGGTTTCCCTATCTTTCTCTATATTAGCCCTAATCATGGCTATCTCCATCTCTTTGTGATAATCTTCCACACTCTTGGTCCCTTGCCTAAGCCCCTATAACTTCTGAAGTAAATCTTTTATGGTAATGGCTAGGAACAAAAGGCTGCCTCATTACACTCTTCATATCATCCCAAGTATCTATGGGTCTACGCAAGTTTCTATGTCTATTTTTTAGCAACTAGTCCCACCAAATACTAGCATAATTAGTGAATTCTACAGCAGCCAACGTCACATTTTTCTCCACAAAATACCTATGTATGTCAAAAACTTGATCTACATTTCGCTTCCGACTTAAGTAGGCTTTCGGATCATTTCTATCCTGAAAGGTAGAATTTTCATCTTAATGCTATTGAGGTTACTATCACTCTACCTACTCTCTCTATACATATTGTTTCTATGACTTCGATGTCCTCCCTTATTGCTTATATTATTCAGCCTATCACTTATTTCATCATCCTAACTGTCGGTAACTATCCTATCATTATCCCTTACCGTTAGTGTTTTCCACCTACTCTTAGTTGTACTACTTCCCCCTTTATCACTTTGTTGTTGATTTAATTTGTCCAATTTATCATTAACACTCCCAATTACATTAAAAAGTCACTCAAACTATTGTTGGATTGATTGCATTGTAAAAACCTTAGTTTTACCCAAATCTTCTACAACACTGGGGTTTTTTTATTCTTCCATGTTATATTTTCAGAAAACAAAATGTGTCTATAAACAATAATCCTTGCAAATAAACTATGAGACCTTACACACAAGCAAAGAAGTGAGAAACCTAGAAAAGCTAAATCAGATTTCAAATTAAAGAAAACCTTGACCTAATGCCTATAATTGACACGAACCAAAAGTATAAAAACCCTTGACCCAATGATTATGGATAATCATGAACCAAAAGTATAAAAACAATAATCCAATGTCTATAATTGACATGAACCAAAAGTATGAGTTGACGTCATACTCTAGAATAGAAATGAAGAAGAGTGATAAGTCATATTTGAACGTCACAAGAAAATATTTTTGATAAATTCATGAGTTCTCAAAAGAACCAAAAAAAAGATCTCACAATTTTATTAAGTCATTGTGTATCATCTATTCTAAGGTCATATGATTATTTATAACCCTAGTCTGAATAGGATAATAACAAATATAATCTCGAGGATAATAACAATCCTAATCTTTAGGATAATAACAATTTCAATCTAAATAAGATAATAATAATCTTAAATAATAATCTTAATGTAATTATAATTCCTAAAGAAAATAAAACAAAGACTCTTAAAACAAATAAAACTCCTAAACAACTAGAAAACTAGAAATACTAAAAAACTAAACTTCAATTAAATTCTCTTGCTTCTTCACATGAATTTTTGCCTAATCAAGTTTTGATTTTATATTTTAACAAGTAAAAATGTCACCAAGGATGTGTCATATCATTTCCCATGTGTTTGATGTTGTCCTCGTCATTTGCCATGTCATCCTTGACTGCCATATAATGCTTCTTACCTTTACCTTGTTTTAATGTTTTCAATGCTATCCTGTCACACTTTTGTCATAGTCCTTCATTATTGAATCACATATTCTTGGTCTTCCATGGATCACATCAAAGGCATAAAAGAAATTCCTCGAACTTTGGGGTCTTCCACCACCAACTCTTCCATCAAGAAGGAATTGGATAAAGGAAAATGGAGAAGAAAAGCCAACAAGCTTTAACTTCAATTTTTGTATATATTCAAGTGTCTAAACTCTTACAAAAGCATGGTCACCCTTTAATTAGGGAAGAAGTGGCAGCAAAATGGACTTGCCAATACAAAATCTATTAATTTTTATACAAAAATCCTTTGAATTAAGCTAAGTCATGCCTCTTAGTTGCTAAAGACAAAAGTGAGTTGCCCTTTCCCTAAATCTGGGAACCATGTCTCCTAGCTTTGCAACTAAGTTTCCATCTAGTTCTAAGCCAAATAAATACACAAGTTTGAGTTAAAATAGGCTTCAAAAGAGTCTTGGGCGGATTGGGCTTGGAAAAACACCATGTGAAGCTTATTTTAGGCCAAAAGAGCAAACCACTCAAGGGATTCTTGAGTCCAACTAGTGAGGCTTTGCCCAAAAGTGAAGTTGGGCCAAAATTGAAGGTTCAATGCTTCTTTTGACTTGGGATTTGCTAGAACTTCATTCTTCTTGGCTTTAAAGGCTGTATGGGGACTTGAGGATGGCTTGGAACCCAAAAATGACAATGGAGCCGTGTATACATCAATACTATAGGCTTTCTTGAAGAAATCGCACCAAAGTCATGTAAACCTGGGGATTTGTTATTGGCTAAGCTAAACATGGCACTCTCAATCTCCTCTTTTGTGATCTCTTCTCTCATTTTTATGGCTAGGTAATGATTGAGCTTTATGGCTAAGTATTCTTCCAGCCCTCTAAAATCCACCCCTTTGTTTTTATCTTCAAAAAGATTTTTTCAATGAGAGATTAGGACTTCTTTAATGCCTAGTGTGTCCATGGCCTAAGTTCCATCTTTTTTCTTCAACATAGAGATTCTATTTGTGTTCTTTCTTTTAATTGACAAGCTGAATGTGAATCCTTCATATCCTTCTCCATTTGTAGGCTATTTCCAGTATGTTGATCGATAGACTTTAAATCCTAATCCATCAAGTTCTTTCTTTCCAACACAACAAAACTATTAGGTGATTCCCCTCTTTCTAAGATTCTTATTTCCTCCTTAGTATTTTCTTATTTGTCACTTTCTTTTCCCCTTCTTTAATTGACTGTCTTCTTCCTTTTTCCATTTTCTTCTTTTCCATGCTTTCCTCCATATTCTCTTTTTACTTTGTATTCATCTTAGGTGCTAGCATGCATTGGTTTCTATTGTGGCTGAATAATTTGTGCCATTTGCAAACAATAGGTTTCCAAGGATATTCCACCTTGACTATGATCACTTCACCATTTGGCATTTCAAGTTCAAAATCATCTAAGAGGCCTCTTTTCACATCACATTCAACACGCAACTTTACATAGCTAATACGACTTCCTTCCTCTGAAATTTTATCTATATAAAGAAGTTTTCCAAGGGCACTAGCTATATAGCTAAGTCCCTTAGTAGTCTAGAGTTCTAATGGAACCAAGTAGAGCTTCACACAAAAGGGGACTTTTGTGATATTCCCTTGATTGAGGTAGATGTTTTGAGAGCATTTTTGGATGATAAATGGCCTTCCTGCAATCCTCCAAATCCCCTCTTCCAGCACTTGATCTCTTATATATTCATTCTCATATTTAGCATAAAACATCCTTGTCCTAAGGATAGCACATTAACTTTTCCCAAACTCTTCACATTAGCCTTAACGTAGTCTTTCACAAAGGAAAACGGAAGTTTTTGCTCAGTGAAGTATCCAACCAACCAACCATCCCATTTGCTCACCCTTAACACAACAACTTTCATTGGAGGGGTAACTCTTAGCCTGGTCTCTTCTTGATTAGCAATAGGTTTGTAATAATTTAGTAGGCTTTCACTTCTAAGCTTAGAGAATAATGTCTTCCAACCTGACCCTAAGTTCATCTTCTCTTTATTCATGGGGACTGGTTTGATTATCTCTTTTTCCTAAGCAAAGTTTCTTTCCTCATCTTTGGTCCAGATGAAGGCAATTGGGGATAATCTTCCTTTCTTTTGTTAGAGTTTGAACCAGGTTTCATATGTCCAGTAGGAATAAAACCACACACAAGTCACAAGTATAAGAATGAGAGAAATTTAGAGTCAATCAAAATGGGCCAACACATTAAGGATCCACGTAATATCCATGTCAATTAAAAGCCAACTCAACATTCCAACAAAGACTCTCTTATTGAACTATCCATACGCAGCAAACTTTGATTCACTACTTTGCACAAGGTAGCAAGGGAAAAAAGACAAAAGCCTATGATAAAGCAGACTTTCAAAGAAGAATCCAATTTTTCCAAACTCCTGAGAACTAAAAGTCAATAGGAGGGAACACAAATTTGAAAACACTTGTCACTTTCCACTGAAGAACAACCTCTAAACAACTTTTCTTCATGATAAGCCACCACTAACTCCCTCCAAGACAAGAACCCAACTCAAAGGACCACTAAAGAAAACACACAAAAATTGGACAGTGAGAAACCACCAGATATATGCATTACCTAACTAAAACAGAGGAGAGTTGCTAATACCAAAACATAATAAGATAAAGCTAAAGAACTCCAAAAATATGACTGAAAAATACTAAAGAAAATAGACACAAAGACAGGTTGTAACAATTTGATAAGAAACCACAACTAATGGGATGCTAATGACCTAAGGGGTAATAGAAAGGCTAGTGCCAAAAGGGCCACCAGTCAAGAGGAGGAAGAAGATAGGTAGGCTAGACAAAGGGTAAAGGAAACAATGGTTTAGAGAGAAGGGAGAGCATTTTTAGGAATAGAAAAGTTTTCTGTTGATCTTTTTAGCTCCATCAAATAACAAGAATTTGTGACCGGCCAACTACAATTACATCCTTAATAATACCACTCAACTTTGCTTCTTTGCTTAAACCAGCATTGAAAATGACCCGAGGACCATATTTATTTTTGATTGACCAGCATGGCAACCAATTATTGAACCAAAGGAAGATATTTTTTCCATTACCAATCTGACATTTTATTAAATTATCCATTTTGCCTATAAGCTTAAAGAGTTTCTTCCAAAACCAAAGGTTGTTACTTTGCGAGTTGATCTTCCCAATGTTTTATTTTAGAGCTAGATCATTTTTAAGATAGTCCACTCAATTCAGCCTCTACTCAAAAATAGGTTGCCCTCGTAATTTTTACCTCTTTTGGTGTTTGAAAGAATTGGTTAGGGCTAAGGGATGCTAAAGTTTCTCCTTAAATCAAAATGAGTAGGTGTTCTTTCTACCATCATGCTTACACTCCTATCAAATTTCCAATGTCTCCCCAACAACATATGACATGCATCTACTGGAATAATATATCACAATACTTGATCAATGTAATGTTTGTCAATGGATAAAGATAAAAGCACTTGCCTTGTTACTTGAGACTACCCTTATTGCTTAGCCATCGCAACTTGTATGTTTGAGGAGTGAGAGATTCAAAGTGAATGATCAATTTGTATGTAAATAAGTCTTAATATATATGTTTCACATGAATGTATGGAAAACGGTTATCAGTTTAAAGTGACAAGTTTAAACAAAAAAAGGGATATAAAAGTGTACATGAATAATGCAAATTGAAAGCACGAGGGGTGAAGTTATGTAACAGTGACCTTTTCATGCTATGTAGGTTGGAAAAGCACACTTGTCCTTGGGATGTTTTAATGTCTTAACTTAAATAGGTTGGCAAAAAGGCACTTGGAAAAATATTGCAATAGTTTATGTTTACAGTGACCGAGCATGTTTATCAGCAGAAGAATATTCTAATAGATGTGGCAAATAGGTACATAATTGATATCTCTTATACTCAAGCTTGGCATCTCATTATTTGTATTAATGGGGAATTCTTGAAAAGTCGATATTGGGTACACTTTTTATTGTTATGGGAAAGGATGGGAACAACTAGATTTATCCATTGACATTTTATGTAGAGGGAAGGGGAAATGATAACTTGGACCCTTTCTTCAGAGCGTTACATTGGTGCATTAGTGACCTCCCAAATTTAGTAATAATTTCATATTGATACCACACTATCACTCACTTTGTGAGAGAAGTGTTCCCAAATGCACACCACATTTGGTGCAAACATTATTACAGTAATGCTAAAGTCGATCTTTCTTCAAATGAGTGTAATTGTACGAAATTTTAACTATTACATATAGTGTTCACACATATTGTAGTGGTTGCTAGGTTCTAGAACCTTTTAGACTATTATCAATGGGTGAGCAAGTACCACTTAACTGAATATTAGAAAGTTTTTTATAGGGAGAGTGTGAAACTATTAAGAGATCCATCAAAATAAAAAGCATCTCGAGGAAATCTTTGTGGTCCTTCAATTTCTGATGGAGAGTTGACTTTTTTTTTTTACTAGGGGTGAGCGGGTTTGGGTACCTTATACAATTTTTTATAATAAAATTAGAACCTGGAACTTATAAGGTCGATTTTTGGTAGTAATCGACCTTATAGGTTTCGATTAAGCTCTAGTTAGTACTTGGAACTTTTATAGTATATATATATATTAAGGACATAAATTTTTTGCCTCATTGAGGCAATGATGAGGCCTACTCTACTAAGATTTTATTGACTCATAAAGAATGCATTCAAAAGGTCAGTAAGGAAGCCAGATGAGGTCAAAGTTGGAAGTAACAAAAGGTTGGTAGGAAACTTACAAAGAATGTTTTCGGATAACCAAAGCAACAAGAAAAGGTTGGTGATGATAGCCAAGTGAATAGCTTGCTCCAATTTATCCAAAAGTGTGACTTTGGAAGTCCATCAATGGCCCAAACGTCCAAGCATCATTTTGAGAAGCCCGAAGAGCCCAAAATTGGTTTTTAGTTACACTAGAACTAAATTAGAATTTGGTTGTTTTAGTTAGGAAACATCATTCCTAAAGTTAAGGAAAAAGCAACTAACGTTTGTTTTTAGTTAATTACTATGTATAGGCTTGGTTTAGAATGAATGGCTTAGCTTAATTCATGCCATTTTTAGTTGACTTTTGTGGAAAATATTGTATCATTGTCATGCATGCCTCCTATATAAAGGGGTGGATCTTTATTTGTAATAGGTTAGTTGGCATTTTGAATGAAAATTTGAAGAAAACTTTGTTGGCTTTTATCTCTTTTCCTTAATCCAATCATTCTTAGTGGAAGACCCCAAGGTTGGTAGAACTTTCCTTTTTGCCTTGGTTACATTTTATATTTCCTTAGAAATTCAAATTAGAGTATGTATATGTGTTAATTTTGCCTATGATAGACAGTTGCACTATAATTACGTTTTCTGCCATTGAATTTGATCAGCATTTTGACTACTTTATCTATTGAATCTTGAGGTGGTGCGTTTCCATCAAGACAATACAACAACACACAAACTCAATTCTAGAAATTACTATTCATTTGACACAACAACAATTTGTCTTTCAATTTTAACCAATCAAATGACCTCCAAATTATGAAAATTATATATCATTGGAAAAAGCATTCAAAGAGCGTTCTAAGACATATAATTTCAACCACAACTCAATCAACAAAGCATTCAAAACTAGCTTCAAAGTTTGCTAGCAAAAACTGGAAATTGCAAAATCACACATTGTGAACAGTAACCCGAGGAATAAAACACACATTCAAGTCTTCACACTTTGGATTTCCAAGGTAACAAGAAAAATAACTAAGGTATAAAGGAAATTCCACCAACCTTGGGATCTTCCACCACCAATTCTTTCTTTAAGATGAATTTGATAAAGGAACAAACAAAGAAAAACTAACCAAGCCTTGCTTGAATTTTTTACTATCAAAGGAGTCTAAAGTTTATAAGTGAAAAAGCCACACTTATTGATATATCTCTGGCCACTTCAACATTTTTGGCCCCCAAGTTCTTAGCCATGCATCATTTGGCCCAAGCTAATGAAGGGAATAAGAGAAAAGCTCCATGCAAGCCCAAAAAACCTTTGCCATCTCCAATTTGGCCCAACTTTACTTTTGGGTACACTTTCATTACTTGCATCCAAGGCCTTAATGAAATGGAAGCTTAAATGAGTCTAAGAAGCCAATTACAAGCCCACTTTGAAGCCCAAGTAGAGGAGGCAGCCATCCATCACTTAAATTAGAGCCCAAGATGTCATGAAGCCCATTTAGTTGAATTGCAACTAAAGAGGAAGCAAGTAACTTTAGTTGGTAGACATAGTTCTACTTTTTAGGGAAACGTTGTTCCCTTTTTGTCATTTTCTTCATTAATATGGTGTGATATTAGTTTATTTGATTGGCTAAGCTTAAATTAAGGTCATAGCTTACTTGTCTAATTAATGGCCTATGAATGCTCACTTTGCCCCCACTTCCTCTTGTATATAAGTGTGGCTTTTTCACTTATAAACTTTAGACTCTTTTGATAGTGAAAATTTCAAGCAAAGCTTTGTTAGCTTTTCTTTGTTTTTTCCTTTATGCAATCCATCTTAGAGAAAGAATTGGTGGTGGAAGATCCCAAGGTTAGTAGAACTTTCCTTTATGCCTTGGTTAATTTTCTTGTTACCCTTGAAATCCAAAGTGTGAAGATTTGAATGTGTTGTATGCCTTGGATACTGTTTACAGCGTATGATTTTGCAATTTTTAGTTTTTGCCAGCAAACTTTGAAGCTAATTTTGAATGTTTTGTTGATTGAGTTATGGTTGACATTATATACCCAATGTTATATAATTTGCATGATTAGGAGGTCATTTGATTGGTTAAAATTGAAAGACAAATTGTTGTTGTGTCAAATGAACAGTAATTTTCAGAATTGAGTTTGTGTGTTATTGCATTGTCTTGATGGAAATGCACCACTTATATACAAGAGTAAGTGGTGGCAAAGTAAGCATTCATAGGCCATTAATTAAACAAGTAAGCTATGACCTTAATTTAAGCTTAGCCAATCAAATAAACTAATGTCATACTATATTAATGAAGAAAATGACAGAAAGGAAACAACTTTTCCCTAAAAAGTGGAACCATGTCCACCAACTAAAGTTACTTGCTTCCTCTTTAGTTGCAATTTAACTAAATGGGCTTCATGGCATCTTGGGCTCCAATTTAAGTGATGGATGGCTGCCTTATCTACTTGGGCTTGTAGTTGGCTTCTTGGACTCATTTAAGCTTTCATTTCATTAAAGCCTTGGATGTAAGTAATGAGAGCGCACCCAAAAGTAAAGTTGGGCCAAATTGGAGATGGCAAATGTTCTTTAGGCTTGCATGGAGCTTGTCCCTCATTCCCTTCATTAGCTTGGGCCAAATGGTGCATGGGTAGGAACTTTGGGGTCGAAAATGTTGAAGTGGCTGAAGATACATCATCCCCCTTGGTTGGGAAGGACTTGCCCTCACATCCTCAAGGTGGCTATCCTCCATGTATGGTAAAAGATCTCCAATGTTGAAGGTGGCTGAGACTCCTCCCATTTCATCTAGAAGGTTCACCTTGTATGCATTGTCATTCACCCTTTCAAGCACTTCAAATGGTCCATCAGCCCTTGGAGCTAGCTTACTCCTCATACTCAAAAATCTCTCTTTTCTCAAATGCACCCAAACCAAGTCACTAGGTTTGAAGATGGATGGCTTCCTATACTTGTTAACCTTCTTCTTGTGAGCTTCATTGGTCTTCATGATCTGAAATTTGATGGATTCATAGAGTTTCTTCATGGTAATAGTTTTCTCCTTGCATCCTTATGAACTTGCACATCAAAAGGCAAAGAAGTTAGATCTAAAGGAGTTAAAGGATTGACACCATACACTACCTCAAATGGAGAGTGGCCAATTGTAGTGCTTGAACTCCTATTATATGCAAATTCAGCTTGGGTAAGCTTCAAATCCCAATCTCTCAAGTGTTTATTGACCATGGTTCTCAAAATGGCTCTCAAGGTTTTATTGGTTACTTCAGTTTGGCCATCCGTTTACAGGTGATAGGAAGTGCTAAACATGAGTTTAGTACCTAATTTACTCTATAAAGTCCTCCAAAATTGGCTTAAGAATTTGGTATTCTTATCCAAAACTATGGTTCTAGGGATTCCATGAAGTCTCACCACTTCTTTGAAGAATAAGTCAACCATTTTGCTTGCATCTTCAGTCTTGGTGCATAGTAGGAAGTGAGCCATTTTGGAAAGCCTACCAACCACAGCTATTATTGCATCCTTCCCTCTTTGAGTTATAGGAAAAGCTACCACAAATTTCATGCTAAGATCTTCCTATGACTGCTCTGGAACTGGCAAAAGCATGTAAAGACTAACTTGGAAACGAGATTTGGACCTTTGACAAGTGCCACACATTGCTACAATGGCTTAGATGTTACCGACCATCTTAGGCAAATAAAAATGTTCCTTAAGCATCTCCAAGGATTTTTTTATGCCAAAATGGCCTGCTAACCCACCACCGTATGTCTCTCCAATGAGAAGCTCTCTAAAAGAACCCTTAAGGATGTATAATTTAGTTCCTTTGAAGAGGAAACCATCTTGGACAATGTAGTCTTTATAGGCACCCATTGAACACTTCTTCAAGATCTCTCCAAGCTCATCATCTTCATGATAATAATCTTTCATGAGCTGGTGCATTTTCATCCAAACATGCAACAAGAAACCAAAAATCAAAAACTGTTTTCATTGTTTAAGTGGTATGAACAGTTTTTTTGTTTTTGCAGTTTAACCAAACAAATCAACTCCAAATCCAACCGAATTCATTTCATCATAATCACAACACAATGAAATTTTTTTCAAGCTATGGATGTACACAATTGGTGTAGTGTAAGGCAATCAAATTATAAGTAGAATGCAATGGCAGAAATGATAATTATGTTACAACTCTCTACCATAATCAAAATTAACACACATACACACTCTAATTTGGATTTCTAAGGAAACATAAAATGTAACCAAGGCATAAAGGAAAGTTCCACTAACCTTGGGGTCTTCCACCACCAATTTTTCCACCAAGAATGAATTGGATAAAGGAAAATGGAGAAAACCAACAAAGCTTTGCTTCAAACTTTTATTATATCAAATTGTCTAAACTCTTACAAAAGCATAGCCACCCTTTATTTAGGGAAAAAGTGGTAGCAAAAATAGACTTTCCAATGCAAAATCAATTCATTTTTTAATACAAAAATCCCTTGAATTAAGCTAAACCATACCTCTTAGTTGCTAAAGACAAAAAGTGAGTTGTTCTTTTCCTTAAATCTAGGAACCATGTCTCCTAGCTTTGTAACTAAGTTTCTATCTAGTTCTAAGCCAACTAAATACACAAGTTTGAGTTAAAATGGGCTTTAAAAGAGTCTTGGGCGGATTGGGCTTGGAAAGGCACCATGTGAAGCTTATTTTAGGCCAAAAGAGCAAACTACTCAAGGGATTCTTGAGTCCAACTAATAAGGCTATGCCCAAACGTGAAGTTGGGCCAAAACTGAAGGTGTAATGATTCCTTTGGCTTGGGATTTGCTAGAAGTTCATTCTTCTTGGCTTCAAAGGCTACATGGAGACTTGAGGATAGCTTGAAACCCAAAAATGACAATGGAGCCGTGTATACATCATATTCCCCAGGTTGAGAAGGATTTTCCCTCAAATCCTCAAGATGGCTACCTTCCACTTGCTTACCATTCATAAACAAGCTCTCTTTCTTGACTTCTTTTCCCTTAGTAGCTTTATGAACTTGTTGTGGACTAAGAGGAGTTAAAGTGATAGTCTTGCCATTGAATTTAAATGAGTAAGTGTTCTTCTTGCCATCATGCTTCACTTCCCTATCAAATTGCCAAGGTCTTCCCGATAACAAGTGACAAGTATCCATAGGAATCACATCACACAAAATCTTATAATTATAATGATTGCCAATGGAGAAGGAAATAAGCACTTGCCTTGCAACTTGTAGGTTGGTTCCATTATTCAACCATTGTAGTTTGTATGGATGAGGGTGTGACATGGTGGATAACCCAAGTTTGTCTACTAAGGTGGATGAGACCATATTTGCACAACTCCCACTATCAATAATTAAAGAACACACTTTACCTCCAATGGTGCACCTTGATTGAAAAATGTGGAGTCTTTGCTCTTCATGAGGAAGAGGCTTGGCATGCAAAGCTCTCCTAATAATTAGCAACTCTCCTTCATCAGCTCCTTGTAGAATTTCTTCTTCTTCCTTGTTGGCTTCATCACTTTCATGGCTAGAAACTTCACTTTCTTCTTCTTCTTGAAGAGACTCCTCAATTGCTTATATCTCCATAAAGAATAAAACTTTCCTATTAGGGCATTCAGCTCAGAAGTGTCCATAGCCTTGGCATTTAAAACACTTTTTGTTGGAGAGGTTGGTCTTCACCATATTAGCCTTGTCCTCAGTTGGTTCCACCATTTTTTCCTTGCCTTTCTCCTTGGAAGAAGAATCAACAACATTTGTGTAGGATGGGGAACCTTTATGGAAGGTAGTTCCCTTGGTAATAGATATGCTTTTGTTAAATAATGTCCCTTTGGAGAATGACCATACAAACACCCTAGGCTCTGACACCAAATGGAGTATATTCATCCAAACGTGCAACAAGAAATCAAAAATCAAAAACCGTTTTCACTATTCAAGTGGTATGAGCAGTTTTTTTGTTCTTGCAGTTTAACTAACCAAATCAACTCCAAATCCAACTGAATTCATTTCATCATAATCACAACACAATGAACTTTCTTTCAAGCTATGGATGTACACAATTGGTGTAGAGTAAGACAATCAAATTACTAGAATACAATGGCAGAAATGGTAGTTATGTTATAACTCTCTGTCATAACCAAAATTAACACACATACACACTCTAATTTGGATTTATAAGGAAACATAAAATGTAACCAAGGCATAAAGGAAAGTTCCACCAATCTTGGGGTCTTCCACCACCATTTCTTCCACCAAGAATGAATTGGATAAAGGAAAATGGAGAAAGCCAACAAAGTTTTGCTTCAAACTTTTATTATATCAAATTGTCTAAACTCTTACAAAGCATGGCCACCCTTTATATAGAGAAGAAGTGGCAAAAAAATTGGACTTTCCAATACAAAATCAATTCATTTTTTAATACAAAAATCCCTTGAATTAAGCTAAGCCATACCTCTTAGTTGCTAAAGACAAAAAATGAGTTGTCTTTTCCCTAAATCTAGGAACCATGTCTCCTAGCTTTGTAACTAAGTTTCTATCTAGTTCTAAGCCAACTAAATACACAAGTTTGAGTTAAAATGGGCTTCAAAAGAGTCTTGGGCGGATTGGGGCTTGGAAAGGCACCATGTGAAGCTTATTTTAGGCCAAAAGAGCAAACTACTCAAGGGATTCTTGAGTCTAACTACTAAGGCTATGCCCAAAAGTGAAGTTGGGCCAAAATTGAAGGGTAATGCTTCCTTTGGCTTGAGATTTGCTAGAACTTCATTCTTCTTGGCTTTAAAGGCTACATGGAGACTTGAGGATAACTTGAAACCCAAAAAAGACAATGGAGCAGTGTATACATCATGAACTGAAACCCAAGGACCCATGCATCAAGTATGGATAATAGATAATGTCTTCTTAAGAGTGCATCAACAACTACATTAGGAGCTCTTTGCTTATAGGAAGAAACAAAAGAGAAAGATTGAAGG
This sequence comes from Mangifera indica, assembly GCF_011075055.1. Lineage (NCBI taxonomy): Eukaryota > Viridiplantae > Streptophyta > Magnoliopsida > Sapindales > Anacardiaceae > Mangifera > Mangifera indica. Next base: position 6,483,795 of record NC_058140.1, read on the forward strand.
AATTCTACCCATTTAGCATGCCTTGCACTTATCTTTTGTTGGCTGCAAAGAAACTTCAAAGCTTGATGATCTGAATGGAGAACAAATTGTTTAGGCCTTAAGTAATGGCTCCAATGACCTAAGGCCCTAACAATGGTATAGAATTCTTTATCATAGGTAGAATATCTTCTCTTTGTATAATTAATCTTCTCACTAAAATAAGCTATGGATCTTTTAGCTGGAGTAAGGGTTGCCCCAATGCCAACTCCACTAGTATCACACTCCATTTCAAATACTTTATCAAAGTCAAGTAAGGCTAAGATGGGGGTTTCACATACCTCTTTTTAATCTCTTCAAATGCTTTGGAGGTTGTCATAGACCATTCAAACCCATTCTTCTTTATGCATTTAGTGATGAGAGCCATGAGAGTGGTAAAATTAAGCATAAAACGCATATAAAAAAAAGTAAGGCCATGGAAGCTCCTTACTTTAGTAAGAGTCTTCAGTTGGAGCCAAGTTTTAACGGTTTCTACCTTGGATTGATCTACTTGAATGTCATCTTTGGAAACTACATATCTAAGGAACACAACTTGGTCTACAAAGAATTCACACTTCTCTTTCTTTGCATACAACTTATTCTTTCTCAACACATCAAAGACACTCCTCAAATGCAAGACATGATCATCACAAGTTCTACTATACACTAATATGTCATCAAAATACACAACAACAAAAGAGCCAATGAAAGGTTTGAGTACCTCATTCATAAGTCTCATAAAGGTGTTTGGAGCATTTGAAAGGCCGAAGGGCATAACCAACCATTCATATAAGCCTCCTTTAGTCTTGAAAGTTGTCTTCCATTCATCTCCTTCTTTAATCCTTATCTAATGGTAGCCACTCCTTAGATCAATTTTGGAGAAGACACAAGCACCATGTAACTCATCAAGCATGTCATCAAGTCTAGGGATGGGATACCTATACCTGATAGTTATATTGTTAGTGGCTTTACTATCCACACACATCCTATGTGAGCCATCTTTCTTAGGAACAAGTAGAGTTGGAATAGAACATGGACTCATGCTAAGCCTTGCAAAGCCTTTTTCAATCAATTCTTTCACTTGTCTTTGTAACTCTTTAGTCTCCATGGGATTGCATCTACAGGCTGGCTTCTCAAGCAATGGTGCACTTGGAACCAAGTCAATTTGATGTTCAATGCCTCTTATAGGAGAGAGGCCGAATGGAAGCTCTAGTGGGAACACATCTTCAAATTCGGCCAAGAGAGGCTAAACTAAGTGGTGGGCTTCTTTTTTCTTGTGTTTGATCTCCCCTTCAAGTATAAGTAATGAAAAGACAGGTTGTACACTCAAGAGAGCCTTTTCTACTTACTACCCATTCATATAAAAACTCTCCCTTTTAGCTTCTTCCCCTTTGATAGCCTTATTAGCTTTTTGGGGACTAAGAGGTAGCAAAGTAACGTTTTTTCCATTGAATTTGAAGGAATAAGTGTTGTTTTTACCATTATGAGTCACTTCTCTATCAAATTGCCAAGGTCTCCCTAGCAACAAATGGCATGCGTCCATAGGAACTACATTACACAATCTCATTTTGGTAATGTTTGCCAATGGAGAAAGAAACAAGTACTTGTTGGCTACTTGAAGGCTGGTTCCATTGCTCAAGCATTGGAGCTTATATGGTTGAGGATAAGGTATGTTAGACAATCCAAGTTTCTCCACTAATATAGATGAAGCCATATTTGCACAACTTTCACTATCTATAATCAAGGATTATACCTTGCCTCCAATGGTGCATCTTGATTGGAAAATTTGGAGCCTTTGTTCCTCATGTGAAGGGACTTGGAATGCAATGCTCTTCTAATCACTGGCATCTCTCCTTTATCAGCCCTTTGCATGACCTTTTCTTCTTCTTCTTCTTCGGCAGCTCCATGTTCATAGCCATAATCTTTATTTTCTTCATCTTCTTAAAGAGATTCTTCAATAGCTTGAATCTTCATCAATGACAAAGCTCTCCTATTTGGGCATTCGGCTTAGAAGTTGATGTATACATGGCTCCATTGTCATTTTTGGGTTTCGAGCTATCTTCAAGTCTCCATGCAGCCTTTGAAGCCAAGAAGAATGAAGTTCTAGCAAATCCCAAGCCAAAGGAAGCATTATACCTTCAATTTTGGCCTAACTTCACTTTTGGGCATAGCCTTATTAGTTAGACTCAAGAATCCCTTGAGTAGTTTGCTCTTTTGGCCTAAATAAGGTTTACATGGTGCCTTTCCAAGCCCAATCCACTCAAGACTCTTTTGAAGCCCATTTTAACTCAAACTTGTGTATTTAGTTGTCTTAGAACTAGATAAAAACTTAGTTACAAAGCTAGGAGACATAGTTCCTAGATTTAGGGAAAAGGCAACTTACTTTTTGTCTTTAGCAACTAAGAGGTATGACTTAGCTTAATTCAAGGGATTTTTGTATTAAAAAATGAATAGAATTTGTATTGGAAAGTCCATTTTTGCTACTACTTCTTCCCTATATAAAGGGTGGCCATGCTTTTGTAAGAGTTAGACAATTTGATATAATAAAAATTTGGAGCAAAGCTTTGTTGGCTTTCTTTATTTTCCTCTATCCAATTCATTCTTGGTGGAAGAATTGGTGGTGGAAGACCCCAAGGTTGGTGGAACTTTCCTTTATGCCTTGGTTACATTTTATGTTTCCTTAGAAATCCAAATTAGAGTGTGTATGTGTGTTAATTTTGATTACGGCAGAGAGTTACAGCTTAATTACCATTTTTGCCACTGCATTCTACTTGTAATTTGATTGTCTTACTCTACACCAATTATGTACATCCATAGCTTGAAAGAAAGTTCATTGTGTTGTGATTATGATGAAATGAATTCGGTTGGATTTAGAGTTGATTTGGTTGGTTAAATTGCAAGAACAAAAAAACTACTCATACCACATGAATAGTGAAAACAGTTTTTGATTTTTGGTTTCTTGTTGCATGTTTGGATGAATATGCACCAGAAGTGTTCATAACCTTGATATTTGAAGCACTTTTTATTAGAGAGATCAAGTTTTCCCATCTTTGGCTTGTTCTTGCTAGGTTCTACCACCTTTTCTTTCCCTTTCTCCTCGGAAGTGGTTTCGACAACCTTATAGTTGGATGGGGAACTAGTGCATATTCAACCAAACATGCAACAAGAAACCAAAAATCAAAAACTGTTTTCACTGTTCATGTGGTATGAGCAGTTTTTTGATTCCTACAGTTTAACCAACCAAATCAACTCTAAATCAAACCGAATTCATTTCATCATAATCACAACACAAAGAACTTTCTTTCAAGCTACAGACGTACACAATTAGAGTAGAGTAAGGCAATCAAATTACAAGTAGAATGCAGTGGTAGAAATGGTAATTACGTTGCAACTCTCTGCCATAATCAAAATTAACACACATACACACTCTAATTTGGATTTCTAAGGAAACATAAAGTGTAACCAAGGCATAAAGGAAAGTTCCACCAACCTTGGGGCCTTCCACCACCAATCTTCCACCAAGAATGATTGGATAAAAGAAATAAGAAAGAGAGCCAACAAAGCTTCTTCAAGTTTTCATTCCCAAAGTAAAAAACTGCATTTTACAAAGCATAGCCACTTTATATGGGAGTAAGTGGCGGCAAGATATATGTATACATAGACTTTTAATAAAATAGTTCACTCTAAACCACACAAAATAAGCCATGCCATACTTTAAATAAATGCAATAGGACAAAATGTTACTATTATTCCATAAAAAGTGGGCTCTTGTCTCTACCAAAGCTCTCCTTACATCCAATTTCGTCCAACTCTCCCAATTGGGCTTTGAGCACCTCTTTGGGCTTCAAAATGGAGTGATGGATGGTTATAACTTCACTTGGGCTTCTCAAAATGATGCTTGAACGTTTGGACCATTGATGGACTTCAAAAGTTACACTTTTGGATCAATTGGAGCAAGCCATTCATTTGGACCTTGGGTGGATGTAATAAGACTATATCCAAAAGTGGTTTTAGGCTAAAATTGAAGGTGCAATGCTTCCTTTGGCTTGGGATTTGTTGGAACTTCATTCTTCTTGACTTCAAAGGTTGCATGAAGACTTAAAGATAACTTGGAACCCAAAAATGACAATGGAGCCACATATACATCAGGAACCCTTTTGAAAAGTGGTTCCCTTATTGAAAGGAAGATTTTTGGAGAAAGAAGTCCCTTTGGTAAATGTCTTGGCAACCATGGACTTCAAGGCCTTCTTTTGCTTCACCTTAATTGCCAACCTACAAACATCTTAAAAAGTTCAATATGGTTGCAACTCCACCATATGAGCAATGTCTTAGTTTAAGCCACCAATGAATCTTGCAATGGTTTGCTGTTTCACTTTTGGCAGCTCACTCCTCATTAATAGCTTCTCAAACTCCTTTATGTAATGCTCTACTCCATCACTTCTTTGCTTAAGGGTGTGTAGCTTGAGGTAAAGATCTTGTTTATGGTTGTCTAGGAGGAATCTTCTCTTTATAAGCTTCTTTAGTTTCTCCTAAGATTTCACTATCTCTTTACAGTCCCTTTCCCTTTGCTTCTTGAGATTTTACCACCACAAAGATGCATAATCCTTGAATTTCAAGAGACAAGCTTACATTTCTTCTCATTCGAATAACCCTTATATTAAAACACTTTCTCTATAGCATGTAACCAATCAACAAAATCATCTAGACTCATGCTCCTTTCGAATTTTGGAATTTCAATCTTTAAGCCCCTATCATCATCCTTTTCTCTCCTAGGTGGCCTCTCGTGTTTTTCCTCACTTGAGTCATCAAGAATTATCAATTCTTCCCTCTGATGTCTAGGAAGAGGAGGGGAAGGTCTCACATTTCTTCTTGGTTGATGTATTTAGGTCGGGTAAGGTGGGGGAGGGGTATTTGGCTTTGGGTTGAAGTTTGGGATTGTGATAAAGCTGCTTGGCTTTGAGTGGTAGTTAATTCTTTCATCATTTGCATCATTTGGTCTCTAAAGGCTTTAAGTTCTCCCTTTTGTTCCTTAATTTCTCCCTTTAATTCCATATAACCAAATTCCCAAGGGTAAGAGGGTGAAGAGGATGATGAGGAGGTTCTTCTATGGGATATTTTGGTAGTGTTTAATTGGCAAAAGTTAAGGGTTTAAGGATTAGGGGTAAGGGATGGTAAGTGTTTAGGCTTAGAAAAGTGGTGCTTGTAGGCAAAAATAAGGGTTGTGAAAAGTAAATTCCGATGGTGAACAGTAGATCTGAAAGGCAGAAATCAGTCAACAAATCACACAAATACCCTAGGCTCTGATACCAAATGATGCATTTCCATCAAGACAATGCAACAATATACAAACTCAATTCTGTAAATTACTATTCATTTGACACAACAACAATTTGTCTTTCAATTTTAACCAATCAAATGACCTCCAAATCATGCAAATTATATATCATTGGAAAAAGCATTCAAAGAGCTTTCTAATGGTATATAAGGTGAACCACAACTCAATCAACAAGGCATTCAAAACTAGCTTCAAAATTTACTAGCGAAAACTGGAAATTGCAAAATCACACACTGTAAACAGTAACCCGAGGCATAAAACACACATTCAAGTCTTCACACTTTGGATTTCAAGGTTAACAAGAAAAATAGCCAAGGTATAAAGGAAATTCCACCAACCTTAGGATCTTCCATCAGCAATTCTTCCTCCAAGATGAATTGGATAAAGGAACAAACAAAGAAAAGCTAACCAAGCTTTGCTTGAATTTTTCACTATCAAAGGAGTCTAAAGTTTACAAGTGAAAAAACCATACTTATATAGAAGAGGAAATGGTGGCAAAGTAAGCATTCATAAGCCATTAATTAGAGAAGTAAGCTATGACCTTAATTTAAGCTTAGCTAATCAAGTAAACTAATGTCATACCATATTAATGAAGAAAATGACAAAAAGGGAATAACTTTTCCCTAAAAAGTGGAACCATGTCCACCAACTAAAGTTACTTGCTTCCTCTTTAGCTGTAATTCAACTAAATAGGCTTCATGGCATCTTGGGCTCCAATTTAAGTGACAGATGGCTACCTCATCTACTTGGGCTTCAAAGTAGGCTTGTAGTTGGCTTCTTAGACTCATTTAAGTTTTCCTTTCATTAAGGCCTTGGATGCAAGTAATGAAAATGCACCCAAAAGTAAAGTTGGGCCAAATTAGAGATGGGAAAGATTCTTTAGGCTTGCAAGGAGTTTTTCCCTCATTCCCTTTATTAGCTTAGGTCGAATGATGCATGGCTAAGAATTTGAGGGCCGAAAATGTTGAAGTGGTCAGAGATACATCATGAGGGCTACCATAGCTTGAAAGAAAGTTCATTGTGTTGTGATTATGATGATATGAATTTGGTTGGATTTGTAGTTGATTTGGTTAGTTAAACTGAATGAATAAAAAAACTGCACATGCCAAATGAACAGTAAAAACAGTTTTGATTCTTTGGTTGATTGTTGCATGTTTGGATATATATGCACCATTTGATAGCGTAGGCTATTTTTGTGATTAATTGTTTATAATCTTTTTCCCGGAGTAACTATTTACAGTCAGAATTTACTGTTCATCATAAAATTACTGTTAATCCTTCCTTAGCCTAAATACTTACCAATACTCACCCCACTCTTAAACACTTATAACCATTAGCATTTACCCACTAGCTATTACAAAAAATGTCTCATAAAAGAACTTCATCCTCATCCTCGTTACCTCCTCATTCTTAGGAATTTGCCCACATGACACTAAAAGAAGAGGTCGAAGGAGAACTTAAGGCCATTAGGGACAAAGTGAATCAAATGATACAAATGATGAGAGACTTGACCCTCACTCAAAGCTGGGTACCTTTATCACAAGCCCAAGCTTCAATATAAAGCCAAATACCCCCTTTTCCACCTCACCTAACCCAACTACATCACCCAAGAAGACATATTACACCTTCCCCTCCTCCTCTTAGACATACTAGGGAGGAATTGCTTCATGATGATTTAAGTGAGGCAGAACAAGAGAGGGCTCCTATGAGACATAAAGATGATGATAAGAGATTAAAAAATAAAATTCCAGAATTTGAGAGCAGTATGGATCCAAATGACTTTGTTGATTGGTTGCATGCCTAGAAAGAGTTTTTGAGTACAAAAGCTATTTAGATGAGAAAAAAAAGCAAAATAGCCACCCTAAAATTTAAAGACTATGCTTCTTTGTGGTGGAAAAATTTGAAAAAGCAAAGAGAAAGGAATGGCAAAAAGAGAGTTAGATTTTGCGAAAAGCTTAAGAAGCTTATAAAGAGGAGATTTCTTCTCGAAAACCATAGACAAGATCTATACCTCAAACTACACACTCTCAAGCACGGTAGTGATAGTGTTGAGCACTACATTAGAGAATTTGAGAAGTTAACGATGAGAAGTGAGCTGTTGGAGGTTAAAAAGCAAACAATTGCAAGATTTCCTGGTGGATTGAATCAAGACATAGCTAATATGGTAGAATTACAACCTTATTGCACTTTTGAAAATGTATGCAAGTTGGCAATTAAAGTTGAGAAGCAAAAGAAGGCCATAAAGCCCATGGTCTCCAAGTCATTCTTCAAAGGGACATTATTTAACAAAAGCACATCTTTTACCAAGGGAACTACCTTCCATAAAGGTTCCTCATCCTACACAAATGTTGTTGAATCTTCTTCCAAGGGAGAAAGGCAAGGAAAAAGTGGTAGAGCCAACCAAGGACAAGCCTAATATGGTGAAGCCCAACCTCTCCAACCAAAATTGCTTTAAATGCCAAAGCTATGACCACTTCCAAACTAAATGCCCTAATAAGAGAGTTTTATCCTTGATGAAGATTTAGGCCATTAAGGAGTCCCTTCAAGAAGAAGAAAAAGAAAGTGAAGTTTCCAGCCATGAAAGTGATGAAGCCTACAAGGAAGAAGAAGAAATTCTACAAGGAGCTAATGAAGGAGAGTTGTTAGTCATTAAAAGGGTTTTGCATGCCAAGCCCCTTCCTCATGAAGAGCAAATTCTCCAAATTTTTCAATCAAGGTACACCATTAGAGGTAAAGTGTGTTCTTTAATTATTGATAGTGGGAGTTATACAAATGTGGCCTCATCCACCTTAGTAGACAAACTTGGATTATCAACCATGTCACATCTTCAAGCATACAAACTACAATGGTTGAGTAATGGAACCAGCTTATAAGTTGCAAGGCAAGTGCTTATTTCCCTCTCTATTGACAAGCATTATAATGATGAGATTTTGTGTGATGTGATTCTTATGGATGCTTATCATTGTTATTGTTAAGACCTTGGCAATTTGATACGAAAGTGAAGCATGATGGCAAGAAGAACACTTACTTCTTTAAATTCAATAGCAAGATTATCTCTTTAACTCCTCTTAGTCCACAACAAGTTTATAAAACTATTAAGGGAAAAGGAGTTGAGAAAGAGAGCTTTTTTATGAATGGTCAGGAAGTGGAGGACAACCATCTTGAGGATTTGAGGGCAAATCCTTCTCAACCTAGGGAGGATGATGTATAAACAGCTCCATTGTCATTTTTGGGTTCCAAGCCATCCTCAAGTCTCTATGTAGCCTTTGAAGCCAAGAAAAATGAAGTTCTAGCAAATCCCAAACCAAAGGAAGCATTACACCTTCTATTTTGGACCAAAACCACTTTTGGGTATAGTCTCATTATATGCACCCAAGGTCCAAGTGAATAGTTTGCTCCAATTGATCCAAAAGTATGACTTTGGAAATCCATCAATGGCCAAACGTCCAAGCACCATTTTCAAAAGCCCAAAAAGCCCAAAATTAGTTTTTAGTTACATTGGAACTAAATTAGAATTTGATCGTTTTAGTTAGGAAACATCATTACTAAAGTTAAGGAAAAAGCAACTAAGTTTTGTCTTTAGTTAATTACTATATACGAGCTTGGTTTATAATGAATGGCTAACTTAATGCATGCCATTTTTAGTTGACTTTTGTAGGAAATATTGTATCATTGCCATTCAAGCCTCCTATATAGAGGGGTGGATCTTCATTTGTAATAGGTTGGTTGGCATTTTGAATGAGACTTTGAAGAAAGCTTTGTTGGCTTTTATCTCATTTCCTTAATCCAATCATTCTAGGTGGAAGATTAGTATGGAAGACTCCAAGGTTGGTGGAACTTTCCTTTATGCTTTGGTTATATTTTATGTTTCCTTAGAAATCCAAATTAGAGTGTGTATGTGTGTTAATTTTGCTTATGGCAAAAAGTTGCACTATAATTATGTTTTCTGCCACTAACTTTGATCAGCATTTTGATTACTTTATCTATTGAATCTTAAGGGCTACCATAGCTTGAAAGAAAGTTCATTGTGTTGTGATTATGATAATATGAATTCAGTTGGATATGGAGTTGATTTGTTTGGTTAAACTGAATGAACAAAAAAACTGCACATGCCAAATGAACAGTAAAAACAGTTTTGATTCTTTGGTTGATTGTTGCATGTTTGGATAAATATGCACCAAGAAGGCATGAAAGGAAAGGAAACAATTTATTTGTTGAGAAATTTTAAAGGAAAATAAGAGACGTTTACCATGTAAATGGGTCTGCAGTAAACAACAACAACAATAAGAGTAGAGATTTCAAGACTTATTTGAAGAGTCTTATAGTTAAAAAATTGAAGTAGAAAGGAAATATGAAGAAACAAGTGGCTGGGAAGAAAAATAAATAGGGTAACTCAGTTTTTTTTAATAATTGGGTAGGGTACCTGACCCAATGTAGTGAATGCATTAATCAGGTAGATTCTAGATCAATTTCAATTCCTCAGAGCAAGGAACCAAAACCAATCCAAGAACCTGCAAGTTCTTTTAATTTAATTCCTGGAACCTATCCTATTTTCTTTAGTTCCGAGTAAGAATTGAAATCAAATATCGGTTATCTGATGGTTCTGATTTTGAATAGGTAATTTGGTCACCCTTAGTTCCGATCGCTCTTCTGAACATGATAAAAGACCATCACAAAAGAAGGAAGTATGTGGACGCATTTGCAATCTATACCATAAAAGTGGACACACTAGATTAACTTGTTCTTTTGCAATCATGATCAGGACTACTATGTAACCCATGTATTCCAAGATATCTCTATACCATGTTGATTCCCTTTTTTTCGTTCACGGAATCAACATAGGAGTGACAACATCTTGTTAAATATTACAAGAAGTTACAATAATAATAAATGGTCATAACATACCAAAGAAGCCCTGAAGATACTATCAACATGCTCCTACCTTAGGCACTCATAAGTCCTTTATTTTAACATCCGAAGAGTCTGTCTCTGGACTTTCAAACCAAGAAACCCTTTAGATTGCTGAGAGTTTTGTATATCTACAACTACATCCCAGAAAATATGTTGTTAGTTGTTGCACATAATCATTCATAAAATGAAAAGGCAATATAACCTATAATCACATAATAAAGTTACTTGGAATGCCACTACATATCTCATTAATGAATAATTTTGCATTGGGATGTCTTAGATGTAGAATTGATAGTGTTCCAAAACATCTTGATACTTCTTCTCCATTAACCCACTCATAGACTTAACAATCAGCTTCTAAACTATTGTCCCCTGTGGATACCTATTGAACGTTTTCCAATCATCAACTAGCCACAAGATGCATTTCAATATCACTTTTTGGTTATCTACTCCCATAAATCCATAATGGATCAAATCCAAAACAATTAATTTAACAACATCATTGTTATTATTTCCTATGATCTAAACATAAAAGCTTAGCCTAGAGTAATATAGGACACATGTTTGGTGCCCAGGAAGTGCCTCTCTCTAAACTAGGTTGGCCTCGTCGTCGTTAGGTAATCACCCATATTTACCTCCCTACTGAACTTTAGCCTAACCACCATAGCAAACTCAATTGGGCTAAATCTACAATTTGTCTTATTAAGTCTAAACCAAAATGACTCTTCCAACTCCCTCTATTTTCTTGCTAGAAGAGTATGCGCAAGGTCAAACTATATCCATGTACTTCAAGATCCAAGTAATGTCCAAAGCATGTTTGTTTGAACATCTCCTCCTGGTTTGGATTTAGCTTTGCCTTGATGTGCTTGACTGTGTCTTTATGGCTACAAACATTTATCAAAACCCTAAAACTATGAGCATCATGGTACCACCTCTCGTTGACCTATTCATTAACTATGATGTATACGCAGCTCCATTGTCATTTTTGGGTTCCAAGCCATCCTTAAGTCTCTATACAACCTTTGAAGCCAAGAAGAATGAAGTGCTAGCAAATCCCAAGCCAAAGGAAGCATTGCACCTTCAATTTTGGCCCAAAACCACTTTTGAATATAGTCTTATTACATCCACCTAAGGTCCAAATGAATAACTTGCTCCAATTGATCCAAAAGTGCAACTTTTAAAGTCCATCAATGGCCCAAACATCCAAGCATCATTTTGAGAAGCCAAATAGCCCAAAATTGGGTTTTAGTTACATTGGATCTAAGTTAAAATTTAGTTGTTTTAGTTAGGAAACATCATTCCTAAAGTTAAGGAAAAAGCAACTAACTTTTGTCTTTAGTTAATTACTATGTATGGGCTTGGTTTAGAATGAATGGCTTAGCTTAATTCATGCCATTTTAGTTGACTTTTGTGGGAAATATTGTATCATTGCCATCTATGCCTCCTATATAAAGGGGTGGATCTTCATTTGTAAAAGTTTTGGTTTTGCTTTTGAATGAAAATTTGAAGAAAGCTTGTTGGCTTTTTTTCTCATTTCCTTTATCCAATCATTCTTCGTGGAAGATTGGTGGTGGAAGACCCAAGGTTGGTGGAACTTTCCTTTATGCCGTGGTTAATTTTCTTATTACCCTTGAAATTCAAAGTGTGAAGATTTGAATGTGTGTTGTATGCCTCGGATATTGTTCACAGTGTATGATTTTGCAATTTCCAGTTTATGAACTCCAATTCATACAAATTATAGATCATTGGAAAGGGCATTCGAAAAGCTTTCTAATGATATATAATAGCAATCACAACTCATTCAACAAGGCATTCAAAATTTGTCTCAAATTTTGCTGGCAAATTGAAAGATAAATTGATGTTGTGCCATATGAACAGTAATTTCCAGAATTGGGGTTATGTGTTGTTGCATTGTCTTGATGGAAATGCACCAAACTAGAAATCTTTGCAAAAATAAACTCCAAAATGTTAATTATTAATTAAAAATGAAAATTGCATTCAAAAAACCATAAAACAACATTCTGTAAGCAGTAACTTTTGCATTTGCATTACTATATTTTTGCACATTTACGCACAATTTTCATCTTCATCAACGATGAATCTTTTAGGCAAAATTTGACCAAATCACAAGTATTAAATGACTAAATATGCCAAATAAATCATCACAATACCATTTCTGATAAATACTAACCAAACAAACACTAAAGTGACCAAATTAGGGTTTGACACTAAAAACCCTAACCATCACCAAAATAGCCACAATCGACTCTATTTCATCTAATTATACTTCAAACCACTATAGCCCTAAGTATTGACATTAACAATACCAAGTCAGTTTTTGCCGAACGGATGCCAAAAAAAAATTAAACCTATTTCATTTAACAACCAACCAAACATTAAAAAAGCTAAAGAAATGGTCTAACTTACCATAGAATCCATTTTTGAAGGGCTAAATGTTTATCGGAGATACAAACTACAAGAATGAAGTCTAGTTGTGAATAATTTGCATTTGCGATAGTGTTTGATTTTGTTGACCAATGTTTGCATCTTTTGCGTTTACTTTTGTTTTGGTTTGTAACACTAGGGACAAATTTGGTATGAATTATCTCATTTGCTTAGAAAAGTAAAACTCAAGTTTTTTGTTAAACACTTTTGTAATGGCTAATATGAACCTAATACGGGGTGAATAAGTTCTTAAAAAAATTCTTTCTTAGTAACCAAGTATATGCAAAGTAGTATAAATATCAAAGAGCAGTAATAAATAACACTAACAGAGTAAGATTTTATAGAACATAACAACAACAAAAAACAATAACAGAATAAATTGGCCAAAGGACTTATTCCCATCCAAAGTATGTTGTTATCTCAAGTTTCTCTTCGTTAACTTTGAAAATCCCATTTACTCACCCATGAATGGTTAAAATTAATAAAATTCTAACCCCTTAAAATTTTATCTATTTTTCCCCTAACCCCTAAAAACTAACCATTTCCCCTTAGACCAAGTTTTAAAAAATAACATTCCCCTCCTAGGGTTTAGTTTTCAATCCCCAACACCATTACCACCAACGAAGCTTCCCTGATACATCACCATGCTCTGGCGACACACAACAATAATAAATAAGTGAGAATAATCAATGCAAAGCAAAAACTTAAGTAATTAACCTACAAACAGCCGACATGAATTAAAGAGTTAGGTTTTAGAAAAGCTCAATTTTAGAGTAGTTCAGAGCTTTCTCTTGCAAGGCTCATATGTCTACATCTCCAACCAAATAGTCTTAGAGTTCTACTATCTTTTGAAAATTTTTACATGTAGTATGCTTGAGATTGCACCCACTGCACTAGTTGATCTGGGATTTGTGCCAAAAGTTTTGATTACAAAAAGATAAAAGTATTGAATGCCTCTATAAGGCTATAAATACAAAATTTCCTCCATAAAAACTGTCTTCCTCTTAAATTCATTCTGGCCACCCTCTGGTTGTTGGAATTCCATCTTTTCTAATCTTTTCTTTTCTTCTCGACTTTTCGCCATCATGTTACCCCCTTTGTCATCTCCTGCCTTGGTCTGTTTTCATCTCCTTCAAGTTTTTTAGAGTTTATATTTAGTGTCATTATCTTCTATTCCTTCTTGAATTTTTTTTCATTTCTATTGCCCTTTGAGGGTTTTTTGTTCCGTTTCTAATTTCTCATTTAGTGGTGCCTATAAGTCAAGTTTTTGCTAAGTCTCTTGAGTTTTTCTTCATCTTTTATCATTGTTTTCTATCCATATTTGTTGGTTTTGGCCTCCGTTAACATATTTCACCAATGACTATACTCCAAGTTCAGCTCCATTTTTTATGCGAACCTTGACGATTTGGTGCATGACCAACATTCAAGAAGATATTTTCCGCATGATTAAATTAGTTTTGCCACTGAAATGAACCTTGACTCAAATCGATATAGAATCAAACGAACCTTGGTATTGTAATAGTGAACGCCACAAGATGAATCTTGATAAGTTCAAAAATTGGCAATGTAATAGTATGCAAAGTTGGCCAAAAGATCCTTCCATGATAAAAAATAAATTTTTATAGTACAATGTCAACTTAACCCTAAAACTACCCATGATCCATTGGACTTCCAAACTTCTCAAGCCTATTACCTAATTAACTACCCAAAACACTAATTAAATTAAAAGGAAATAGGTCAATTGGCTCAATAAAGTCTAGCCAGGTCACAAACAAGACCAAAATTTATAAAAACCAAAAATCCTAAATTTGATAAACAAAAATTGTCTAATACACACTAAAACGGCCTTTATTTAGGCCTACGAATCGGGTGCAACCGGCTAAGGTCGTTTCAGTGTGTATTAGGCAGTTTTTGTTTACCAAATTTAGGATTTTTGGTTTTTATGAATTTTAGTCTTGTTTGTGACCGGGCTAGACTTTATTGAGCCAATTAACATGTTTTCTTTTAATTTAATTAGTGTTTTGAGTAGTTAATTAGGTAATGGGCTTGGGAAGTTTGGAAGTCCATTGGATCATGGGTAGTTTTAGGGTTAAATTGGCATGGTACTATAAAAACTTATTTTTTTATCATGAAAGGATCTTTTGGCTGACTTTGCATACTATTACGTTGCCAATCTTTGAACTTATCAAGATTCATCTTGTGGCGTTCACTGTTACAATGTCAAGGTTCATTTGATTCCATATCAATTCGAGTCAAGGTTTATTTCGTTAACGAAACTAATTCAATCCTAAGGAAAATATCTTCTTGAACGTTGGGTCTTGCATCATATCATCAAGGTTTGCATCATCCTCCATGGGAAGATTATGTAAAAATTATTTCGTACTTGGCTAAAATCTTCATCTTTCTCATATAGCTCCTTAAGTTGCTCAAATCTAGTAATTTTAGGGGTAATTGTGACTAACAACGCTACTCTTCTACTCAATGTATCTATCACTCTATTAGTTGCACCCGATTTATGAATAATCACATAGTTAAATCTTTCAAGGTATGAAGCCCATCATGCTAACATCCAGTCTACATGATTTTAGGCCTTAAAGTGTTGAAGGGCTTAGTGGTCTGAATAGATGATAAACTCCCTCGTAAACAAATAAGGCTCTCATGTCTTCAAACATATAAATACTGCATGTAATTCTTATTAGTAAGTGGACCACTTCTGTCTAGCTTCACTTAACTTTTCACTAAAGAAAGCAATTGGTCTCCTCTCTTGTGAAAGTACTCTACCTATCCCTATTCCACTGGCATCACACTCTGGCTAAAAAAATTTATTAAAATTAGACAGTGATAAAATAGGACTTGTTGTTAACTTTTCCTTAATCAATTCAAAGCTTTAGTCTATACCTTCTCCCCATTGAAATTTTCCTTTCTTTAAACAATTTATGATAGGTGCTACAATTCTACTAAAATTACCAATGAACCTCCTACAGCATATAGCTAACCCATGAAAGCTCTTCGCTTCACTTATATTTTTTGGTGCCTTCCATTCTCTAATTGCTTTAATGTTATCCTCATCCACATGTATTTGCTCATCACTAATTATGAAGCTCAAGAACAATAGCTTTCTTGTTAAAAATGCACACTTCTTTAGATTTGCATATAATTTGTTCTCCTTCAAAACCAGAAACACTTGATTTAGGTGATTTAGGTGTTTCCCATCATTCTTACTATAAATTAAAATGTCATCAAAGTAAACCACAACAAAGCTAGATAGAAATGGTTTTAATACCTGATTCATTAACCTCATAAATGTGCTTGATGCATTTGAGAGTCCAAATGGCATGACTAACCATTCATACAAACCATCTTTCATTTTGAATACAGTTTTCCATTCATCTCCTAGTCAAACTCTAATTTGGTGATAACCACTCTTCAAATCTACCTTTGAAAATACCTTGGCACCATGCATTTAGTCTAACAAATGATAAAGTCTAGGAATAGAAAATCTATACCTTAAAGTTATTTTGTTGATGGCAAGACTATCCATACACATTCTCTAGCTTCTATCCTTCTTTGGGGTCAACAAGGCGAGTACAACATTTGGACTAATGTTTTCTTGAATGTGTCCCTTTTTTAGTAATTCTTCTACTTGTTCTTTTAATATCCTAATCTCCTTAGGACTCATACGATAATATGGCAAATATAGTAAACTGGCACCAGGAATGAGGTCAATCTGATGTTGAATATCTCGCAACGGTGGTAGCCCAATAGGTTCAACTTTTATATCTTCAAACTCATCAAGTAACCTCCTTCTCTAAAGATATTAAGACTAAGGTCTTCTCATCTTTCTTTGGACCACCCAAGTCTCTCTTTTTAGGAAACACAATAATTCTCTTTTGTTTCCACTTAAAAGAGTATGTATTGTCATGACCCTTATGAGTTGCATCTACATCATATTGCCATGGTCTCCTTAGAAGCACATGACAAGCATCCATCTCTATAACATCGCACAAGATCTCAGCTTTATAATTTTTTTCCCGAGGACAAAGACAGTCTACATTGCTCCACTACTCTCACATTAGGTCTTTTTTTAATCTAACCAATATTATAAAGGTGAAGGCATGGCTCAGTTTTTAATTTTAAGCAGTCTATAACACTTTTAACAACTAGGTTCTTACTACTACACCTATCAATCACTAGTTTGTGTACCTTTGAATTAACAGAGCACTGCCTTTCAAATATTTTTTTCCATTGTGAATCATAAGTTTTAGTAGAAGAGTATAAGATTCGTCTTACCATGTATAAGTGTTCACCTTCCTCTTCTATCACTTACTCTATTTCTTCTTCCTCTTCACTGTTGTCTTCTTCAAATTCTTCTCCATCCTCTTCCTATTGTGACATGTTAATGAATTTTCTTCGAGGACAATTGTTTGATTTTTGTTAAATTTTACTACACTTGAAACACTTCAAACCCTTGTTTGGCTTAACCTTCTTTTTTCCCTTCAATTCTCTTGGTTTAGGCTTGGTTTCTTGTGTCTTCACATTACCTGGAATTATAGGGTTCTTTACTTCAATCTCTTATTGCTTATTTATGTTACCTTGCGGTTAGTGCATTTCCATCAAGACAATGCAACAACACACAAACTCAATTCTGGAAATTACTGTTCATATCACACAGTAGCAATTTGTCTTTCAATTTTAACCAATCAAATGACCTCCAAATCATACAAATTATATATCAATGGAAAAGACATTCAAAGAGCTTTCCAATGGTATATAATAGCAATCACAACTCAATTAACAAGGTAGTCAAAACTTGTCTCAAAGTTTGCTGGCAAAAATTGGAAATTGCAAAATCATACACTGTGAACAGTATCCAAGGCATACAACACACATTCATACCTTCACACTTTGGATTTCAAGGGTAACAAGAAAATTAACCAAGGCATAAAGGAAAGTTCCACCAACCTTGGGATCTTCCACCACCAATTCTTCCTCCAAGATGAATTGGATAAAGGAACAAACAAAGAAAGAAAAGCTACAAAGCTTTGCTTGAAAACTTCACTATCAAATGAGTCTAAAGTTTACAAGTGAAAAAGCCACTCTTATATACAAGAGGAAGTGGCAGCAAAATGAGCATTAATTAGACAAGTAAGCTATGCCCTTCATTTAAGCTTAGTCAATCAAATAAACTAAGGTTATACCATATTAATGAAGAAAATAACAAAAGGAAACAACTTTTCCCTAAAAAGTGGAACTATGTCCACCAACTAAAGTTACTTGCTTCCTTTTTAGTTGCAATTCAACTAAATGCGCTTAATGGTATCTTAGGCTCCAATTTAAGTGATGAGTGGCTGCCTCATCTACTTGGGCTTCAAAGTGGGCTTGTAGTTGGCTTCTTGCACTCATTTAAGCTTCCATTTCATTAAGGCCTTGGATGCAAGTAATGAGAGTGCACCCAAAAGTAAAGTTGGGCCAAATTGGAGATGGCAAAGGTTCTTTGGACTTGCATGGATCTTTTCCTTCATTCCCTTCATGTTGAAGTGACTGAGTGGTGCATGGCTAAGAACTTGGGGGCTAAAAATGTTGAAGTGGCTAGAGATACATCAGTGAAAGTCTTCTATTCTTCAAAATTCTTTCAACTTGTAAAGCCAAAATTTGAGCTTGATCTATAGACCATATGCTTTGCATTGCCAAGTGATCTTGAATAGAATAGTTCAACCCATTCACATACCTTACAACTTATTGGTCTTCGCTCTCACTCAAGTTACGTCGGGATTATAGTCATAGAAACTCCTCCGTATGGACAACCACAGTTCTGGTTCCTTGATAGCAATTTTAAAGTTGTTGGAACAACGTTTGCTCATAATCGAATGATAGAAAACAAGACTTCAACAAAGCTTTCATCAGCTCTCAATCTTCATAATTGGTTGTCTCCTTATCCTTAGTTGTTCTTGATGCCTTTGCCACCATGCACCAGCTCCTTCCTTTAATTTATAAGCTACTAAACTTACTTTTTGTATGGTCGATCTATATAATATCAAAATATTGCTCCACTGCATACAACCAATCAAGAAATTACTCAATATCTATTACACCATTGAAACTAGGAAGATCAGCCTTGAGTTTATAAGGTTCACGATTTTGATAGGCTCACGTCTCTCTTAATTGTGGCTCTGGGTTATAATCACTTTTTGATTCTTCATCAACTTTTTGCTTGGGCTGTGTAGAAACTTCTTCTCTTCTTGGTTGTATTCCCTTAGAAAGAATCGAAATTGCCCTTTGTAGATTAGAAGTAGTTTGTGTAGGTTGTGATATAGGTAGGTTGGCTACTATCTCATTGACCCATGTAGTAGTTAGTCCCTTCATGGTTCTAACTAATGTTATAATTTGTTGCTCCTGAATTTTCTCCATGCCCAACCATTTCAAGAAAAGGCTTCGATACTAACTGATGTAGGACAAACACTGATAGGGTTGTGATATCATTCACAAAGATGCTTAGGGTTGATATTGTTTAACAGACATAAAAAGATGCCAAGAATTCTTGCAAGTTTTGCAAAGAAATTCTTAAGAAAACTCAAATAAGAAGTTTTATTAATAACTTAAATTGAATGCTTTGAATGACAAAATTCATGTCTTTATATAAACTTATTTCTTCTAACTAGACTAGAAAAATATAAAATATAAAGAAAGCTATTTTAATTAAACTTTCCTAAATAATAACTTCCTAAAACTTATTATTTCCTAAATCAAAATAAGACACTCACAAAAAATAAAATAGGACTCTTAACTTATTTAGGAAAAATAATATTAATTTCTTTTGCTTTTTGAATGTTTTCCGCCCTACCACCCTCTTTGCTTGGTCCTCCATTACTGTGTTATGTTGTCTCCTATTGTGCCAGGTTGACCTCTTTTTATAATTTTCTATGTTTGTATTAAAGAAATTTTTTATTCTTTCTTTCCTATGCAACACTCTTCTCTCTTTTTTGATAACGTCTAACCTATTCTTGAATCTACCATGCACCAAAATGGCAATTTCATTGCTGACTTGGGAAAGTTGTCTGACTTTGCTCCTAACCTAACTGATTCTGCTAGTAATACAGGAAATAGAGAAAAGAAGGCTCTTGGAACTCCCTTTTCTCCTATAAGAAGTCAAATGCAAAGCTGGAATTTTTTGAACCAAAAGGTAAAGATGTTATAGGGCATATTTGTGTAGCTCCTCCTTCAGAGGTTGTTAAACAAGGAGCTAATAAATAGATAACATGTGCAGTAGGTTTCTTTCTAGGCAAGAGACCACATTTCTTAATTGTGAAGAGATATTTGGAGAAGATTTGGACTTCCTATGGCCTCTCAAATGTTATGACTTCAAGCCAAAGAGTTTTCACACTTAAGTTTCAAGACCTTGATGGAGTTATTAGAGCTGTTGAAAAGGGACAATTAACTATTGGAGGACAATCGTTTCTTGTTAAGAAATGGTCCATGAACCTCCTTATGTTGATTAATGGTGTCAAGAAGATGGCTATTTAGGTCAAAAAGTTTGGTATTCCACTTCAATTTTGAACTCTTAAAGGCCTTAGTTATATTACAAGTGTAATTGGAAATCCTTTCTATGTGGACTCTATCACTGAAAAAGGAATAAGATTGGCTATGCAAGAATTTGTATTGAGATTAAGGCAGATTTGGAATACCTTGATTTTATTTGTCTATCTTTGTCAAATGGTGAATGCATGGTAATCAATATAGAATATAGCTGGAAACCTCTCAAATGCAATGGAGTCAATGTTTCAAACATTCCACTGCCAATTGCACTCTAGCACACAAGATAGTTGGCAATTCATTTTCTGATGTGGTTTTAGTTCAAGTTCAACTAATAGGTGAATTATATTAGGATGATCAAGCAAGTTCAATCCAAAACACAACTTTAAACTACCAAACTCAATAGAAAAATAATAACTTCCAGCCAAATAGAATTCAAGAGGGATTTCGGCCAAGGAAGAAAATGATAATAAAAGAGATTAAGAACAAACAAACAACAAGCTAACCAATAAACCAAGGCCTAAAAGGAAACCCACCAGCCTTGAATCACCACCAACCCTTTGGTCAAGAGTTGGATAAAGAGAGATTGCAACAATTGCAAGAAAGACTTTCTTTAATATTCAAGCTAAGGAAAAAACGTACATCAGCCAAGGATAGCTTAAATAGGCTTCAAACTACAATTAAATGAAACCTAAATGAAGCTACATTACATTCCAAGCTCATTTCAAAGACATTTGGCTCTAATCTTCATGTTAATCCTAAATAAGAATGTAAGGCAAGGGAAGGCCAAATTGTCATGAATTGTCTTGCCAAAAGAAGTAATTCCTAGAGTCATGTGATATGTCAACTCTTGCCTCTTTCTTTGAGTTTCTCTGACTTGCTTAGCTTCACCCAAGGCAACTAACAAACTGAATTAAACATAATCTAGCACAAACAATAAGTAAAGTGCATAATTAGACAATAAAATATCTAGAGCTAATTAAGCACTCCATTGGGTTTGTTGGACTTTTAATGGATCCAAGTGATAAATGAGTGACCAAAGGAGGGCTTGGGACCCCAAAATGAAGGAAGGGACGAAATGGGCTTGAACATAGGTTGGTTTTGTGCTTGCCTCTCTTCAAGACAAGGTTTTGGGCTCCACACTTCATGTAGGGCCGAATTTAACAAGTGATGGGGTTGGACTTGGTATTCTTCTATTGGTCTTGATTAGATTGCACTTGATGGAGTCTTGGATGGACTATGGACCGAGCATGGACCTTCCATTAGATTCGGGTTTGGATCATTTTCTCAAAAACTTTTGGAGGATGGGGCTGGAAATGCTCTATCTAGGCATCTCAATGGGAAAAACAAAATGTTTCAAGAAGTTAAAGGCTATGGCAAAAAGACTAAGGACAAGTTTGTGGGAATGCAAAAACCTTCAGAAGAGAATATGATGGCTCACAAAAATAATAGGTTCTCAGCTTTAGTTATTAAGGATTCCCATGATCAAGATAAGTTAGGAATATTGTTGAATAAGGAGGATAACCAAGAGAAAACCACTAATGTTGAACTAGTGGAGGGAAAGAAGACCAAGATTGAATCCTTCACTTCAAAAGAGGTTTGTCAACTTAAGGCATCAAGTGAACTTGTTCGTGAGTGTGACAAAGTTTCTATAAACACCATAAACAATGTAATTTGTGAGGAGGATCCTGATCAAGTAGCTTCTCTAACAATGGTCCCTTTCATTTGAAAACTTAAAGTGGATAAAATGGATTTCAAGAAAGAGGATGGTGAATTGAAGAGTAGAAATTTAAGAAAGAAGTTGGCAAAATAGAAGAAAGTGGTATCTTCTCTCCCCTTATACAAATGACCAAATTAGCATGTTGGAACATTATGGGCCTTAATGCTCTTATCAAGCAAAAGAAGGTTAGACATTTCATTTTACATAATAATATTGATTTCATGGTTGTACTTGAGACTACAGTAGGGAATAATAATTTAGTTAGAGTGAATTGTAACATTTGGAAGGGTTAGAAGTATGACAACAATAATGCATTTTGCCTTAATAGGAGAATTTGGTTAGAATGGAACAAAGAGGCTATCAGAATATATATTAAAAAGAAGAATCCCCAATTTGTGCATTGTGCTGCTTGGATTGTGAAGCAGAATACCCACATGGCTATATCTATAGTGTATGGCTTTAATCAACCTTGGGATAGAAAAAGTCTTTGAAGGGAAATTGTTAATTATTCAAATCAGAAGGGTAAGAAGTCATGGTTAATTATAGGTGATTTCAATGCAACTAAAGGTCTAAAAGAGAAAATTGGCAGGGTTTCGTAGGGAGACACATATTGTGATGACTTAAACAACTGTCGTAGTGAGGCCAACTTAGATGACCTTTGGTATATAAGGAACCACCTTATGTGGGGCTATTGTAGTGAAGGGCATAGAAGAATCGCTTGTAAATTAGATAGAGCTCTCATCAATGAGTATTGGAAAGAAGCCTTTGGGGATTCCTTGGCCATCTTCCTTAACCCTTCCATCTCAGATCACTCTCTTTATATTATGACTTGTGGTGGTTAGGAAGATAGGAGGAAGGTCTCTTATAAATTTTTTAACATGTGGGTGAAACATGAAAATTTCCTTAGTATTGTTAGAGAGGCTCGGAAAGAAGATTTCAAAGGTAGCCTTATGTTTAATCTTGTTAATAAACTCAAGATATTAAAAAGAGATTTGAGGAAGCTAAATAGGGATAATTTTTGGAAATTTTCAGATTAGGTGTTAGAAGCTAAAAATTTGGTGGATGATATTCAGAGTAAACTCCATAATAACCCTTTTGATGAAGGCCTAGCTAGGGAAGAAAATATGTGTTTGGAAAACTATAGAAATCTAAGTTGGGTGGAAGAATTGTTGGTTTGCCAAAAAACAAAGGTCTATTGGCTTAAAAAAGGGGAACAAAACACTAAATATTTCTCCAATAGCATTAAAGCCCATAGAAATAGAAATTCTATTAATAGTGTGTGCCTTGAAGATGGAACCTATGTGAGTGCCATGGGTGATGTGAAGAAGGATTTTATCAGCTACTTCGAGAAGGTTCTCAACTCCTCGATTCATGTAGTCTTAATATTAAGGAGCTTATAAGCTTGTTACTTTCCAAATAGAGTTTTAGAATAGTGAGATGATGATTAAGGATGTTAAAGAGGATAAGATTAAAACTACAATCTTTGCCATGGACAATAATAAGGCTCCTAGTCCAGATAGTTATGGTGCTTACTTTTTCAGAATGACTTAGGTAGGTGTGGGGAGTGATGTGGTAAGAACACTCAAGCATTTCTTCTCCTTGGGTCATTTCTTTAGAGAGGTAAATTGCATTATCCTTGCTCTTATTCCTAAGGTTGCTAACCCTTCTCTTTATAAGGATTATAGGCTTATAACTTGCTGCAATACAATTTACAAGTGCATCACCAAAATTTTTGCCAACCACTTCAAAGTTATCCTCCCTAATTTCATTGATAAAGCCTAAGGTGCCTTTATGGGTGGGCAGAACATTAATGAAAACATTATGCTTTGTCAAGGCCTTATGCACAACCACCACAAAGTTAACAAAGACAAAAAATGTGCTTTGAAGATTAACCTTATGAAAGACTACAACACGATGCATTGGTAGTTTATTCTTGTTGTTTTTGAAATTATTGGCATGCCGGACAAATTCGTTGGCTAGATAAAAAGTTGCATTACTTCCCCTTCTTTCTTTTTGGGTATCAATGGTAAACTAGTGGGTTTTTTTCAAGAGCTTTAAAGGTTTAAGGCAAGGCGACCCTATTTCCTATTACCTATTTGTCATTACGATGGAGGTTCTTTCTTGCTTGCTTAGGTAGCTCAAGAACAATCTTACCTTTGGCCATCATTGGAAATATAAGAAGAACAACATAACTCACTCATGTTTTGTCAATAACCTTATATTGTTTTGTAGGGCAAACAGGGATTCTATTACCTTTATGAAATAGTCTCTCCTAACTTTTTCCATAAGTGGTTCGAGCTTTAAACAAACCTTACTAAAAGCAACATTTTCCTTTTCAGAGTATCTTAAGAGGAGAAATTTCATCTCTCTACAACTATCAATATGGAGATGGGTGATTTTCCTTTCTAATACTTAGATGTACCAATCACATCCTCAAAACTCAAAGTTAATGATTACAAGCTACTTATTAACAAGATTGTTGGGAGAATAACCTCTTAGCGTAGCAAGTTCCTCTCCTACGTAGGTAGACTTATCCTTATAAAGGTCATTCTCTTTAGCATCCAAGTGTATTGGTCTTTCATATTTATTCTCCCCTCTTGTATCCATAAGGAGATTGATAGAATTTTAAGGGTTTTTCTTTAAGGTGGTGCCTGTTTGGATAGTAAAAAGCCAAGGTTGCTTGGGATGATGTTTGTGTCCCGAAAGTGGAGGGAGGTTTGGGTATTATAAGGAGTAAATCATGGAATAAGGCTACCTTATTAAGAACATGTGGAAAATCCTTTTTGATAAGAATAATTTGCTTTAGGTAGAATGGGTTAAAGAGGTAAGTGTTTTTGGGAAATTAAGTCTAATAGTGAGAGTTCTTGGGTTTGAAGGAAGATTTTAGGCCTAAGGGAGCTAATGAAACCTAAATTCAAGAAGATCATTGGCAATTGAGAAAATACATTTCTTTGGCCTGATAATTGGCACCTTTTTGGACCTTTGCTTAACAAATATGGCTTCTAAGTTATTTATGATTTAGGAATCTATAAGAATGCTTCAGTAAAGGAGGTGGTTAATGGTAATAGGTGGAGATGGCCAGTGGCCAACTCAATTCACCTCTTGGAGATAAAGGAAACTTTAAGTCGTTGCCTAATTAGAGGGAGAAGACTCCCTAATTTGGGTACCTAACTCTAATGACATCTTTTCTATTAAATCAGCTTGGGATGAGGTTCACCTTAAAAGATATAGGGTTTCTTAGCATAACCTTATTTGGTTCAAAAGACATTTTTTGGGGCATTCATTCATTGCTTGGCTGGGTACTAGAGGCAATCTTATGACAAAGAATAAATTAGTTAGGATAAACCTTATTTCTTATAACGTGTGCCCCTTTTGCAATGAGGAATCGGAAAGCATGGATCATATTTTCTTCAATTGCAATTTTAGCTCTCAAATCTGGATTAGGGTCCTTAATCTTTGTTATCTAATTCTTAATCCTTAACCACAAGCTCCTTTAGTTGAGGATTTGGCTAGAAATTGGAAGGGAGACACTTTTAAGAACATTGTGAGTAAGCTTTGCTTTGGCGCAACCTTCTACTATTTGAAAGGTTAGGAATGACAACTGCTTTGGAAGAGGTAGGCTATCCAAGGAGAGAATAACCTTAATTATGAAGGAATGTGTTAGAGAAAGAGTGGCTTATTTGGCAAACATTAAAAGATTTATTGAAAATGAGTCCATCGTCAATAATTAGGGTATTCCTCATTCAATCTTTGTGTAGGCATCTTTTGTATTGTGCTTTAGACCCTTTTGGCATTTGTTTTTGTTTCTCCTACTTGGTTGATAACTTTCCATTTGGCTTAGTTAGCTCTCAAGTAGAAGTTGGTTCTTCCTGGATTGTTCTTTTATTCTCTTGATTGGGTGTCTCATGTGTGTTTTTTTCTTTTGAGTCTTTTAGCATAACCTAAAGATTGCCTAGGTAAGCCCTTGTACATTCTCTTTTCTCTTTGGTATAAATTAATTACTTATTAAAAAAAAAAAAACAAGATGAGTGCACTTAGACACTTAATGAATAAAGTGAAAGTTTGGTAAGAGTTACAAAGAAACAAGAGTCTTTTTGTTTTTTCTATTTCACGTGTAATTGTCAAACCTTTTGCTCTTCAATCCAAGCTCAATTTTTAGAGAGGTTACAGAGCTAAGAATTGAGTTATAAATATTAATTCTCTAAATAAATGTAACCTTTCCTAACCAATAGGTATGTTCCGAAAAAACGGCAATAGTTTCCCTATTTTAGAGGGCCCAAGGAATATTTTCTATTTTTAATTATGTCTTGTAACACTGTCAATTAACAATTTACACAAACTATTCCTACCAATCGACTGGATTTTCATCACATAATCATAATAAATAAAATAAATACTTATTAGTAACCATCATAAAGATCAGCACCTACAGAAACTTTATAATCAATTCTCATGACTAGTCATAGATATACACATATATAGATATATATATACACAGTCACATATATACATATAGGAAAAAACATATATAGATATATCTACCCATATTTATATCAAATATATATATATGCATATATTCACATATACACCAAAAACATATAAATCAACAAAAATATGGTGCCTTTCTCTTTTAGCCTCATGTTTCACTAGTGCTCTCCGGAAACTTTTGCTGCAACTTTTTACCTATAAAATATTAAATTAAACAGAGTGAGCGACCATGGCTCAATAAAAAAATCATACTCAATACTCAAAGTATTTCTTTCATACTCAGCGTGTCTGAGCTATTTACAATAAAATAATTGACACAGAACACGCATTAAACACATATTATAATTCTTTTCTTTCACCCATTTATTCATTTCCTTACTATACAGATATGATTCACTTATTATGATTTATGCATGTATGAGTGTCATGACTTATCTATTTTCTGATCATACATTTTTCTCAACTCTTTATCAGTCACAAAGGCTTGCATGCATGATTCTAATGCAAATGACTTTCATAAAATATTTACTAATTCTTTCTCTTTTTTTTTTCTTTGTCAAATATTTTTCATTGACTGGTCTAGACTACATAAGATAGTACTCGTAGTCACCATACAAGGTATAATCCTCCTCGTACATGCATATTTCTCTTTTTTTTTTCCCTTGCTGTCCACACGGTACAGCTGACATTTTTTCTTTGCTGTCCACACAATACAACGGGCATTTTTTCTTTGTTGTCCACATAGTACAACTAATATTTTTCTTTGCTGTCCACACAGTACAGCTTGCGTGTAAGAATTTTAAACATGTTTTCTACTTTCTTGTATCATATAAGTCATTATAAAACCAAAAATATTTGTTTTCCATTTTCTGAAAATGCATACCTTAGAAACTGTTTTTCCTCCATCTTTATTTTTTTTGAAATCATGCATATGTTATGATTCCTCATGTATACATGTATAACCATAACATGAAATATGCCCATTCATTGTTTTTTCTTATTCGTTTCAAGCCTCATCAAGTATCAGATTATTTTCTCATGCATTTACATATGTTTCATGCATTTCATATGAATATACATATTTATTATAATAGTTCTTTACACATATCATGCATATAATTAAGTAAAATTAACCTACATCATATACAATGACATTTTTGCCCTTATGGATATAAGGGTTATTCCATATATCATGCACATAATTAAGCAAAAATTAACCTTATGGATAAAATTACATGCTTACCCTTAATGCAAATTCTTTCATCAATTCAACATTTCTTATATATTCAACACACAAAATCCACAAAGCTAACCCTGAGAATATGAAATGTCTAAAATACCCTTATGGCCAAAAATTACATCATGAATCCTAATGAATTTCTTTATCCTTTTAAGCATAAATCACATTAATTCTAATATCTTACACACTCACATAAGTAAAGGTTATTTAAATAATCTAACTCAAATTACTTCAAGTATGTAAAGTATGAAATTCTTACATTTTCTTTGCTAATTAGGTGATTTAAGCTTATCCTCCTTCTTTTATTCTTCCTAGCAACCTTAATCAACCAAAAATATAATCATCCATCAAAACCTAAACTTAACATCTCTTAAAAATTAAACTTTTTACCTTAAAACTTATGAGAATTGATAGATCTATATTTTTTATAACTGGAGACTCTGGAAATTAGGTGGTTTATCTAGGTTTTTTGATGAATTTTGCTTGAAGGAAAACTTTAGCTAAAAATTACGGAGATTATCGGCTAAGGAAGAAGAAAATGAATAGTTGGTTGATTTTATAAGCTTTTTGGACTAATTTACCCTTAACCTTTTCAAAAAATGATTATTTTATCCTTAGTCAATTACCAAAAACCGTTAGCACCACCATATAATTTCAAGTGTGCCATTCAATTTTCATTTCCACGTTGTGTCTTAAATCCTTCTAAAATAACCATTTTACCCCCTTTGAAAATTATTACTCATTTAGTAATTTTCTATAATTCTCTTATAATTTCTTTAAACAACAAGTTATAAAATCAACTCTAGGGATAATTTTGAAAGTAGAGTTCACTGGCTTACCTAAATCTAGGTGTTACATTTCTTCCCCCCTTAAAAGAATTTCGTCCTCGAAATTTAGGCAAATAGGTTGGAAAATCTCTCTCTTATTTGTTGCTCAACCTCCCATTTGGCTTCTTTCACCTTATTATTCTTCCATAATACTTTCACTAATAGAATTGTCTTATTTTGGAGCTCTTTTATTTTTCTGTCTAGTATCTACACTGGTTCCATAATACATGTGAAGGATCGCTAATGTACTTTCTCAATAAAGAAATATAAAATACATGATGAACTCGATCCATACTAGGTGGAAGTGCAAGTCTATAAGCCACCTTGCCCACTCTTTCTAAAATTTCAAATGGGTCAATTAATCTTGGAGCAAGTTTCCCTTTTCTTCCAAATCTTATCACATGCTTATAAGGGGTTGCTTTCACAAAAACTTTGTCACTCGGTTGAAACTCTACTTCTTTCCTTTTCAAATTTGCATAGCTCTTTTGTCTATCATAAGCTTGCTTCAATCTAGTCTTGATAGTCTTTATATCTTCCACCATCCTCTGGGTTAACTCAGGCCCAAGAACTTGACTTAAATCATCTCACTCTCCTATGTCATCCCAATGTAATGGGGATCTACACTTTCTTCCATAAAGAGCCTCATATGGTGCCATTTTAATGGTGGACTGGTAACTATTATTATAAGCAAATTCTATCAATGGAACTATTTCATTCCAAGTCATTTTGTAATCTAAGCAACAGGCCCTCAACATATCCTCTAGTATTTGATTCACCCTTTCTGTCTAGCCATCTGTTTGAGGATGATATATTGTGCTAAATGCTAGCCTAGTATCTAATGCTCTCTGTAAGCTACCCCAAAAAGTTGAAACAAATCTGGGGTCTCTATCCGACATAATAGTTTTGGGCACGCCATGTAATCTCATAATCTCTCGTATATAAATCTAGGCCAGTTGATATGAAGCAAAACTATCTTTCAGTAGAATAAAATTTATCGATTTAGTCAATCTATCTACAATCATCCATAGTGCATTATAGCATTTTTGTACTCGAGGTAGGCCAATGATGAAATCCATTGAAATATCTTCCCACTTCCCTTCAGGAATACTAAGTGGGTGGAGCAAACCTAAAGGTCTCTGATGCTCGGCCTTGACCTGTTGACATACCAAGCACTTAGCTATGTATTCACCAATATCTTTTTTCATACCTATAAACCAATAAGTTTTCTTTAAATCCTGATACATCTTTACTCCCCCAGGGTGGGCAGTATAAAGTGTATCATGTGCTTCACTCAAGATTTTCTTTCTCAATTCCAGATCTTGGGGAATACATACCCTGTTTCTAAACTTGAGCACGCCATCTATCATTTGAAACTCAGTTGCTTTCCCCTCACATATCTGTTGACTCATTTTCTGGCACCATAAATCTTCTACTTGCTTCTCTTTTATTTCATCGAGGAGCTTAGGTTAAATTTTCAATCTGGCCACCTGACTTCCTATCACCTCAATTTGTTGCCTCTGAAACTCTTCTTGTAACTCTATCTGAGTGGTGAGATGAGCTATGACAATCTTTCTACTTAAGGCATCGACTACCACATTTGCTCTATCCGACTAATATTTAATATCACATTTATAATCTTTGACTAGCTCCAACCATCTTCTTTGTCACATATTCAAGTCTTTCTAAGTGAAAAAATATTTTAGACTTTTATGGTCGGTGTAGATATTACATTTAACTCCATATAAATAATGCCTCCAAATTTTTAAAGCAAAAACCACTACCGCTAACTCTAAATCATGGGTAGAGTAGCATGTTTCATAATCTTTTAACTATCCAGAGGCATACGCTATCACTTTACCCTTTTGCATCAACACGACTCCTAAGCCATTATGCGAGGCATCGCAATAAATATTATAGTCTACACCCTCCTCTGGTAATACTAAAATAAGAGTTATAGTCAACCGCCTTTTTAGCTCTTGGAAACTCTTTTCACAAGCATCAGTCCATAGAAAATGAGTTCCTTATCTAGTAAGAGCTGTAAGTGACTTGGCCAACCGGGTAAAACCTTGTACAAATCTCCTATAATAGGCGGTTAGCCCTAAAAAGCTTCTGATCTCTTTCACCATCTTCAGCCTCACCCATTCAAGTATTATTTCTACTTTACTGGGCTCTACAACTATACCTTTCTTAGTAACCATGTGTCCCAAAAATACTACTAGATCCAACCAGAATTCATACTTAGAGAATTTGGCATACAATTTCTTTTTTCTCAATCTTTGTAGCACAAATCTCAAGTGTTCGACATGTTCTTCTTCTGATCTGGAGTATATCAAGATATCATCAATAAATACCACCAGGAATTTGTCAAGACAATCATGAAATACTCGATTCATTAAATATAAAGATTGTTGGAGCATTAGTCAATCCAAAGGGCATTACCACAAACTCGTAATGCTCGTAGTAGGTCCAAAAAGCTATCTTTGGAATATCTTGCTCTGCAATCCTCACCTGGTGATAACCTGACCTCAAGTCAATTTTGGAGAACATAAAAGCTCCCTTCAATTGATCAAATAAATCATCAATTCGAGGTAACGGGTATTTATTCTTCACTGTAAGTTTATTCAACTCCTTATAATCTATGCACATACGAAGCGACCCATCTTTCTTTTTGACAAATAGTATGGGCGCTCCCCAAGGAGAGTGACTGGGTTTAATAAAACCTTTATCTAAAAGTTCTTGTAATTGTTTCTTTAATTCTTGTAATTTAGCTAGAGCCATCCAGTAAGGGGCTTTTGAAATTGGGGTTGAGCTAGGTTCTAACTCGATACTAAACTCCAACTCTCTCTCTAGAGGTAAACCTAGTAGCTCATCAGGAAAAACATTTGAAAAATCTCATACTATTGGGACATTCTGAACACCCAATCTTTGAATATTACATTCATGTACCACATGAGCTAAAATTTCGTACACTTTTTTTTCAATAATTTTTGCGCCTTTACACTGTTGATCATCATATTAGGTTGATGGCCCTCTCTAAAACTGAAGTGATCCCCATTGTCAAGTTGGAATTGAGGCTTTTTCTTTCTACAGTCAATCTCAACTTCATATCTTTCTAAGAAATCCATGCCTAGGATAACATCAAAATTGGGCATATCAAAGACAATCAAGTCCACTTTTAACTCTCTCCCATGTATCATTACCCTCTAGTCCCTTAACATCTTATTAGTAATCACACTCCCACCATTCGACATCTCAACTCTAATGGAATGGGCAGATCTAACAGGCATTAAACCTACCCTTTCAATAACCCTCGGTGCAATAAAAGAGTGTGTAGCTCTTGAATCAACCAATGCATATAAGGAAACATAGTGGAATAAGAGCTGACCAGTAACAACAGATGGACTAGCCTCTGTCTGACTATGGGTAGCTGTACAGACCCATGCATTGGTACCTTTCCCTGGTTACACTAGTGGAATCAAGATTTGTTGTGGCTGTATCGAGACTGGCAGTTCGGTACTCTGGCAATCCTTTGCTATATGCCCTAGTTGTCGACATCTATAACAAATCACCTATTTTTGTCTGTACCAACATTCCTCACTATGATGTCTCCCACAAATCTGACATTGGGAAATATTTTCTTTCTGAGGCTTCTTGTCACTCTTTTCGCCTTTTCTACTTGCTTTTGACTGAAATTTTCTTTTTCCCCTGTTGTTTATGAAACTAGAACCAATTGAACTACCCCTTGATGTTATAGCAGGTGCTGAAACAATCAATCAAGCAGGTAGAGCTGACCGACTTGACATCACTGTCTAGGGTGCTGTCAATGATAGAGGTGTTACTATGGAGGGTGCATTCCTAGGTATCTTATTAACATATACCTCTAACCTCAATGCTTTCTCCAATGCCTCTTCATAAGTTTGAGGAGGTTGTGGTCCAGCTAGCACATGCAAGGCTATCTCCGGTCTAAAGCCCTAAAGAAATCTGTCCAGTCAGAGACTAGGTGTACTCACCATACCTGGAGCAAAACTAGATAAGACATAAAACGGGTAGAATAATCCTTTACTGAACCCTCTCCCTGCTACAAAGAAATGAACTCTTGAACTTTGATTGCTACCACATCAGTCGTTCTATATTGGGCCTCAAATGCCCTTCTGAAGTCCTACCAGGTCATCAGATCCATATTTCTGGCTTCTTTAACTAGGTCCCACCATATGCGGGCCTTTCCCCTCATTAAGAAACTAGCATACCGAACTTTTTCTCTATTACTCATAGGAAATAAATTCATAGTACTTTTTACCTGCTTGCTCCATTCATCAGCCACCAAAGGATCTTTAGTACCTTTAAATTCAAGAGGGGTATGCTGACTAGGTAAGGAATAAATGGGCTCAAGCCGCCTTTGAGCTCCAATTTCTCCTCTACCTTCATTCCTCATTTCATTTCTGATTTCTTCTATGACCTCCTCACGAATCTCACTTCTAATCTCATCTCGAATGACATCTCCGGCTATATTTTTAGGTGTGGGTCTATCTTGACTCTCGGTCAACACTGGACGGACTATATCTCTAATTTCTACTAGCCCAAATCCTGAACCACCTAACGGGGCAAGGTTAGATGGTTCTCCCGCCTCTCTCTGAATGCCCCTTCCACGACCCCGTCCTTGTCATGTGGTCCTCCTCATCTAATAACTGCATAAGTGTAATTACATAAGGATTTTATCATTCTATTATTTGAATACAGGCAAAAAAAACAACTTACTGCAGTCGATTCACGGGAGCTGATCTGTGAGACATGAGGGGCACCTGTGCAATATTAGAATGCAAAACTATAGATATATTGTATTATATTATATTATATTACCACATATTCTATTATATCCACATTTAAGCACCCAAAATCACACTCTAATACTAAAAAATGTAACCTCTCCTAACCAATAGGTGGTTACAGAAAAACGCCAAAAGTTCCCCTATTTCAGAGGGCCTGAGGAATATTTTCTCTTTTTAATTATGTCCTATAACACTCCCAATTAACAATTTACACGAACCAGTCCTACCAATCGACTGGATTTTCATCACATAATCATAATAAATAAAATAAATACTTATTAGTAATCATCATAAAGATCAGCACCCACAGAAACTTTATAATCAATTCTCATGACTAGCCGTAGATATACACATATATAGATATATATATATATATACATAATCACATATATACATATAGGAAAAAACATATATAAATATATCTACCAATATTTATATCAAGTATATATATATATGCATATATTCACATATACACCAAAAACATATAAATCAACAAAAATATGGTGCCTTTCTTTTTTAGTCTCATATCTCACTTGTGCTCCCTGAGAACCTTTACTGCAACTCTTTACCTGTAAAATATTAAATTAAACGGAGTGAGCGACCATGGGTCAGTAAAAAAATCATACTTAATACTCAAAGTATTTCATACTAGTACTAATCTCTTTCATACTCAGCGTATCTGAGCTATTTACAATAAAATAATTGACACGGAACACGCATTAAACACATATCATAATTCTTTTCTTTCACCCATTTATTCATTTCTTTACTATACAGATATTATTCACTCATTATGATTTATGCATGTATGAGTGTCATAACTTATCTATTTTCTGATCATACATCTTTCTCAACTTTTTATTAGCCATATAGGCTTGCATGCATGATTCTAATGCAAATGACTTTCATAAAATATTTACTAATTCTTTCTCTTTTTTTTTTTCTTTGTCAAATATTTTTCATTGACTGGTCTAGATTACATAAGACAGTACTCGTAGTCACAATACAAGGTATAATCCTCTCTTACATGTATATTTCTCTTTTTTTTTTCCCTTGCTGTCCACACAGTATAGCTGACATTTTTTCTTTGCTGTCCACACAGTACAATGGGCATTTTTTCTTTGCTGTCCACACAGTACAACTAATATCTTTCTTTGTTGTCCACACAGTATAACTCACGTATAAAGATTTTAAGTATGTTTTCTACTTTCTTGTATCATATAAGTCATTATAAAACCAAAAACATTTGTTTTTCATTTTCTGAAACATGCATACCTTAGAAACTATTTTTCCTCCATCTTTATTTTTCTGAAATCATGCATATGTTATGATTCCTCATGTATACATGTATAACCATAACATGAAATATGCCCATTCATTGTTTTTCCTTATTCTTTTCTAGCCTCATCAAGTATCAGATTGTTTTCTCATGCATTTACATATGTTTCATGCATTCCATATGAATATACATATTTATTATAATAGTTCTTTACACATATCATGCACAAAATTAAGTAAAATTAACCTACATGACATAAAATGACATTTTTGCCCTTATGGATATAAGGGTTATTCCATATATCATGCACATAATTAAGCAAAAATTAACCTTATGGATAAAATTACATGCTTACCCTTAATGCAAATTCTTTCATCAATTCATCATTTCTCATATATTCAACACACAAAATCCACAAAGCTAACCCTAGGAATATGAAATGTCTAAAATACCCTTATGGCCAAAAATTACATCATGAATCCTAATGAATTTCTTTATCCTTTTAAGCATAAATCACATTAATTCTAATACCTTACACACTCATATAAGTAAAGGTTATTTAAATAACCTAACTCAAATTACTTCAAGTATGTAAAGTATGAAATTCTTACCTTTTCTTTGCTAATTAGGTGATTTAAGCTTATTCTCCTTCTTTTATTCTTCCTAGCAACCTTAATCAACCAAAAATATAATCATCCATCAAAACCTAAACTTAACATCTCTAAAAAATTAAACTTTTTACCTTAAAACTTACCAGAATTGATAGATCTAGACTTTTTATAACTGGAGGCTCTAGAAATTAGGTGGTTTATCTAGGTTTTTTTGATGAATTTTGCTTTAAAGAAAACTTTAGCTAAAAATTATGGAGATTCTCGGCTAAGGAAGAAGAAAATGAATAGTTGGTTGATTTTATAAGTTTTTTGGACTAATTTACCCTTAACCTTTTCCAAAAATAATTATTTTATCCTTAATCAATTACCAAAAACCCTTAGCACCACCATATAATTTCAAGTGTGCCATTCAATTTTCATTCCCACTTTGTCTCTTAAATCCTTCTAAAATGTCATATTACCTCCTTTGAAAATTATTGTTCATTTAGTAATTTTCTATAATTCTTTTACAATTTTTTTAAATAACAAGTTATAAAATCAACTTTAGGGGTAATTTTGGAAGTAGAGTTCACTGGCATACCTGAATCTAGGTGTTACAATAAATTTACAATTTTTGTCTCTTTCTCCCTTGTGTCCAAGTTGAATATTTTATAATAGTTTTTTCACGGGTTTTATTATTTAATCATATATCTTCTCTGTTGAAGAATTTTTTTTCTATGCTACAAAGATTCTTTTCTCACTGGAAGGCTGAGAAAAAAGAGAAAGATAATATTTTCTCTTTTTGCATACATGAGTTAAATCACCAAAGGCATTTTAGGGGAATCGATTTTTGTTAAAGTTTATTTGTTTAAGCTTTGAAATTTAATTTCCCATTTTTTTATCAAACAAAGGGCTACCCGTCTTTCTTTCATTTTTGTTATTTGATTCAAGTCATAAAACTGCCTTAAAGCCAACAAATTGTTACTTAAAAATTTCTTGAACACAATTTTTTATTCTTAGGCAGACAAAAAAAGCTGTCAATTATATCTAAAGCAGTCAATTGGCAGTAAAAAGTTTTATTTCAAATATTTGAAATCCAAAGGTGCATTCTCTAGGGTTTACTATCAGAGTATCTATACACAACCTTCTTCTCGCTCGCAAGATCAATATATGTTATTGAAATTACATTTCCATGATAATCAATCACATTGTTCATAAAGAAAGAGTAATATTTTTCGCTTATTAAAAGTATTTCTTCATACTCACGTTATGTTTTATTACCTCCACAACAAAATAAAAAAGAGAAATTAAAGAAATTAAATACCAAATCATTATTTAAAACAACACAACATCATATTCAACGACAATTGATACAAAAAAAAAAAAAACAATAAAATATAAAATTGGTTGTATCCTATTGAAATACCTTATTTGGCCAACTAAATCTGCAAAACTCATAAACACAATTGGATGAATTGGGTTATAGATAGTTGCCTTCTGTCTCATGAAATTCAATCTACTTTGGTAAGATTAAGTTTAGTGAGATAGAATACCACTATTTCATAACTCATAGAGAATCAACTAACTCGTGTAAACAACTTTTCTTATGAGTGATTGATTTAAGGCCAAATGACTATTTTCCACCCAAGGTATGCTGTAATGACAAGTTTCCACCCTTTAACTATGGAAACACCAAATACCCACCCATGACCGGTTAAATTTAACAGAACTCTAACGCCTGAAAATTTTCTCTTTTTGCCCCCCTAAACTTTAAAAACTAAAATTTTTCCTCAGCCTAAGTTTTAAAAAATGGCAGTTTCACCCTAGGGTTTGGTTTTGAAATCTCCGGCCACCTCTCCGGCTCCACTGCTGACGGCCTCTCCCTCCCGAGACATTCTCTCCTTCCGGCGATCTCTTTCCTCCCATTTGGAGGGTCGATCGACGTCGGAGACGCTTTGGGAGATGAAGAACTTCATCGGGGAAGACAAAGTTCTTCATCTTCCCAGACGAAGACAAAGTCGTCGTCTTCGTCTGGAAGTTCTTCGTCTCCCAAGACATCTATGACGTCGATCGGCCCTCCAAATGGGAGGAAAAAGATCGTCGAAAGAGAGGATTTCTCAGGAGGGAGAGGCCGTCAGCAATGGAGCCAGAGAGTCGCCGAAGATTTCAAAACCAAACCCTAGGGTGAAACTGCCATTTTTTAAAACTTAGGCTGGGGCAAAATTTTAGTTTTCAAAGTTTAGGGGGGTAAAAATGGATTATATTTTAGTTTATTTTTTAATATTATAGAGAAAATGACGATTTTACCCTTACTACCGTTATTTTTAACTGGCCATGGGTGGGTATTTGGTGTTTCCATAATTAAAGAGTAGAAACTTGTCATTATAGCATACCTTAGGTGGGAAATAGTTGTTTGGCCTTGATTTAAATATACATTTTTTCCTTAAACGCAAGAATGTGACAAAACATAGCCAAATTTTGATTGATTTTTGCTATATTTTTGCCTTAAAAACAAAAGTACACTTTAGATTTCTCGTTATCTTTTATTAAAATAGGGTGTAAATTAAATTTAATAGAATTCGATTAATTTGGTCTACCCTCGTTAGAAACCTGGTAATTTGGTTGACACCACCCTTCCAATAAGCCTTCTTTTTACTCCTATTTTATTTTTACTTCCTAAAACTTGGAATCTGATCAAATCTATGGGTTTCAACCAAAGAACGGTAACTTAATTAAAACATAAATCCTAGATTTGAATTTAAGCAAAAGTTAAAACACAAATCAACAATAACCCATCATCTCTATACTACTCAATTAATAATAACCAACACAATGACAATTTTATCTTGAACACAGTAACAAATTTGGAGTAGAACAATGTTACACACCTTAAATAGAGTCACATTAATGTGAAAATCAAGTGAAGATGGAGGGATGTAACAAGGATTAAAAATATGTTTACTCTCAAACCTAATTAACAATTCGAATTATTTGCAGCTTACATAATAACAAACATTTCCATTCTCTTTAATCCCAACAACAATCATAAAAAAACACCATGAAAATCGCATAAAACCCTAACTAACTTTTTCAAAAAATGCTTAGAACCTTGAAAAATTCCATTCTATCTGGTATTTAATATAATAATAAAGGTCATACAATGTGACATGTATATACTCAAAACACTTCCTTTCCGAGTTTGTAGAGTGAAAAATTATTTCAAACAATGAATGCAACTTTAGAATGTGAAAGGTTGATCTGATTAGGTAAAATCAGATTTTGGGTGAAGTAAATTGGTGTTAGCTATGGTGGCTTCAGTGATCATTTAGTGCCAAGGGTGTAACAACATCCTCCAATATCGTAAGTCTTCTTCCATGATCGCGCCATCAACAATTATATAGCAGACTACTTGTTGCGTCTCAATATGGCTTACAATTTAAAATTTTAAACCGTCCAATTAGCAACAAAGAAACCCATTCATGCAATCCATAAACAGCCAAGTATCCTGCCAAAAGGTTAACATTATTAATATAAGGCCAAAACTGAAAAAAAATCAAAACAAAATAAAAACTAGCACACTGAAAAGCACGATGAAGAAAAATATATTTCCCAATCGACCACCGTTTATAAAGCCAAAATGGGCATCTTACTTCTATGTACCGCTTTTACTTCATTCAAAACTGTAGGTCCCTCATCATCAACCAGACCACCTTCCATAACTGCATTTGCCTGTGCAATGAATTAAATGGAATATCTGGCAGCAGTTTGGCTAGTTGCTTATGAATGAATAACAAGAATGGAGCAGATACTAAGACATTCAAAGAGTGAAACAACAAATTTGAAACTTCATGTCAGAAAGCACAAGACTCCTTCAACCAAAACATTACATTGAGCATTTTAGGAACAATTAACAGTTGAATATTTGTGCCAGGTTTTGGAGTCAAAAGACTGATGTATGGTACTGATCCACCTAGGAATAACAAGGAAAACACATCCACTAATCTAACTTCAAGCTCTTCATGCAGTATAAGCAGCGACTCCAACTCCCCTGCTGCAGCAAGATAGCAACATGATTCCATCAGTAAAACAAAAATGGTGATGGACATCTAAATGTTCAGCACATGCATTTAGCATACCAATATCAGAAGCAGTCATTTATCCAGAACGAAAGCCTCCTCCTCGACGCTCATAAGGTCCAGACCTGTCACGATTATAGCGATCACCTCCTGAACCACCACGATTGCCCCCATCTCTGTTGCGCCCACCAAATCGATCACCATTTCTGTCAGGACCATAACGACCACCGCTGCTGCCATGTTTATCATCCCTACCACCATACCTACCCCCTTTCACCCCTTCATTAGGGCACTCCCTGGCAAAATGCCCAGGCTTGCCACACTTAAAACACTCTCCACCATTAGATCCACGCCCACCGCTATAGTCACGGTTATGGTCACGATCACGCCCACGGTCACGACTATGGTAATGATCACCATCGTGATCCTTTAGTGAACCTTGTGGTTGAGCTTTATCCACAGTTATAGTTCTCCCATCCAAATCAATTCCATTCATTGCTTCAATAGCATCTTCCATTGCTTTTTTCTCATCAAAAGTGACAAACCCAAATCCACGAGAACGACCTGAGAACTTGTCGACAACAACCTTAAGAGAAACAAATATTCTTGTTAAATCATATTATTACCATCAGAAAAAAGTATAAAGCACAAAGGAAAAACATGAATTTTTAACAACAGAATTCAATAAAACAATTTAATGCTTCATTGGAAATTTATATATTCTTCAAAAGATGAGTTTTGCATACAAAGCCCATTTCCTTTACCAAATCAACAAACCCTAGAAAGAATATTGTCTTTAAAGCAACCCATATAATTCTTATTTCAGAAGTAACACACTCCACAAGCTAGCATAAAGGTTGATAAGAACAATTTTTAAAAGAAGAAAAAAATTTTGTATAGAAATAGCAGCATGTATTGATTATAAAATGGAAAAGTTGACAGAATAATCATAAAAGATTCTGAATTACAAAAGCTCTAATAACTTGATAAAGCATAAATAGACATGATCAACTGAGTGAGACTTCAAATCCTCCTAATGAATTCAATTGACTGAAAACTTATAGTTTTTTAATATGGCCAAACAATGATGCACTATCTCCTGAAAGGAGAAGTCAGGAGATAAGCCTAGATCATCTAATTTGTTGGTGGAAAAAATTAATATAAGATTTAAAAATTATATATTGAGGGATGAAAAAGAGGCTTCCTTTTGAAACATAACTCACCCTAAGGACACTGTGACAAGCAACAGACCGTTTAGAAACTCTTGGAAAACCATCTCTAAGGTGCACCCTTTTGTTTATATCACCCACACTTCTCTACGTAGGGGATGGAAAGCATATGCGGTTTTGGGAGGACAAATATATAGGATACATTCCTATGTGTGAATCATCTCTCATCTTCATCATATAAGTTTCTATAATTTTTGATGTGTTATTCAACCATCTTATTCAAAGTTGGAATTGGAATCTCAAATTCAAAAGGAATTCCAATGTGAGAGAAATTAAAAAATACATAAAACTTATGGAGGTGGAGAATTCATTCAGATACATAAAATGAAGAAAGATGGAAGATTATGGAAGATACAGTCCTGCAATACTCATTCCTCCTTTCAAGGGTCAGAGAAAAGCCTGCTTGTCTACAATGGGATGAATTACTTGGTTTATATAGTCTCGCCTTATCTAGTTAATCGATATTTTAATCTCTGTTTAAGAATTAGGGTATAGAGGTATTTAAGATTGAGAAGTTACAGTAGCAAATTCTATGAGAGACCTTTTGTAGTATGGGAAAGAAGCAGATCAACCATGTTAATTGGAAGCTAATTTCTCATCCTACCTAGAGTTAAGGAGGGTTGGGGATTAGAGATTTAAGAAAGAATGAAGCATTTCCTCTGAAGTGAATTCTCTTTCACAGAAGGTATAAAGAAGTATTCAGGACTTTTAAGAGTAAGGAAGGGATTCTAAGTTGTGTTTAGAGAATTCATGTAAGGCATTATCTAAAATCAATCCAATTTTTTTCAAACCATTAGGAAATTAATGATGGGTGAGAACAGATTTGGTTTTAAGACAATGTTGCATTGGAGAAACTCCATCGTTTTTTCTGGAGCTCATAAGGTATCTACTAAGTGTAGGTTAATTTTCTCTCATAATTCATTTGGGTGCCACTTTTTTTTATTTGTAATTTTTAAGGATGGAGAACTCAGTGAATTAACATCTCTTCTTTTACTTATTTTGAGATTTTCTTTAGGAAAATATAAAAGAAACTACTGAGTTGTGGTAGGTTGGAATCCTTAGGAGGTTTTTCTTTCAACTATTCTTCAATTGGTTCATTGGTTGCTTATTCAGCTAAAAAACTACCAAAATGGTTTATATGGAAGGCAAAAGTCCCCTCTAAGATTATAATTTTGTCTTGGGTAACTGCTCCTGGTATGGTTAATACCTTTCTAAGTATTAAATCTTGATGGCTCAAGTTTATTTGTCTCAAGATTGGTGCATTACATGCTGAAACCAGCATAGAGCTTTAACTCTTTGTTCCTATACTATCCCCTAACTTTTTAATTGGCTTAAATTTTCTAGAGACTAATATTGATGGTATTAGTACCTAAGTATAGACTCTCATTGTTTATGGCATACCACTATGCATTTGCTGGAGAGCAAGTTGTGGCCCTTTAGAGAACCCTCCTGTGGTTGTCTATGTTATTACGAAAGGGATATATTGCATACTTGAGGAAGATAAGAATGTAGATTTCGAGCTACAATGGGAAAGGCATCTAAATACGTATATTAATGAAAGATATTAAGAAAGTTACACGTAAAGAAGGCCTATGTGATTGCTTATGAACCCTATGTACAGTTACCCATGTTAGATCCAATTTCCCCTGATTTTAACTTTCTATTGTACTGACTTATGAAATTCTACATGCCGTCCAATTTTTCTGAGCAGCTAATAACCATCGAACAAAGTCCAAATCAATCCCCACTTTGATCTAGAAGCAATCAACGTTAAACTAAGCCTTACAATATATTATGCTGCAATATAACTCCTGAGTAAATTAACAACTTCAGAAGGAGAACAAGTTAAAAAAAGAAAGAAAGACAGCCATGTAAATGGTAAACAAAATGGGAAGACAGATTACCTTTGCCTCAAGAAGATGGCCAAACTTTTCAAATGCGTCTTTTAAACCTCTATCAGATGTTGACCATGAAAGGCCACCAATAAAGCAACGGTACTCCACCTCCTCTGACATACTCACAGCCAGACTTTGCTCCAAAACAAAATTAAACGATAAAATAAAAAAAAACATGAAAGAGAAAAAAGCTCATATCTTGTATTTTCTTTGTCAAAATTCTTGATATTGTTAATGTGAGTTCCATATGCCAAGTGAAGAAACAGATTCATATCATAGCAAGTCCCCTCGAAAGAAAATTCTAAAAACAAATGTAGATATCACAAACAAAAATAGCCATGACTGCAAAAACCTATTCTTTAATAAACAAATTATCACCCACCCCCAGATTTGCATTTATGTAAAGCACTATAATCATAAAACCACTCTGAATTATTGACATCAAATAGTAGACCAAGATTTCTTTTAAGGATTTTATGGGTTTGCTTGATAACATAAACTTCAAGGTTCAGCCCTTTCCAAAACAGATCTGGTTTGGCTAAATATGAGCACTGGCCTGATTCTAACTGATCATATGCAATAAGCCTGAATCAGCAGGATAATGTAAACTTCAAGATTGGGCATTTTCCAAAACAGATCTGGTTTGCCAGGCTAGGTTTAAACCCAATAAGTTACTTTATGGAATTACAATCTACTTGTATAATTTTGATCACAAATAACATGTTATTATGTGATTTAAGGGATAAACAATATTGAAAATAATAGAAAAGTTTATTTCAAGGATTGTATTTATAATGAATAAGGAAAAAGTATAGTTAATGGAGTATATATCGTTAGCACAAATCCTAGCAACTCCATCGCAAGCAAGTGATAGGAAGCAAAACAACATGGGTAACTGCTCAATGTCAGAGACAACATCTCATGGATTGAAACTTAAAGTGACAGCCAGAAAAGAAAAGGCAGTAGCAAAGTGAGACAAAGAGGGAAATTAAGAGAAAATTTATCACAAAATAGGTTTTAGACCTAGTGCTGTAACTTATAGGCAATGATCAAGTGGGTAGCGCTATGAAATTAATTCAAAAAAATTATTAACAAGTGAAAGATGTCCAATTTTTAAAATTTTATAACATTTTGGGGTTAGTTTTATTCAATTTTCTAGTAACCTAAAATCGCACCAGCACTAAATTAATATCAAAGGCATAAACATGCGCCAACCTGACAATCTATGGGTCAGATAGGATAGCAAGTTTAGTGCTCACCCCTGAACCTGTGTTAGAATTATTAAAATCATCATGGCATAGTAAGAAAGTAGTGTTTCAGGAGATAAAATGCAACACACAAAACAAATTGCATGTATGAAGGCATTCTAAGGAGAAAAATTATCAGTATTACTAAAAGAAAGAATTATAACGAGAGAACTGTTCATTATTCCTTTAATAAACAGTCTAATAATTAATTATGAATTATAATTTTTTTCTTTTTGCTTCAATCATCTGTAGTTAACACTAATAAAATTTTCTGGTTGATCAGTCGACAAGAAAAAATTTTGAAACTACATGAGGTCCCCTTCAATTTATGTAAACTTAACAAGGTAAATATAAATTCCTAAGTTTAATTTATTTATGATTAAAAATACGATATCTTCTGAAATAATTTACCTCAACTATTTGGCCCACTGAAACAAATTTGTGACTAGAAATGAACTCATATTATATACCCCACCAAAGCACATCCTTTTAGTTGTGCGCCTGAGTAAATTCCACAGAGAAATTAACTCTGAAAAGCGCCAACTGCCTAGACAGTGAACAAAAGAAAAAAGCAAACAAATTAACGGAAAAAAAGCTTTGACTTAGTTTATCTTAAGAAGCCAATGTCATACATACATCTTGATGGTTGTCATCATTTTTCAGTTTGACCATATATAATTGCAAACAACAAAAGAAAACACCTCCAACATTAATAAACAGGAAAAAAAGATTTTAATGTATTTTAATTCTCTAATTACTGACAGCTTACGAAACTCCAAAGTGCTGAGATCTCAACAAAATAAAAAAGCAATCAAATTTATATCCGACATGAAGATACTAAGGAAAAGATAGATCTAGTTATATAGATATGGACTTCAATTTAGAGGAATTACTATGAGAAGTGAGAATTTGCATACCAGAAAAGCACGCGTGAGAATTCGATTA
This sequence comes from Mangifera indica, assembly GCF_011075055.1. Lineage (NCBI taxonomy): Eukaryota > Viridiplantae > Streptophyta > Magnoliopsida > Sapindales > Anacardiaceae > Mangifera > Mangifera indica. The sequence goes on from NC_058140.1 coordinate 6,528,393, forward strand.
TTAAAGAGATCTTTTGGCTTCGCTTGGTATTTGCTTCGAACAAACCCTAGAATGAAGTGACTGTGAGAACCAGAATCAAAGACAACAAGGGTCACCGCAGACTCGTTGTGCTGGCAGACTGGCTATGTGATTTCATTTTCTCTTTTTCTAAATGACCCTTCCGGGTTAAGAATTTACGTGGGATAACAGCTATGTAACCCCTAAGGTTTGCTTGGGTATTGATAAGTGTTTTTAAAACCCATCGGATTCACCCATTTAACCAGTTAAATTATAAATTAATTTATGATCTAATGTATTTTTATAATTTGATTTAATCTATATGTAAATACTAACTTATTTGATTTAGTCAAACTTAATAAACTTATTGAATAAAAAAATATTTAAAATTAATAATTTGTAATTAATTTTTTTTAATCTATTTAACATAATATTAATTGTTTAATTAATATATTTAAAATTATGTTTTATGTTTAAAAAATATGATAAATATTTAACATTATAAAAAAATACATAATAATTTGAAAATAAGTTGAACCGATTGGTTGTCTGATTCAACTGGTCGAATCATAAACTAATAAAATGAGTGGTTTAATCATCGATTCGATTTTAAAAATATTAATAATAATTTAAAACCCCTGTCATTTCATTTATACTTGGCTATAAGTATTTTAACCAAAATATACAGAGAGTGAGATATAAATAACAATAAAATTATGTGTATAAATAATAAATATAATTTTATACATAAATAATAATATGTTATTATATGATTGAGTATTATTTTATTTCTAATTTAAAATTATTTAATTAAATAATAAAATATTATTATTTATACATAAAATTATACATATTATTTATATATATAATACTACTTTTATAAACTATATAACCTAAAATAGAAATAACACTGTTTTTTTTAAAACATTTCTTGCCACCACACTCTATCAGTAAAGTTGTAGATGGCCTAAACAAGAAGCCCATTTAGCCCTGGCAATTGGTCGAATCGACCCGTGTCAAAAAAAGCATGACTTAGTTAGGCATGACCCATAAACTTGTAAACCGTGGCCGAGCATGCTTTTAAGGTGGGACATATTGGGCCTACAAAAAAACTGATGGGTTGTCTTGCTACAACTTGCAAAAATATAACATATTATTAAAATTATTTAAAAAAACTAATTTTTGGCAAATCAAGCTACAAAACACGTGAATTGCCCCATAAAAAGCTCACAAAGACATGATCCAAAGGGTCACAAGTAGGGTTGGATTCAAATCGGGAGCTCAAGCTCGGCTCAGTTTATATATAACAGAACTCTCAGTTTGACTTATTTTAAACTAGAGTTTTTAACTATTTTGTAATTAAAACGACATCGTTTTAATACATATTAGTCAAAATGATGTCGTTTTGTATTAACATTTTTAATTGAAAAATTTAATGAGTAGTTCAAACTCGAGCTCAAGCGGACTCGGTTCGAGTCCAACCCTAGCCATGAATTGTGCCTCAAGACTTAGTGTCAAGGTGTGATATGGGACAATGTTTTTGATTTGTGAAAGGAAAATAAAGATAAAACATGAAAAGAAAAGATATCAAATGAAGATCTACATTAAGAAAGAGGTTTAGTGAAAAAGGCGAATGAAGAGAAAAATAATGGAAGACCATGGAAAGATGATGATAGCATGGAAAAGCAATTAAAACATTGAAGAAATAATCCAAAGGAAGGAGGATGATGTACCACCTGATGTGACAATCAAAGAAGATAAAGCACATAGTGTGATAACTAAGAATGATGTGACATATGAGGTAGCGTCTTGTTTGGCAACTGCGATGTGATGATATGAGCATATATGATGATATGGAGTTATATTGAAAGCCTTATAAATATGAAATAAAGATTTCTAGTTAAGGGGAATTTAGTTTAAATTAAGAATCTTTGTGACATTTGGCTTAAAATAAGTTTGTTAATCTAGTATGGTTAATTGAATCTTTTAATAATATTAGTTCTAATAAATTTAAGAGTCCTATTTTAATTTAAAAATAAAAAATTTTAGGATTTTATTATTTAGTAAAGTTTAATTACACTAGTTTTCCTAGTCTAATTGTGAAAAATAAGTCTATATAAAAATATGAGTCTTGTCATTTATTTAAGTTATCAATAAAATTTATATTTGAGTTTTATTAATAATTATTTTGTAAAGATTACATCAAATTCTTATTTATTTTTTCATTCGTTGAATGATATCAATCCTTTATCATCTTTGTTAACAATATCATAATTGCATCATTGTTTGTCTTGCATCAAGGTAGGTGTTACATCCTAACCTATTGTTATGTCTAACCCTACCCACATAGTCATTGTTAGTGATCCTTAAGCTTACCATGACCTTTGTTAGTTTGTCTCTTATCATAGTCTTTTTGTCCTTTTCTCCAAAATGGTTGTTTATTAATAAATTATGGGTTAAAAGTATTATTAGCCAATATAAAAAAGTTTATACAGTATATTATACTTTGATAGGGATGTAATTGATATTTACCTAATGGCCGTAAATTGTGCTCCTCTCTTTGCTCTTTATGCCATAAAATTAACTTATCACCAATTACCATCTTTAATAAACGTATAAGAGAAAGGGAGAGAAATCAAACTTTTTATATTTACCTTTCAACAATCAAGCCAAAATTTCATAGATATCAATGGAATCAGGTATTGTTTCAAGGTTTAATCCTAATTTTAACGTTTAAATGAAAATACCTATATTTTAAAGGATTTAAACGAAAATATCCTAAATATCTAAAAACTACCTTTCATTTATTCTATATAAACCATATATTTTTCTTTATCTATTAACATATACAATTTTACTTATTATCTGAAAGAGATTTCTAGAGAGATAAAAGAAGTTCATGATCGAGATTTTAAGCAAGAAGAAAAAAATTCATGATATCGAGATATTTATACGTACTATAACTTCAATCGTTATTATTTTATTGATAATGTAATTATATGTAGTATTTTGTATAATAAATTTAGAGTTGTGTGTAAAAAAAATTGATAAAAATTATAGAGGGTATTTTGTAATTATTATAGTAGCAAGGGGTGAAATGATATTTTATAATAAAGGATGTTAGAGGTATTAGATAATATTTGAGGGTAAAATGATATTCTAGAATAAAGGGTGTTAGAGATATTAGATCATATTTGAGGATACAATAATATTTAACAATATAGGAGTAAAATGATATTTTAAAAATTAAGTATCACATTAATCAAAATATATTAATAGCTAGAATATGTATAAAATTATATAATAGGTGTAATTGTGCAATAGAAATAAAATCAAGAAATTTGAACTTAATAATAAAATAGTATCACACAAATCTGTAAATAGCATTTTCGATTATGTTATTTATGTTGATTATATATTTCATTATAGGATTAATCTAAATGGCTGAATATGTTTCAATTAGATATAGGAAGTGGAATATATAGAAAGGGGTGACAATGTAATAAAATATGTTGGAGGTAAAAGAAAATTGATTAAAATTCCAAAGCACACAACATTTGAGGGATTAATCCAAATGGTGAGCGAAAAGTGTAACATAGATAGAAGAATATTTAACGTTCAGATAAACATGAAACCTAGGCATCTTGACAAAGACATCCCTGTTGAAATTTCAAATGGTCTGTATAACCTCTTTAAAGAATGTGTTCTAGTTTTTGTAACAATTATAATTAATGATAATAGTTATGAGGTTCAACAAGTAGATAAGAGTTTACAAGGTGGTGAGCCGAGTAGTTATCCAGAAGATCAGAAGATTGGTTTATGAGAGATTCAAAATATTGGGATCAATCCAAAACAAGAATTTTCTGAAGAAGACTTTGCATACTTAAATGATATTGATGTTGATGTATTGTATAGTGCAGAAGAATTTGTTCATGGCAACGAAGAAAAAATTCCAAATTTGACTGAATTTGATGGGAATATTATGCATGATATTCTTATCGAGGAATCGAAGTTCGAAGAGAAGATTCATGTTCATAAAGATATTAGAGGTACAAGTAATTTCCTGCAAATAAATCTTGATGGTGGAAATGTTCGTATTGATGCATTTCATTAGTTACCATCTTTTCCTGACCATTCATCTACATCCAGAAGCCAAGGAGTGCAAAGAGATGGTGATTCTCTAAAAATTGGTACATTATTTTCAAGTAAAAAGTATGTCATTAATGCGATAACTCGAGATACTCTTGAGAAGGGATATCAGTTTAGAGTGCACAAGTTAGACACACTTAGATGAGAGGTTAAATGTTGTAATGAACAATGTAAGTGGTATGCACGGGTAATGAGCTTTAGGGCAAATTTTGAGGACTAGATTTATATTGGTTGATTGTGTTTATCACCAAAGGAGATCATTGTGGACATCGTTGACCTATGTAAAATTGATATATCATTTGCACAAGCATGGTGGAAGAGAAATTGGCACTTCAATTATTAATGGGCATACTAGAAGAGTCATTTATGCTGCTGCTAGAGTATTGTTACAATTTAATATGTTGTACTCTGGGAACTGTGATACATACACTAATGGATGAGTATGAATGATTTAAATACTTTTACATGACATTGGTTTGTAGAATCTGTGCATTCCAATAACATATTCGACTAGTCATTTGTATTGATGTTGTCTTCTTAAAAGGTAGATATCTAGGTCAGTTATTTATCACTGTTACATTGGATGGTAATAATCAAATATACCCATTGGCTTTTGGCATCGGTCCCAAAGAAGATTATGGCACATAGTGTTGATTTTTAACAAAGTTGAAGGATTGTTTAGGTAAGGTACCTTATTTAGTAATGATTTCAGATCGATATATTAGTATATTATTTGCAATGACTAAAGTATTCCTAGGTAGACATGTCAATTGGGTCAAGTCAAATAGAGGTCTGACACGAAGCACGAAAAAAAAACACGGCACGAGAAAGCCCGACTCAGTATTGTAGCGTGCCAGGCTAGGCCCTTAGGCCTATTGGGCCAGGCCTCGAGCTTTAATATTAAGCCCATGGGTCGACCGGCTCGACCCGATACTATTTAAAAATTTTTGTTGGCAGAAGCAAGGCTTCTACCTTGTGTATCCTTCTGCGTTGCGGCAGAAGCCTTGTTAGGCAGAGGGAAGCAGCAGAAGCCTTGGCCTTCATTTTTTTTTAATTAATTTATTTTTTATATAAACCTATTCAATTTTTCTTCATTTTCACTTTCATTTACAAATCTCTCAATCTCAATTATTTCATTATATTTTCAATCTTATTTTCTCTCATCAATTATCTTTCAGAAAATATCTGAATTCATAAATAATAATTCTTTGTGTTTATAATTTATTTTTATTTTAATTTTATCATTACAAAATATTATAAATAGATCAAGTATCAAATGAATTTAATCTATTTGAATATTATTATAGTATATATTTATTTATGTTTTATAATTTAAAAAATAATTTGTCTTTAAAAATTTTAAATAATTTTTTTTAAATATTTAAAGCCCGGCCTGACCCGACCCATTTTTATATGGGTCGGGCCTTGGACCTTTATATATTAATGGGCCGACCCGACCCAAAAGCTCATTACTATTTGGGCTTTGGCCCTACCCAACCCATTAGACTGATGAGTCGAGCCTAAGCCACTCGGTCGGGCCCATTGACGCCTCTATTCCTAAGTGTGCACCATGACTATTATTATCATCACTTTCATTGTAACATGCGATCCAAGTATAAGAAGAATGCAAAAGTCATGTGGATGTATTGGAAAACAGCTAAGACATACACGAAGTATGAATTTTGAGAGATAATGAAGTTATAGTCCCGTATGCATCCTGATGCAGCAACATACTTGTGTGAGATGGGTTTCAATCGGTAAGCAAAGACATATTTCCCAGGGCATAGGTATAATATAATGATTACTAATATCGCTAAGTCATTTAATACACTTGTCAGACACGCTTGAGGTTTACCCATTACTATGCTTATTGAGTTCATCAAAGGTACATTACAACGATGGTTTTATGAAAGAAGAAATCATGCAAACAAGTACATATTCAATATTATAACATGTTATAAATGTGTTTATGTATATTTATACTTAATTATTTACCATATCTGTTTATATTTTTATGATTTGTAGATACTTGCCATCAGCCCAATAACACCTTAGGCAAAGGAAAAGATTGTCAAACATATATGAAAATCTTTAAACTTGGAGGTGTGTCTTATTACATCTGAACGGTATGAGGTTCTTGGTAGTGGCCAATACAATGGTGTGGTCAATCTTGTAGAGCAGACATGTACATATAGAAAATTTCAACTATTACAGATTCTTTGCATGTATGCCATCGTTGTTGCTAGATATATGAAGTTCACCACCTATGTTCAATAGGTGCATCCATACTACAATATCGCTTTTTACCATGCAGTCTACGTGGAAGCCATCAATCCATTAGGGGATCAATAAAATTGGTTGCATGTAGAGAAGACAAGCATTATCCATCAATTATTCCTCCATTGTTATCGTGCTAGTATCTAACAAATAAAAACAGACATCTTTCACAAGAAGACGTTATTGAACAACTTATTTGTAGTCAATGTCACAAACCTGGACATATGAGACAAAATTACAAGAGTCTTGTTCTGATACCTAGTTTCATACCATCAAGTTTAACAAGGAAAAAAAATGGAAGATAACTGCACTTATAATCGTACATTTTGATATAAAATTTGTGATTGTACTTATTACTTTATATATAAAGTTTGTGATTGTAATATATTATCTTTAAATCTTGTGATTGTACTTGTTAATATATCTATAAGATTTTGGCTTGCAATCGTTACATATATATCAATGCTGATTTCATATATCCATTTTTAGTCGGTTTTTTTTCACTTGACCTATCGGTTATAATAATTATATAAAAGACAAACACATATAAATGAATAAACATATAGACATACTAACACATAAAACATATGAATGAACAAACATACATATATATATATATATATATACACAATTGCTGATAATATAAAGGTTAATCAATATCTTGAAAATAGCTATGTGGCTAAACGCGTGTGTAGTCATAATGAGTCCTTAGCTTCAAAAGATAATGGTTGGCCAAGTGCCAAACACTCGATGTAAAGTAACATGAACACACCACAATCACTTGATAGGAGCGCCTACTACAATATATCCACCACCCTATGCAATACAAATGGATCATCCCATGAAGTTTGACCTGCATAAGACCAAAATGATATTGTAGGTAGCAAATGTGGTATCATCGATATAAACCCTAGTATTTTTCTGCTAAATATCTCTGAGTCGACAGTAAAACTATGTAACGAGTTATACACTGTGATCTTCTACTCCTTTAAATCCAGGATACCTGCTACCTAAAGTGCATTATTGAAGTTTATTGGGATAAAAACTTGCACACATTGACAAAATACATATATTAGACCTTAATTTAGTAATCCTTGTAAAATAATTGAGAATCGAATTCTCACCTTATCCACCACACCCTAGGGTTGCAAATGTAAGTCATGGGAATAATTCTCATCTATTAGTCATGTGAAAGTAAAGGAAACTAATAGTTATATTGATCTTTCATCCATGCAGCAAACTTATAAGGGATGTATGCAACAAAACAACCCAAAATTGTCGTCCAGTTTTGACGGACCTCTATAGTAATATCATGTTTTCATTAACGAAATAATCCTAAAAACAAATCCATGCGCCGTAGAAACAAATAATATAACATTATCACGCATCTGAATGATATTCTATATTAAAAATCAAAATTAATCAACCAAGTGAACTCATTTGTCAAACAACCATCTGAATGTGTTCATAACTATACCCTAGAATGTAATTTTGGTCCTCATCCATATGTCGTACACCTCTATTTTCTTGAATAGATCGGGTTCTACATATCATTTCTTAAAAATTTTCTTGTGCTTGGTACTCGATAATCGCATAATTGGCTTCACCCGTTGGATCCGTGGTTTCAATGGATTTGTGTACAGGCTATGAACAAGCGATCCTTTCTTGACAAGTCGGCCACGAAATATGTGAAAATACTATACAAAAACAAATAATATGTCATTTAAAATTATATTAACTTGTGAGATATTTAAATTTATTTCAATACCTTCAGTAAGATAGAAGTTATGGTCAGGGAATCTACAAGTGAGGTCAGGTTGACTATATCAAATTTTTGGACTTGTTGGAATTAAATACATGAAAACAGTAAATAAATAATATACTTTTCAATCATACGTACAAGATATAATGAAAACATTTATGAAATTTGCATACCTGAACTATCTTTCCCTATGTCGGGAGTTGAACCACATAATCTATTGAACAAGTAATGTCAGTCAACTCGTTATCCTAAGAGGTAACATCAATTATCTTTTTCCCTTTGCTTAGTGTGCTAAGATAGACCAATCGGATATCTTGTTAAAACAACAGAAAAAAGGTAAATGACAATTTATAGTAACAAAATTAACAATTTTTATTTATTAATCTAACAGTTTACCTCAACCATCGAAGAAGGTGATAATGGGGAATCCTTATGGGGTGATATATCGTCGTCGACATCCTATAACAATATTAACATTTTATGTTGGTTAATCAAAGTGTTTAACAAAAATTACAAAGTATAAAGTTAACAATACATGTATCTCTACTGTTGAAATAGGTGTCAATGTAGGATCCCCCTTCGATGTGGCCTCATCAACACTAGGACACTGTCATAATGTTGACAATAACGAGTTAACAGGGAACCAATAATCCAATATGTAATTGAGATATAATATTAACAAATAACGTTATACTAACTCGAATCATCATAAAAGGTGTCAATAGGGAAACCTCATGGGTGATCCATCATCGCTAACATCCTATAACAATATTAACATATTTTATATTGGTTAATCAAAGTGTTTTATAGATATTACAATGTTTACAATCAATAGTATATGTACCTCTACTGTCAGAACAAATGTTAATACGAGATTCCCCTATGGTGCAGCCTCATAAATGTTGGGGCACTGTTAGGGCTGGACTCGAGCCGAGCTAGCTCGAGCTCGAGCTCGGCTCGGCTCGGTTTGAGCCTGAAATGAGTTGGGTTCTGTTCAGCTCGATCGAGCTCGAGCTGGCTCGGTATATATTTTTTTAAATTTTTTATACAAAACGGCGTCGTTTTGATCCATATATATATACAAAACGGTGTCGTTTTGGTATGAAAAACGAGCCAAGCCGAGCCATAACCGAGTCGAGCTAAAAACGAGCCAAACTCAAGTTGAGCCGAGTTCAGCTCGAGTCGAGCTCGAGCCGGCCATTAAAAAATCGAGCCGAGCCTAAGCTGGCTACGAGCCGAGTTTGGCTCGGTTCGAATCCAGCCCTAGGCACTGTCATAATGTTGACGGTAACGAGTTAACAGGGAATCGATAAATGAATTTTGAATTATGATATAACATTTACGAACGACGTTATACTTACCTGAACTATCATAGAAGGTGTTAATAAGGAGACTTTATGTGATGATCTCTTATCACCCACATCAAAAGTCAATATAAGATTCTTCTTGGATAGTCCCTCAACAAAAAGCTAATACTATAACAATATAAACAATAACAAGTTAACAGAATACTAAAAGTATTTCTAAACTATCATTTCCAATATATTGAAAAAGTTTAACGTTTACCTCGATAGTATGTGGAGATGTGAATGTTAAACCCCTTTTCGATAGTCTATCATCATCGGCATGAGGAAACTGTAACAACATATACAATTAATGTAGGGTTTACATGTTTGCATATTTAAATAATTGAAATATCTAGTAAATTATTAACTTTTTTACCTGCACGATAGTATTTGTGCAAAGATGAGATCATGTGTCCTTTATATAAGTCAGCATGTCCTCTATACGAGTCATCCTATTCTCCATACGAGTCAATCGATCTAAGATAAGATTGTCCCATTGAGCCAATGTAACATCAAAAATAACATATAGAGAAATCTTCTCCAATGACAAGAGGATCATTTGATGTGTACTTAGTGGCAAATGGTACAATAGAAGGCTCCAGTGTTATGCGTTTAATAACAAGGGTCATAACAAGGGCATCGACAAAAGTAGGCTCGATGACAAAAGGATGAACAAGAGCCTCGATATGAGGTGGAGCAACGACTAGAGAAGTAATGTCAAGAGGACTCAATGATGCATCTCCTCACGAGAATAAGAGTGATGTCGATGAAAAAGATTGTCTATCTGACATCCTGTGTATCAGACAATGTCATCAAACTAGTCTGTGACCTTTTCCACTAAAGATAAAACTAGTGGAAAATTAACATCATTCTATAAATTTTTGTTTAAGTGAACTTTGTTATTATACCTTATACATATTTTAATCAATAACAAATTATTACTTATTGCATCTTCGGTGAAGATAGTTGGGATAACATTCCATCTTGAGATATCTTTCATATACCACCTTAAAATCTAGGCAGATCCTGAAATTCGCATGATATCCGCCCATTGATGTAATGTGTTCAACATCTCGTATATCCAAAACTATAATTTCAACTTAAATCTATTACTCTATAAAATTATAATAGTATTAAATCAATTATATTTTAATCATAATTTTTTACCTAGAATGCTAGTAGAAATCTCATGATACCATATTCTTTATTGGGTCAAATCCATAGAAATTTGGGTGATATTATCACAAATTAGTGATACATCATTTGCCACACTTGTACTCCCCATAGGTATGCATTGAACTGTCAAGATGATCAATCAATTGTAATATCTTTTGGGGGATTGTTTTCCTCAAATCACTTCCTAATAACCCTATGTAAAGATAAAACAACAAGGCTAACTTTACCACATCTGGGTTAGATTTGAGCCAAGCCAAGCTCGAGCTCTCTACGAATAAGCTCAAGCTCGAGGTCGGTTGGAGCTTGAGCTTTAACTAACTCGTTATTAAAACAACGTCGTTTTAATAAATATTAGTTAAAATAACATCGTTTTATATCAAAATTTTTAGCTTGCGAACTTGATAAGTAACTCGAGCTCATTTGGGGTTAGCTCGTTTCAAACTTGTTCAAGTCGAGTTTGAGCTCAAGCTTGATTCAAATCCAACCCTAACTATATCTGTGTCGTCTTCCTCTTAAAGCCTCTATTGGAAAACATGACTCAGATCAGCATATGCAACTAACTTACGCCCTTGAAAATATGTATGGTAGATCAGATCTGTGGCCTTCGATGGAATATATATGTCAATATCCAACATATGACTAAATCGAATGTTTGTCATAATGGCAAACTTGTACAGGCTAAAGTTTATGTCAATCTCATTAACTCAAAACCATAACTCATCGTTTGAGTTCGCCTTATTTACCACTCTTAGGATGAAGGAATGTATTAATACTCCACTGAATCGATTATCCTTAAAGTCTAGGAAGTGTCTGAAATAAGTACGCCACAACATTTGTAACTATCGCTTTGTTAATATTTTTTTAATCAGGGCTCCCACATCTTTATATCCACAAGTAGTAACTTAAGTTTTGAAGTGTTTTTCCATAAGGAATCTGATTTCCCTTTTCCTCATCATTTTTTCTCTTTTGTTAGGCTCCTTGTGAAAAAATGAAATTATAATTATATCAATTTTATATTAGAGATGATTCAATTCTAAACATAGATATATTATTCAAAAAAACAGTCCTCAAATCGAATTCTACATGTCAAAAAACTTAGAATGCAAAAATTTCAATTTGCCCCCTTATATAAAAGCCTATAATTTTGAGGAAAATTCATTTTGCCCTACCAAAACCCACCATGCGAATTCGCGTTGCAGAAAACTTTGGAAAAACGTATTTTGCCTCCCTTCACCACACAAATTCGTGTGTTAACGAATTTTTCAAATTTGCAATTCTGTCCCACCATAAGATTTATTGTTTAAAAACTCGCATTTTAGCCCCGAACCATATGAATTTATGTGGTCAGTAAAACATTCGTGTAGTTAGGGCTGGATTTGAGCCGAGCCAGCTCGAGCTCGAACTACTTGTCAGATTTTTAAAATAAAATTGTTGATACAAAATGACGTTGTTTTGATCAATATATATTAAAACGATGTCGTTTTGATAACGAAAAATGAGCCGAACTGAATTCGAGCCAACTATATATGAACCGAGCCGAGCTCGAGCTTGGCTCGGTTCGAATCCAGCCCTAAGTGTAGTGATTGTCGATTTCGTGTAATGAGATTTCACCTCCCAAATTTCGTTTTTCAAACGTCATTTCAACATTAATCAACTCTACAACTAATCTAACGTAAAAAAAATTTATCAAAATCACCAATAGATCAAGCAATTTCATCAAATCTTTCAAATTGGAACCCTAAGTCTAAACACGCAAATTTCACATCTAATCGACTAAATCTTGCACCGAAATGCTTAAAGACATGACAAGGATTGTTTTACTAACCTTTTTATCCATTTTTGTCATCAAAAATTTCGAGAAAATTGCCTAAGAAAATTGGTTAGAGAGAGTATGTGAAACGTTTGGCTGGGTATACGATTTTGTGTGGCTGAGAACGATGATTAGTAGTGTTCTTTGTTTTTGGCATGAAGGGCACTTTCGTTTATAATTCAAAAAGTTGGGTAATTTCGCTTTTCACCCCTAAATTTTGGGTAATTTAATTAATTTCTCTTGTTTCAATATGTAATTAACTCATGACAATTGGATGTTCAAACTTCTTAAGATAAAGTTAGGGTAATTTTTAAGATCAATATCATTAAATGATGTGTAAATAGAAATTAGAGATTTAAATTAAATTTGATACATGTTAATAAATAGATAATGTATTATATCATTATATGAATCAATATTAATGTTTGTAAGATAAGGGTTCTTGAATCATATAAATGTGTACAAAAACTATGTGTACCCATTTTGAATACACAAATGGGTACACAGTTATATGTATCATCAAGTGATTGAGTGATTTTGAATTAAAAATAAAGTAACATCCAATCACATGATTACATACACCAATTTGTATCCATTTATATACTCAAAATATAACATTACTAAAATTTATATTGATGATTTGTTTGTTCTAATTTCATGTAAAGTTGAACTTGCTTGTGGCATCATAACGGGTTACAGAACTTCTACAAGATCAAACCCCACACATTTAGCATAGAAACTCTAGTTTTACATGTGTACTAAGAGATCAAGCTCTAAACATGGCTCCACGCTCTAAGAACTTAGAAAACATGCAACATCATAAAACTAATCTCATGCATAAAATTGGGTAACATGTTTTCATGAAAATCATTGTACATGTACTCGAACCCTTTGACATTTCATTTGGGCTTGCATATTACTTTCACCTTTCTAAATATTGGTCATGTCTCATGCCCTAACTCTTCAAATTACCTTGCGATGTTTTGGAACTACTATGTCCCCCTCAATATCCATTTAAAACTTATGAAAAATACTTTTCAAACAGGTGTTCAGTTTAAAATCAAAAACCCCTTGATAGCTAAAAATGAGCCTAGAGATAGGTGAATAGGTTCTTTCAAAATTTTAACAAATAAATATAAATTTTATATTGTTTTCTCTCCACAACTCCTTTTTAAACAATTCTTGTAAATCTTCTTTGATCTTTGTGGGTTTACTTCTCTCTGCTAGTAGTTCTTTGATCTGTGGAACTCCATATGTTGTCCCTAGATAAAAGGTGAGACTTCTTATTATGAGGTTATGGCAAATTCTACTGCATTAGGAGTATTTCTACTGGCTTGAATTCAAGTTTGTTTTATTTTTGGTTTCAATTAATGAATTGGTTTCTTTCTCATTACAATATTTTGCTTTTGGTTTCAGTTATTGGATTGGATTCTTAGTTGTAATGCAACTTATCCATCTAGGAATCCATTAATAAATGTAATGTATGAAGTAGTTTTAAGATCCAATTATAGGATGCATCTTGTTTATAACTTTATCATACCTAGCTTCAGATTTCACTATTTGGTAGTACATCTTCTTCAATTTATATTTGGTTTCATGATGCAAATTGAAGTTAAGTTGTTTCTTATTTTGTTTTTAGATGACTTGTACGGATGCAAGACAGGTAAAGTTAAAGTACAATAGGTTATATATGAAACTATACTTTATAAAGAAGGTCAGTAGAGATACTTCGTCGATGCCTCTAAAAGTGTACAATCGGTTACTATTGTCTTGATTATTGTTATAGGCTTCACACTATGCTAACGAAGGTGCATAGGCTACTTTGATTGTTGTAAGTTTGTGCTGATGTAAATTTTTTCCATATAGGATAGTATTCTTATTTGGTTGACAAAAAAAGTTTAGTCTTTTGAGATATGAAAGAAGATTTAAAGTGTAAAAAAACCTAGAATATTATCTTCTAGTGTCTCTCTAGGGACAATTATTTAATCATTCCATCTGAACTACATGCTGCTTGAATAAATAAGAATCAGTTGTTGAAACCAATCAGTAAGTCCTTTACACGCTGTTTGTCCCAGAAAAAAAACCATAAAAGAATTGTATTCATATTTATTTATGTTTTTATCTCACTAAAATGATAACTGAAGATGGTATTTAACTTACACTTCTAGAGGATAGGAATTCTTAGTCTTCCTTAGATGAAATGAGTCAGTAAAAGAGGGTTATTGCTTGAATTTTTTATAGTGAAAAATCGGAGATGGTTTTTAGTTTTGAGGAGTTTCTTTCTTTTAAGATGGTGTATTTTGTTGCATCTTATTAACTAGCTTGATTAGAATTTTCCATTTGATTAAATTTCATGTCAACATTATTAATCTCTTAATCATTTTCACTTATATTGCAGGTTGAATGACATCTTTGTTCGAGTTGTTTTTTCCTATGCACATTCCTAAATCATATGGCTAAATTTCTATATTAGCAATGAAACAACACCACATTTAAATTTAAGAGTTATATATATATTATTTCCCACCTAAGGTTTAGTGAATCTTCAAGTTTTCACCCATTAAATGGTTAAATGAGATTTTGCCACCTAATTCACAATGGAAATTTCGCTATAACATAGATGCAAAAATTGTAATTATCATATTACTACATATTAAAGTTTTCCTCTTTTCTCTCTCACCCCTAAACATTCTCGTGTGCTCTTCTTTGTTATTATTGTCATCACTATCACCATTTCCTCTTTCACAGTCAATTAAAAAGTCATTTTTTTCATCATTCTTGGCAACTTCATGCCTATTTGCACCATGCAACAAAGCTCTCTCATCAGTCCTTAAACTTATATCCATTCATTCCATCCCAACCAACACCACACCATCTCTCATTCTTATTAGTCAATCATTTTGGCTATTAAAGGTGTAAGAGTGAAGGAAATGAAAATTGTTTTGACAAAATGAAAAGGGAAATGGTATAAGAGAGTTGTAGATTTGAGAGAGAAGAGAAATGTGAGTTTGGCGATAATGGTCAAAAAGATATTGGTTGGGGTTACTAATTTGGGTTAATTTAGTTTGTAATTTAATGGCTAATTAAAAGCAACCAAACCTTGAAGCCAGAATCTGATAGTTGTTTGATTATAGCCAAGCCACTTGATAAGGCTAATAGTTATATCTTGGACAGTTTAACATTACAAATTTTAAACATGTGATTGACATCCCTAACAGCCTAGGACATATCTCAACCATTGTGTAAATAACTCTCATATCAACCAACCTTTTATCAAGCTTATTAAGCCTCACAATTCCTACTCGCCCTTAGTGTTTTTTGCACATAAGTCAACCCGCTTATGTTTCTGGTTGAGCACACTTCATTGGTGGTGTTTAGCTCGGTCTTAACTAACCTCATGCCTCATTTCAGTCTTACTTGCACGTACCCTACATCAACTTGCCTACATGTTAAATCTTCCACTCGTTCTATGTTCGGCTTATCCAAGGCATTATTGCAACAATTTAGTTTCTATCATCATTTGAGCCCTTGGCTTGGCTTGTTTAAGGCATTGTTACAACAATTTAGTGCTTATCTTATGCATTGATGTCTACTCATCAAGCATGTGTATCACTCATGTGCACAACTATTTTGTGCCCCCCACACTTTTGCCTCTATTTACCTATACATTTTTTTCCTTCATAACCCACCTTTATACACAGGCTTTCTTTTTCTCTGTGGGCCACTGCATCTTAGTCTGTGCATCGCCCAACGTGCACTTATCTTACGTGCTTCCATGCAACTTAATGATCATGTATGTACACTATCTCTTGCATATGTGTTTCTACGTTCACATGTTTGATCTTGTATTTCCCCGTGTGTGTATCTCAGTGCCCCAATGCCTTCTGCATGTGTGCCTTTACTCACACACTTTATCAAATGATACCTGACATGTCTTTGTTTAGCTTGATTACCAAACATATCAAATGACTCAAAACAGCTTTTGACACTCCTTGGATCCCCGATTACCTCAGTTCACAATATTCGTCCACACTATCTAGGCATGCCTAACCATGTTATCCTTAGGCCATTCGTCGAGTCCAGCATGCTAACCCAATGCACCTGTTTACCTTCAATTATCAGGGGTGTGATAGTAGCTTTCTCTATGCACTTGTTCATTCTCGATCATGAATTGTTATGTTCTTTGCACTATATGTGGATAGGTTGTGATGTTGTTGGTTGGTGAATAGGTGGTGATTGATGAATACTATGATGATGTATAGGTTGATGATGGTAGTTATTGCATTATGAGTCATGGATGTTATTGAATGATAATGGTACTGTTTGGTGGTGAAGAACAGTAATGGTATGCAGATTGAGCATGAAGGTTATGATGAACTTTTTGTAAGTTTAAATTTTCAAGAAAAATAAAATAATGTTGTTGTCTTTCCATTATCAAAATTCTATTAATGAAGTTATGAATCAGGGAAGAAACTATCATTTAACAATTCAGTGGGTGGAAACTTATTATTGGCCTTGATGAGGTATGTATTTTACTCAGAATTATAGTAATTATCGAGACAAAGGACTGACTTAACTCCTCAAGCCTAAATGAGCTTTATAGGATGAGACAAGGTGTAAATATAAGACAAATACGAAGTTGTGCCATGATGCACAGGAAATAATTGTGCTTATTGTCATATCCAAATTCAGGTTGGTGCCTAAAAATGAAGCTTCAAATCAAAGTTGCTTCTGACTAAGTCCCTTTAAATACTTTAACAAAGATAAAAATATTCCTATGCAAAGACTGATTAGGCTAATTACACATTGAAATGATATGGCAAAACATTTACCTTGTAAAAACATAACAATGCAACTCATTGGCACTGAGGGAATCAAATTAGCCTACAAATCCAATTGCAATTTGCACTAGAAACTACATTGAAGGTATCTCAACTGTGTCTATAGTCTACTTCAACCCCATTTTGGATAGGTATGTTCTAACCTTTCTATTAATCTACCACCAATAAGCACATACCACAGTTACCTACCTTCAGACCTAGTATCCATCATGCTTCATCCCTATCAGCCATTCACAAATGTATTTGCATGACCGAATTATAGAGAGTTTGCAAATTATCCTAAAATTAATGTGCCCACTGCTGTTGTTGCATATGTCACACATTTAGAACCTACTATTTTACCCAGTGTCAAGTAATTTCTGATTAGCTTAGTTCATTGAAAATGTTGCCAATCTTTAGAACATTCATTACTTAATGTTTTGATTGGAAGTGAAAATAGAGTATGGTATGTAGTATAATTCCCAACCTTCTAGCATCCTATAATTTAAACCTTTTTAGGCTTGTAGGTTAATGGTAGGATGGTGATTCCCATATCTGAGATTAAATAAAAGGCAACACTTATATTCCAACAACTTATTAACACCAAGACACAAAAGGGTAACCAATAAGGAGATAAATATCCTACGTCCTAAGTCAAAGAAAACAAAGATGTTAAGAAACAAATTGGAAATTTCGAGGCATAATAAATGTTCGACATCTAACAACAATAAGGCAATTTAAATAGAAAGAACAACCTAAACTAGTGAAAAATAGGTGTATCATCAATTTACAAGAGCATAACATATTATAAGAAATTGTTTATGAATCCAAACCAGATAATAATAAGCAAACTTATGATGAAATAACAGAAGAATTTGATAACCTAAGGCACTCACTCTGGCATTTCTTAAGACAGATATCATTCCAATTAAGGACTTGGTGTTGATTAACACAAACAATTCTTATGCATGCATTAGTACAAGTATCAAGCCTGAAAACACCACAAACAGTTACACACATATCAACTATTGTATATTTTGATAATGCACTAAGCTTATTTAGCATTCTCTTTGAAGTGCATACTCTCTCACAAACAAAGATATTATCAGAGCTCTTCTCTCATCCTTTTGCAATCCTCTGCTTTTTTGCTCTCCTCTTCTTCATCCTGATAGCCTGCCCAATAATTACAGGTGGTATTACTGCACCTAAAAGACACCATCATGGATCTACCATGCTTGGAAAACACAAGCTTAGAGAAATGTCATAGATATGAACTTTTTTAATCAAATCTTTCCATAAAAATGATATAAAACATTTAAAATGTTCTAGTGAGCTTTCTCATTAGATTTCCCAGTACATAATAATCGCCAGAGACCAAGAACTTGTTTATCAATGACATTGAAGAACTGGAATTCCAATTATGCAAAAATATGAGATATTAAGCTTCCAATTATGCTCGAAAAAAAAAATTTAATTTCCAAAACAACAAAAGTACATACTTCCATTCATTACACATAAACAGTAAGAATTCACAATAAGAAACCAGCATCATAGCCAGTCAAATAAGAAAAAAATCAAAATTATATTCTTTTCTAGAGTTTATACCCAAAGGTCAAAATAAACAAAAAGCAGAAAAGCCCTAACCTGTAATTCTTGATCAAGGGACAAAGACAAAAAGAGGGAGAGGGTTTAAACGAAGGGCTTTTTGGAAGAATGAAAATATTGTTTAACGAGGTAATGTTTCACAATACCCATGTCAATTTAGAGACAATATTGTGCATCATAACACATGTTAGTTGTAGATTGAATGGGTTGACTATTTTGTCCTTACATTTGATTACTAAAAAGTATGACGGGTAACCATAGTGAAATAAATTTGTGTCTCAAGGACCTGGTTAGTAAAAACACGAATTATTCATATTCTCGTTTTAAACATAGGCTAGATGACTATTTTCCACCTAAGTTTAGATACGTTCTCAAAATCATACCCATAGGGTTTGAAAAGCTCAAAGCCCTACTCATCTATTTAAAATCTCAGTTAAAGTTAAAAATAAAACTGTTATTTAACAAAAAAAATTAAAGTTTTATTATTTTATCCCCTTCAATTTAAAAATTTCACAATTTTTCCCTACCCGAAGTTTAAAAAATAAACATTTTTCTCTTAAAGTTTGCAAATCATCGCCAGAGACATTGAAGTTTACTGTCTCCAACCACATTAGCTCTCCCTCCTAGCTTATCTCTCCTTGTCAATCAAATCTCAACCACTGATAAAATAGATTTCTTCCAACAAAAATGATATCGTCTTAGACAAAGATGATTGTTAGAGGTCTTACACGACCACGTCATCTTTGTTTGAGAACTTTGATGGTCATCTTCGTTTGAGACCTCTAACGATCATTTTCATCTGAAATGAAGATACTCCAAGGAAGACATCTTTGTTTGAGGAAATCTGTTTCGTTGGTGGTTGGGATTTTGATCGACATGGAAAGATAAGTTATATGGGAGAGTGAATATGGCTAAAAACTACCGTCTTTGATGACAGTTTGTAAACCCTAGGGGGACAATGTTGATTTTTCAAAGTTTGGATGGAAGAGAATTACGAGATGTTCAAACTGAGGGGAGAAAATGTAATAAAACTTTTGTTTTAAATTTTTTTAAATTAAATAACGATTTTACCCTTAACCCTAATTGAGATTTTAAATCCTAACTAAGATTTTAAATAGATGGGTATTTTAGGCTTTTCAAACCCTACGCATATTAAACAGGCGTAAACTTGGGTAGGAAATAGCCCTTTGGCCTTTAAACATATCATTCCAAATTTTTGAACCCCACGCATATAAAACACTTATTTTATCCGTTTCTTGTATTAAATGCATATTTTGTATCCTTTTTATAAAATTTTCAAAGTACGAAACTATCTCTTATATTTTTAATTAATTATCATAATGTCATAACTATATAAAACAAAAAAACTCAATTTTTTATTATCCAAATCTCTAACTTCTCCTGAAAATTTTTTGTGATGATTGAATCTTGATTATATATTATATTAAATAATTAATTAGATACTTTATATTTAAATTATTAACTAGAAAATCTATGAAAAATACTAAAATTATTATTGATATTACCATATTTTTAAAAACATATTATTGATTATGTATTGTATTAAACTCGTATATACATGTATCATATCCTTTTTGTGTCTGAATTTTATGACTATTTTTTTGTAAACGTATTTTTTATCATTTATCGTATTATATCCGTATAATTCACTTACCTTTTTTCTCTATTGGTATCTTGTATTTACCAACTAGGCTCAAAGGTAGCTTGATAGTAAAGAAAGTAATTTTAAATATAATAGTATGGATTCAAATTATACTATGAGGTAGTGTTTGGTTGAAAATAATTAACGATTTCTTTGGTAATTTATTTTTATAACTAACATCACTTTGTTTATAATCTATTTTTGTGATAACTATTTATTTTTGATGATAAAAAATTACTCATACTAAATGCATCGATAGTTTGTGGTTCAATAGGGCATTAAATGATTAAATTTAAGATGGTTAACTCTACTACTTTTTATGCTTTTAAAAGAAGATAAGGTAGTGTAATTTAGTGAAATGAGAGCTCACCACCTTCAAAAATATAATGTAAAATTTGTTTTGAAGAATGAAACACTCTACTGAGGATTGGAGTTTCAATTGCTTAATTGTGATGCTTGAAGCATGTTTTCTTTTAATGTTTTTGAAACTAGATAACGAGGTGTCAAAGTGGTAAAGAAGTTATTGGTGGTGTAACTCATGATAGTTGTGGAGTTGCGGCTATGCAGTTGGAAAGAGTGTAAAGTAAGATCCAAAGTAATTCATAATAATCAAAGATTATTTCAAATCAAATGCTCTCTTTATAGAATAAGGAATAGAGATGTCCCAGCCTATTAACCAAATGCCTCCTCAACAGTGCAAGGAATTTGACATGTTTTGATTTGCACCAATATTGGCCACCAAATCCCTTGTACTCTAGCCTTTATACCCTGTCAATACCGTTAGCTCAAAAGAAGGAAGAGATCGGAGAGGACATTGAAAGAGATGTTAGAAACGGAAGTTGAAGAGTAGGGTAAAACTACTATTTTTGAAAGTTTTCGGGGGTGGTGGTAGTTTGAAAAAAATGAAAACCCTAAGTTTAGGGGTTAAAATGTTACTTTTCAAAGTTTAAAAACTTTAGGCAATGGTAAAATTGTTAGTTTCTAAA
Organism: Mangifera indica; assembly: GCF_011075055.1. NCBI lineage: Eukaryota > Viridiplantae > Streptophyta > Magnoliopsida > Sapindales > Anacardiaceae > Mangifera > Mangifera indica. Next base: position 6,549,984 of record NC_058140.1, read on the forward strand.
ACCTAGGGGGGCAAGAATAAATTTTATATCTTTTAAATATAAATAGTAAAATAACCATTTTACCCTTCTACCAGAAAAAATTAACAGAAATTGGGTCATAGGTGGAAGTTTGGGTTTTTTAATTACTGTGGGTATGATTTTGAATTTGAGCTGAAACTTTGGGTGGAAAATAGTCCTTTTTCCTAAAGAAAAACAATATCTTAAAATAAAATATGTTTTACTGATGATGAATATGGTGATATATATCGTCTACATTTCACTTTACGTATTAAATTAGGCAAATTACAATCAAATATGTAATTAAAATTAATTACAATAAAAAAAATACCAACTAAGATAAATATTCCTATGTGTATGAAAATGAATCAATTATAAGCAAACATGAGATTTGGGACATTTGAACCTTAATCCTTTTCCAAGTGAAGAAACAGGTTCGTACCCTAAGAAGAAAACTCTAAGAACAGTTGTATATATCACAAACACAAAAACCTATTCTTTTATAAACAAATTATCATCCATATCCAGACTTGCATATATATAAAATGTTATAATAATAAAACATTTATGAATTATTGACATCAAATGGTAGACCATAGTTGTCAAAGGTGAGGCTTTACCCAAGGCAATAGCCACATCACCTTTGAGTATGTAAAAGAGACCAATGGTTCAAAGGCGATTGCCTTAAGTACTTTTTTAGCGCCTTTGGAGAAGTTTTAGGCACCGAAAAGTATGCTTATTACCACCTAACTATCTTCGACTAGATTAGAGGGCAACCAACAATTTACGGACAAATTTCGACTCAATTTTAGGCTTTTCAATAGGTTTTGGGCAATTTTCGATCAAATATGAAGGGTTATTGGCGCTTTTTGAGGTCTCCAGTAAAGTTTAAGGTTGTCAAAGAGATTTCTACAAGTTTCCAGCTCAATGGTGAATTCTAAAGTTGCAAAAGAGATTGTCGACAAGTTTTAAGGCTGATGAAGAGATTGCTAGAGAGAATTAAGGTCATTAGATAAGTTGCTGATCAATGATCCCTTACAAATGGTTGCTAGAGAGGTCCAAACATGATAACCAATTATTGGTCAGATCTGATGTGAAGTAGGACAAGCATTGATGGTGTTACAATATCATTTACAGGAACGTTTAAGGTTGATATCATTCAACAGACGCAAAGGGATACCAAAAATTCTTACAAGCTTTGCAAAGGAATTTTTAAGTAAACCCAAATAAAAAGTTTTATTAATAACTTGAATTGAACACTTTGAATGACAAAACTCATGTCTTTATATAGGTTTATTTCTCCTAACTAGACTAGAAAAATATAAACCATAAGAAAAACTATTTTAATTAAACTTTCTTAAACAATAACTTTTTAAAACTTATTATTTCCTAAATCAAAATAGGACACTCACCAAAAATAAAATAAGACTCTTAACTTATTTAGGAAAACTAATATTAATAAAATTTTATTAATTAAATAAGACTTAGGATTCTTTATGCATAAGGCTTCCTTTATGGCTCCCTGTTATATACACGCTTATGTCATCACGTCACATTGCTAAATAAGCTGCCATATCATGTGTCACGTCATGCTTTGGCTACCATGTCATTAACCTTTTTTTGGATGATTTCTTTTGTGTTTTAAATGTTTTTCACCCTACCATCCTCTTTCTTTGGTCCACCATTATTCTCCCCTACTAGAAAAGAACTCAACTGCAAGTTATCATTGTATAAGTCAACTTTGGGATAGAATTTTGTCAAATCAACCACATTAAAGGTGTTAAAAATCCCCATGTTGTCAAGGAAGTCCACCACATAAGCATTATCATTAATCTTCTTTAGAATTTTGTAAGGCCTATACCTTTTTTGGTTAAATTTACCATGCATACTGGTTGGAAGTCTCTTCTTTTTAAGAAATACCATAACTTCCTCTCCCACATTAAACACTAGTATTCTTTTATGTTTATCAATAGTGGTTTTATAGGTCAAATTACTTTTCTTCAAAGCTTGTTTCACCACCTCAAACATGGATACATAATTGTCAGCCAATATAAAAACTCTTTGACTAGCTCCTCTTCTCGTAGGCATCTTCATTAAGTCAACCACATGTCTTAGGATCTTTGTATAAACTATAGCAAAAAGACTCTTGCCCCTTAATTTATTTATTGAATTGTTGTAATCGAATTCAACTTGTGTTAGGGCAAAGTCCAATTGGCTTTTCTTTATCCTACAAATGCACCAAATTAAAATTTCGAAGGAATGGTTAACCACCTTTGTTTGTCTATCGGTTTACGGATATGTGGTACTACTAAATTTTAATTCAATCCCAAATCTCTTCCATAAAGTAAGCCAAAATGCTGTCAAAAACTTGTTATCTCTATCCGAAACAATTGATAATGGAACCCCATGTAAACGAACAACCTTTTTGAAAAATAACTTGACCACATGATGAATATAAGTCATCTTCCTACAAGGAATAAAGTGGGACATCTTGGAGAATTTATTCACCACAATAAACACGGAGTCATATCCCCTTTGAGTTCTTGGCAACCCCAACACAAAATCCATGGAAACATCATGCAAGGTTAATTAAAAATGGTTAAGGGCATGTATAATCCTATGTTTTGATGTTGTCCCTTACTAATTTGGCAAATAGGACAACTTTGGACAAACTTCCCCGCATCTCACTTCAATTAAGGCCAATAATACCTCTTTTCCAATTCAGCTATAGTTTTATTTCTACCTACATGTCCACTTAAGTCACTTGAAAGTAACTCTCTAATTAGCTTATCTCTTAATGAGCTCCCTAAAATACATAATTGACTCCCTTTAAACAAATACCCATCTTGAATAAAGAAATCCTTCATTGGAACATTATATAAATAATTATTTCGTACTTGGTCGAAATCTTCATCCTTCTTATATAGCTCTTTGAGTTGTTCAAATCCAGTAATTTCAAGGATAATTGTGACTAATAATGCTGCTCTTCTACTCAATCCATCTGTCACTTTATTAGTTGCACCCGATTTATGAATAATCACATAGTTAAATCTCTCAAGGTACAAAGCCCATCGTGCTAACATTTGGTCTATATACTTTTGGGCTCTAAAGTGCTAAAGGGCTTGGTGGTCTGAATAGATGATAAACTCCCTTGGTAACTAATAAGGCTCCCATGTCTTCAAACATCTAAATATTGCATATAATTCTTGTTGGTAAGTGGACTACTTTTGTCTAGCTTCACTTAACTTCTCACTAAAGAAAACAATTGGTCTCCTCTCTTGTGAAAGTACTCCACCAATCCCAATTCCACTAGTATCACACTCTAGCTCAAAAAATTTATTAAAATAAGGCAACAATAAAATAGGTGCTATTATTAACTTTTTCTTAATCAATTCAAAGCTTCGGCCTGCATCTTCTCCCAATTGAAATTTTCTTTTCTTCAAACAATTTGTGATAGGTGCTACAATTCCACTGAAATTACGAATGAATCTCCTATAGAATGTAGCTAACCCATGTCATGAAAGCTCTTCACTTCACTTATAGCTTTGATGTCTTCATTTCTCTAATTGTTTTAATCTTGTCTTCATCCACATTTATTCCCTCATAACTAATTATGAAACCTAAGAACAATAGCTTTCTTGTTAAGAACACACACTTCTTTAAATTCACATATAATTTATTCTCTCTCAACAGGAACACTTGCTTTAGGTGATTTAGGTGCTCCTCATCATTCTTACTATAAATTAAAATGTCATCAAAGTAAACCACAACAAACCTAAATAGGAATGGTTTTAATATCTGATTCATCAACCTCATAAATGTGCTTAGTGCATTTGATAGTCCAAATGGCATGACTAACCTTTCATACAAACCATCCTTTGTTTTGAATGCAGTTTTTCATTTATCTCCTAGTAAACTTTAATTTGGTGATACCAACTCTTTAAATCTACCTTTGAAAATACCTTGGCACCATGCATTTGGTCGAGCAAATCATCAAGTCTAGTAATAGGAAATCTATACCTTATAGTTATTTTGTTGATGGCATGACTATCTGTACACATTCTCCAGCTTTCATCCTTCTTTGGGGTCAAAAAGGTAAGTACGGTGCATAGACTAATGCTTTCTTGAATGTGTCTCTTCCTTAGTAATTCTTGCACTTGTTCTTTTAATACTTATTCTCCTTAGGACTCCTATGATAATATGGCAAATTTGGTAAACTAGCACCAAGAATGAGGTCAATCTGATGTTGAATATCTCGCAATTGTGATAGCCCAATAAGTTCGACTTTTATATCTTCGAACTCATCAAGTAACCCTTGCATCTCCTTGGGGATTGGTTTCTCCTCCTCTTCTTCTTCTTTAACTACAAGGGCTATTGGAGTCTTTGTCTCTTTTATGGTGTTGAGAATTCCTCTTTCTCTAAGGGGGCATTTGGTTTTAAGAATGTTTTATTACTAAAATTGAAAAATTACCTTGAAGATAAATTACCTTAAAGATTAATGGGTATAAATTATTACTATATTTGATAAGATTTGATAAAAATGAGTGGGTATAAATAATTATTATATTTAGTTAGAGGTAATAAAAAAATACTAGTATATTATTTTACTTAAATACCTTTAAATATAATTATTCTAAAATATTTTTATGTTATTTTTTATATTAATTGAAAATAAGATTATTTTTGCCCTAAAAAATTAATAAATAAATAAATTATAATAAAATCAAGATTACCTTGATAATCTTTTAATACCTAAGGTAGATGTGGTAATCAGATTAACTTTTATATTATTTGTCACGTCACCATTGGTAATAGAAGATTACCAGAATCTTTTATTACTTATAAACCAAACAAAGTAATATAAATAATAAAAGAAAAATTATCAGAGTAATCTTTAATTCCCTTCAACCAAATGCACCCTAAAGGCATTAAGAATAAGGTCTTCTCATCTTTCTTTGGACCACCTATGTCTCTCCTTTTAGAAAACACAATAATCCTTTTTTGTTTCCATCTAAAAGAGTATTTATTGTCATGACCCCTATAAGTTGCATCTACATCTTATTGTCATGGTCTCCTTAGAAGCACATGACAAACATCCATTTCTACAACATAGCATAAGATCTCAACTTTATAAGTTTTCCCCAAAGACAAAGACAATCTACACTATTCCACTACTCTCACATTAGGTCCTTTTTTAATCCAACCAATATTATAAGGGTGAGGGTATGGCTTAGTTTTTTATTTTAAGTGGTCTAAAACACCTTTTGCAACTAAATTCTCACTACTACACCCATCAATCACAAGTTTGCATACCTTTGAATTAACGAAGCACTGCCTTTCAAATATTTTTCCTGTTGTGAATCATCAATTTCAGTAAGGGAATATAAGATTCGTCTTACCATGTATGCCAAGTGTTCACCTTCCTTTTCTATCACTTCCTCTATTTCTTCTTCCTCTTCAATTGTGTCTTCTTCAAATTCATCTTCATCCTTTTCTTGTCGTGACACGATAACAAATTTTCTCTGAGTATGATTGCTTGATTTGTGCCCAATTTCATTGCACTTGAAACACTTCAAACCCTTGTTTGGCTTAACTTTCTCTTTTCTCTTCAATTCTATTTGTATTTTCTAAACATATATGAACTTGATATTCTTATAATATTTAAATGCCCCTCAATTTTGGCTTATCTCTGTACCAACCTCATATTTTGTCGAATTTCAAAATACCCCATATATGTTTTTGATATTTTTTAACCCTTTCATATATTAACAAAAATCAAAATACCCTCTATATTTTTTTAACATATATGAACTTGATATTGTTACAATATTGAAATGTCCCCTTAATTTTGGCGTATTTCATTTATCACTCTCATATTTTATCTAATTTTAAAATACCCCATATATTTATTTGAAAATTCATTTACCACCCTCATACATCATCAAATCTTGAAATACCCTATATTTTCTTAACACCTTTATACATTATCTAATATCAAAATTCTCTCATATTTTTCTAACATTTCATTTAACCCCTTTATATGTCAAATATCCAAATGCCCCTATGTCATTGTATAAATAAAATATACTGACTTGATTTATCAAATAAATTACATTTTGGATTAAGATTCATATAAATATCTTGTTATCACAGATCGATTTTTTTCAATTTGAACTTAGAAGGACATTTTTTCTTCCTTTCGAATGAACTCACACTGTCATATATTGAGTGAAAAATGAAATTTTGAATAGTATGAGAAAGATATGAGGGTAAAAGTTTATACGGAAGTGTTAAAGGGTATTATTGGTAATTTAAAAAAACTTTAGGACATTTTGCTTAAACCTTTGAAAAGAAAGCATTGTTACTTAGGATTTAAGAAATGGGGCATTTTTGCTTAACATTATGTTTAGGGTGTAGGGGGGGTGCGACATTTAATTTAATTTCCCTTTCCTAAATGACACTTATAATTTAGGATAATTATTTACATGGAATAATGTCTACATAACCCTAAGGTTTACAGGGGTGAACTTAAAACCCTTATCATTTCGTTTATACCTATCTATAAGTTTGTTTTAACGAAATAGAGGGTAAGACTAATACAACCTAAAAAAGAAATAATACTGATATTTTTAACACATTTCTTACCACCTCACTCTACCAGCAAAGTTGTAGATGACCTAATTAAAACCTCATCCAGGTGCGACAATTGATTGAATCGACCCATTTCTAAAAACACATGACTCAATTTGGATACAACTCACAAAATTACAATCATGTCAGGGTCTGGTTTTAAGAAAGGCTATATTAGGTCTACAAAAAAGCTCATGGGTCGTTTCGCTACAACTTGCAAAAATTTTATAACCCTACCCACGTAGTCATTATTAGTGAATCCTTAAGCTTACCAAAACCATTGGTAGTTTGTCTCCTATTATCACCTATTTTTGGTACATAATTTATGTATATAAATGATGTGTCATCATTTGATTTAATGGTTTAGAATTAAAGATAAAGTAACTTTAATCACATGATGACATATCATTTATATATCCAAATTGTGTACCAAAAATATATACACATAACATTGCTCATAGACTATACTATTACTCATGCATCACGTCTAAGACATAATATTATCTAAGCATCTTAAAAGTATATATTGTGATGGAATACATATATAAAAACATTTTATGCAATCACAAGGAAGACTTTTTTTTTTCAAAATTCTTTTTTCTTTGTGTCAGTCAAAATAATTTGAAGCACATATTTGAAACCAAGTGCCAATTGAACTACCATTTGCCAACAACATTTGATACTTAAATGGTGTCCCCCCTTTTTACCTATCATTCTTTCATTCATTTGTTAACATAATCACCGCCCCTCGTAAACTTAAGGCATGCATGTAGTCCAATGAATTCCTCAACTACAATAACCATATAAGAACTTCAAAACATTTGCTTTCATGTAAAACATGTTTTTACGTGCATTCTCTAACTTTCATTTAACATATAGGATAGAGTCCCCTTTTACAGATGAAAACACTCATATTGTATTTTCAAAAACTTGTACATTAAAATTTACATTTCTTAAACTCCTTTGAATGTTCTATAAACATGTTTAAAACATATTGGTATCCCTACCATGAACTTTGTAAACAGGCTCAAAATTATGTAAAATTAATTGAGATATTACTTATGCCCTTCATTTATCACATTCATTTGATTCAAACACTCATTGCTTCATAAGGAGAGTGAACATCCTACGAGTGAGATCTAAGCAAAGGTTTTATAGTTTGATTATTTGTTATTTAAAAATTTTAAAGACAATTCCACTACCCATAAAACCTCATAGTATTGATATGATTAACTATATTTTGAATTTTGATCAAGATGTAGTGGACTAAGGTTTTGATTTGATTGTGATAGGTGTTATTTATATGTATTTGGATGGAAATGCATTTTCTAAGTTATAGAAATAAGTTGTTAATGATTTGGTGTAAAATATAGTTATTATTATCCTATGATGCATGATATGTATCCTACAATATAATATGATACATGTAGAAAAAAATACGTATCATAAGACATATCGAATTAATACGATACAATGAACGTATCATACGGTACAATACATATTATTGATATAGATTGATAGACCTTTTTAGAAAAAATGATGATGCATTAAGACTATATATGGAAATTTTTAAAATTTTATGAATGTTTGTGATATTTTTTAAAATGATGACATGTTAATAATAATTTTTTTATTATTTTATTTTTTAAAAGGTGTATTATATAACACGATACAAAAACTTATGTTTTCAATACATGATTCAACTATCATTGTGTAAATAATTAGGCAAAAACAATAGAGTTCATCAATACAAACTCAATGGAATAATCATTTCTATAGTTCAAAGAGAGATAGTTATTCTATAGTAGAGAACACTCATTCTTGACCTAAGAAGATAAATGATCGGTCCACAATAAAGAATACCCATCCCAACAAGTTGTCCCATAAGTTTAAGGGACATTTTGAGTATACAAAAGTATGATGCATGTCGAAATAAGAAAATGACGTAAGGACATGAATCATGAGCAAGTTATATAAGAGGTGAAAATGTTAGCAAGCTAAATAAGAGAAGTTGATAAGGGCTTAAGCATAAGTTCATGTTTTATGAAACATGTCAAGTATTCATGTGTGATATGAGTTAGCATATTTAACATGTTTTGTGAGTTTCTTAGGATATTAAGCCATGAGCGACGTGTTCCCATTGTTATGTATGTGGGAATCGATTGTTAACCCATGAATTTATTGATTTACAACACTCATGAAACTTTTTTTTTTTTTAAGTCATGAAACATGATTTTCTCACTAGTCACAAGGAATGGTTGTTCTGCCTCTTTTCCCTTACACATTAAACGACGTCACAACTTCAAGTTAATCTCAATAGTCCACATGTATAACGTTAACTTATATAAAACACAAATAACATAAAATGACCAAAATGTTATTGAGATATTGTGGGTAATACAAATGACTTTAGGAAAGTGTTTCTATAGAGCATGAATGGTGTTTACCTTAAATATTGTCTTGAGAAAGACTTGATTTTGGAGAGACATGTAAAGAGGATAGTAATTACATCTTTTTGAGAGTTTCTTCACATATTTTAAAGTGATACGATATGTCTGATCATATTGTGATCTTCTCTGTTTTACTTTGCTTTTCCTTTTTCTTCCTTTCCTCTATGTGATCCCTTATATAGGATCAAGAGGAAGGGTAATCTTATCAATTATAATTCAAATTTAAATTCCAAAACTAACTTTTTATTATATTACATGGAGATAGAATAACATTGTGTCTCAACGCAGTAATATGATGTGACTTTTTCACATTCACACAAGATAAGAAAAGAATGTAAACTAGTAGGTCACTTGCTATAGATGAAGGACATCTACTTACATATCTAATAAGAATTTATAAGAATTCCAAAAATGATAATGATAATGACAATCAAGGTTTTAAAATATAATATGAAAATGATTTCGAATAAGAAAAAAAAATCAAATTTCGAAAATACAAAAATAAAGAAATGGTTTTGTTTGTTATAAATTTAATACACAAATATAAAATGATTAAAGAAGAATTGAGAAGGAGAGAAAGCAACTGAGAGAATAATTTTATTTCATGTCCGGATGAAGAGAAAAGGAAGAAGAATTGCATATATCATGAAGAGTAAAGGGGCAGTATTTATAGACATTTGGCTGCCCCATTAGTCAACAAATATGGCTGTAAACATAGCCAATTTTCCAAGCCAATTTTCCAAGCTAATTTAATGCATTTCCATTGCTTTTTGGCCAAAGTCTTCTCACGTGGTGGAAAATCCACCTTCTGCAACACTCCCCCTTGGATTTTCACCACTTATAGATAATTATATTAACCTTGCTAAGAAAAAACCCAATGGGATAAAAACCAAAGCAAAGGAACATAATTATTAAATGTACTGTAAGTTGGCGTTGGACGTGCTTAAACTGCCTCATTAAAAACCTTACTAGGAAAACCCAGTGGGACAAAACCTAGTGAAGGGAAAAAGAGTACAGTGCACCTTTTGTCCAATACTTCAAAATTTTGCCTGATGAATGCTCCCCCTCTTTGTAGTAGTATTAACTTGGTTGCTTGTTGAGCCGCCGCATACCGATGTTATACACTAACTTCTCAAATATTGATGTCGGTAGTGTCTTAGTGAACAAATCTGCAAGATTCTCACTAGATCTGATTTGTTTGACATCAATCTTTTTACTCTGCTGGAGCTCATGAGTGTAAAAGAACTTCGGTGAGATATGTTTGGTTTTGTCTCCTTTGATGTACCCACCTCTAATTTGGGCTATACATGCTGCATTGTCTTCATATAATATGAAAAGAGTGTCTGTTGTAGAAGGAAAACTGCATGCATTCCGGATATGATGGATGACAGACCGTAACCATATACATTCTCGGCTGGCTTCATGGAGAGCTAAAATTTCTGAATGATTTGAAGAAGTTGCAACCAAAGTCTGCTTGGTGGAGCGCCATGATATAGCTGTGTCATTATAAGTGAAAATATATCCCGTTTGTGAACGAGCCTTATGGGGGTCAGAAAGATAACCAGCATCTGCATATCTAACCAAACTAGGATTTTTAGGGGATTTGACATAATAGAATAATCCTAAATCTCTAGTCCCACATAGGTAACGGAGTATATGCTTGATTCCGTTCCAGTGACGACGGGTTGGTGCAGAGCTAAATCAGGCCAATAAATTAACTGCGAAGGATATATCCGGTCTCGTGCATTGGGCCAAATATAATAAGGCTCCAATGACATTAAGATATGATACTTCAGGACCAAGTATTTTTTCATCTTCTTCTTTAGGACGAAATGGGTCCTTTTTTGGATCAAGAGACCGAACAACCATTGGGGTGCTCAAAGGATAAGTCTTATCCATATTAAAGCGTTTTAATAATTTTTCAATATACGCTGATTGATGGATAAGTATTCCATTTGAATTATGCTCGATTTGCAGGCCGAGACAATATTTTGTTTTCCCCAAATCCTTCATTTCAAATTTTTTTTTCAGATATTCAGCAGTTTTTAAGAGCTCTTCAGGAGTCCCAATTAAATTCATGTCATCAACATAAACTGCTACAATAGCAAATCCCGATTCTGACCTTCTGATAAAGACACATGGACATATAGGGTCATTCACATAACCCTCTTTTTTCAAATATTCACTGAGGCGATTGTACCACATACGTCCGGATTGTTTTAATCCATACAATGATCGTTGTAATTTAATTGAGTACAGGCCTCTTGAATTGACACTTTTTGCTTCAAGCAATTTGTATCCTTTAGGGAGTTTCGTGTAAATTTCAGTGTTCAAATTTTCATATAAATAAGTAGTAACTACGTCCATTAGACGCATATCCAGTCCTTCAGAGACTGTTAAACTGATTAAATATCTGAATGTGATTATATCCATTACAGGTGTATATGTTTCATCAAAGTCTATATCGGGCCTTTGGGAAAAGCCTTGGGCTACAAGCCTGGCTTTATATCTAGCAATTTCATTTTTCTCATTTCTTTTTCTCACAAAAACCCATTTATATCCAACGGGTTGTACGTCTTTAGGTGTTGGAACTACAGGCCCAAACAATTGACGTTTTGCTAGAGAAGCGAATTTTGTTTGAATTGCTTCTTCCCATTTAGGCCAATCATGTCTTTGTTTGCACTCAGCCACAGTACGTGGCTCAAAATCATCATCATTCAGAATTTCAGTAGCTACTGCAAATGAGAATATATCATCAATTATAAATGTTTCACGATTCCACATTTCTCGTGTATGAACATAATTTAAAGATATTTCAATATTCTCATTTTCCTATTCTGTAGGATTTTGTACCACTTCAAGGGTTTGTGCCACTTTCAGGGGTTTGTACCACTTCAGGGGCTTGTGCCACTTCTGGGGCTTGAGTCTCTTCAGGGACTATAACCTCTTCTGGAGGAATATTTGTTTGATTATTTACCTTTCTTTTTCGAGGAACAGTGTCCTTCGATCCAACAGGTCTACCACGCTTCTGGCGTGAGGTAGATGGATTAGTCACGGCTCGAATGGACTGTTCAATAGTCACATTGATTCTTGCTGGTGTATTAGCAGCTGGAACATATGATCTTGTCACTTTTGCTGTATCAACAAATGCATCAGGCATTTGGTTGGCAATAATTTGTAATCACACTATCCTTTGCACTTCAGTTTCACTTTGGAATGTGCGAGGATCTAAATGAGACATGGTAGGTACATACCAAGTAAGTTCATGCGTAACTTCAGGAGGCATTTTCTTTTCCCCTAAAGATGGGAAAGTTGTCTCATCAAAGTGACAATCTATAAATCGTGCAGTAAAAAGATCACCTGTTAATGGTTCCAGGTACCTGATAATGGATGGTGAATTATATCCAACATATATTCCCAAACGACGTTGGGGTCCCATTTTTGTGCGTTAAGGGGACGCAATAGGAACATATACAGCACAACCAAATATTCTTAAATGAGATACATTAGGTTGGTAACCAAGAACCAATTGTAGGGGAGAATATTGATGATAAGAAGAAGGTCGCAAGCGAATTAACACTGCAGCATGTAATATAGCATGTCCCCACATAGAAGTAGGTAATTGACTTTTTAATAATAAAGTACGTGCAATTACCTGGAGTCGTTTGATAAGAGACTCAGCTAATCCATTCTGTGTGTGGACATGTGGGACTGGATGTTCAACCTCAATCCCCATTGACATGCAATAATCATCAAATGTTTTGGATGTAAATTCACCAACATTATCTAGCCGTATTGACTTGATCGAATAATCTGCGAAATGTGTCTTTAATTTGATAATTTGTGCTAACAGTTTAGCAAATGCAATATTTCGAGTAGGCAATAAACAAACATGAGACCATCGTGCAGATGCATCAATTAAGACCATAAAATAACGAAATGGCCCACTTGGTGGATGAATGGGTCCACATATATCCCCTTGAATCCTTTGCAGGAATGATGGGGATTCACCTCCAATTTTGGAGGGAGATGGTCTTATTACTAATTTACCTTGAGTACAGGCGGTGCAGAATTGTTCACTAGACAATAAAATTTTATGATTCTGTAATGTATGTCCATGTGAATTTTCAATAATTCTACGCATCATTGTAGATCCTGGGTGGCCTAAACGATCATGCCAAAGCGTAAATGCTTTTGGATCAACGAACTTCTGGTTCGATACTGCGTAGGTTTCAATTGCCTTTATGGTTATATAATACAATCCAGATGATAAAGCAGACAACTTTTCTAGTATAAGCCTTCTTCCGGAGGCATTACTAGTTATACAGATGAATTCTGCACTATTTTCATTCATGGTTTCAAGATGATAACCATTTTTTCTTATATCTTTAAAACTTAGTAGATTTCTTCTGGATCTACTTGAATATAATGCATCATTGATGCTTAATTTAGTCCCATTATTTAACATAATTGTGGCTCTTCCGGAGCCTTCTATCAGATCAATTGATCCTGATATGGTAGTTACTTTAGCTTCAATTAATGCTAAAGATAAGAAAAATTTCTTTTCCTTAAGGATTGTGTGCGTTGTTGCACTATCCACCAAACATATGTCTCCTATATCAGCTTTTGAAGTCAACGCTTCAATTTTGGAGTTCATTTCCTTTCATTTAAAAATTACGTTAGTTATAACGTATACAAAATATTGAAAGGAAGAGAACATGACAATAAAATACAAAATAATATGCATGACTCCAAAATAAATATATATGATGGATTTAATTATAAAAATTTTGGGCATTTCATACTCATAATAACTACTTCTGGTAGTTACGTTCACTTCAGGGAACGATGTATAATGAGAAAATATTAATTCAGATTTTTTTTTCTGATATTGCTACTACAGGAGCAAAAATAAAATGTGGAGAATATTTTATCTTCCACATTCAGGAAAAGATTCTGAATATTACAGAGTTATACTAAATATAGAGTCATTGTATTCATATTTCGGCTTGTAATCTTTCAGGGATATGATGCCAAAAGATAATAGCCTTGTATTTGTCCTTCTGGGATATTTTATTTAGTTAGTTTTTCAAGGCTCACAAATTTTAAGTGGAGACTCATGTTAAAAGCCCATTTAATATTATCCATCTAATTTTAGGAACTTCAGGTTCAATTATTGTCATATTTACAAAACTTCTGGTTTTGTAAACAATATATATGAGTTAATCTTTGAAACTTCAGGTTCAAATATTATTTCATATTTACAAAACAGCTGATTTTGTAGGAGAAATATTGGGATTAATTTTGGAAGCTTCAGGTCCATATATTATCCCATATATACAAAACTTCTGGTTTTGTAATTCGTTTTCAGAATATTATAATACGTATTCTGATTATGGTTTTGGACTTCAAGTCCATATTTTTCACACTTTATGCAAACTTCAGGTTGCAAAGGTGATATCATTATTAAAATAAAGACTTTGATGAAACTGGGGACTTCCGGCCCATATTTATGAAACTGGGGACTTCCGGCCCATAAACATGTATTCTCATGATTTTACAAACTTCAAGTTGTAAATCGTAAAACTCGGGACTTCGGGCCCATATATATGATTTTCTCACGATTTTACAAGCTTCAGGTTGTAAATCGGATATAAATAAAAGTAAAAATTCAAATAAATAAAGATACGAATAAATAAATATTCAAATAAATGGAATACAATAAAAATAAACATTTAAATAATATCAGGACTTCCGACCAGATTCTTGGTTTTGTAAGCTTCAGGTTACAAATAATGTTTATGACTTTAGGTCACAAATTTATAATTTCGTAAACTTCGGGTTACGAACGATATTCAGGATTTCAGATCCAGATTCATGATATTCAGGACTGCAGGTCCAGATTCATAATTTTGTAAACTTCAAGTTACAAATAAGATTCAGAACTTCAGGTTCAGATTTATGTTATTCCAGACTTCAGGTCTAGATTCAAGAGTTTCAGAACTTTAGATCCAGATTGACAATTTTGCAAACTTCAGGTTGCAAATATTGTATAATTATAAAAAAAATTAAGCAAAAAAAAACAGAAATTAAAAGTCAACTGGGATATCACAACTGGGATATCCATATTGATAATATTTAAACATCATAACAACATAATATAAAGATATTATATACCTGAGCTGATCGTGCTGATAACATGTTATAAATTTAATACAAAAATATAAAATGATTAAAGAAGAATTGAGAAGGAGAGAAAGCAACTGAGAGAATAATTTTATTTCATGTCCGGATGAAGAGAAGAGGAAGAAGAATTGCATATATCATGAAGAGTAAAGGGGCAGTATTTATAGACATTTGACTGCCCCATTAGTCAACAAATATGGCTGTAAACATAGCCAATTTTCCAAGCCAATTTTCCAAGCTAATTTAATGCATTCCCATTGCTTTTTGCCCAAAGTCTTCTCGCGTGGTGGAAAATCCACCTTCTGCAACATTGTTATTATTTTTTATATTAAATATGAAATATTAGAATAAGTCAAACTTAATTTTATATAATTTGTATATTTTCATTTTTAGTAATGGATGCAAATTTCTGTCTTGAGAGATAAATTGTCAACTAGATAGAGACATTCATAAATAAAAATTTGAAAATGATGGAGAGAGTACGATTAAATTGGCAATTTTTTCACCAAGAAGACCCAAAAGGCAGCTGGATATCATGCCAAAATCACCCCCTAGAGTAAAATTTTGCAGCCCCTTTTATGTTGCTTCTCCTGTGTCTGCAGTTTATAAATCTGACTCTGCAGTGTCTGCCCCAGCTCAAATTGCTCTCTGCAGGTAGCTTCCTGCTTGCTGCCCTCTGTTGTTCATTCATCTTTTTGGAAGCATGGTGCGCGTCTCCTTAAAACAGTATATAAAAGTTCCACAGTTTTTTGTTTGTTCCCAGCAATTGTACCATAGTTTTCATTACTCGTATAGTTTGGGCTTCAAGGGCAACCCCTTTTGTAATTGTTGTTGGTTGCTTCCTTCCTCTCTCTTAAGGCCTATCATTGCAAACATTTTGATAGTATCTCAAGAGAAGTGATTGTTGATCCTGGGTGCTTGTCGCCCTTGCTTGCCTTGCTGTCCTGCTCTCCAGGACGAGTTTAGGTTGTTTCTCAACCTTGCAGGCTGTGTCTTTTCTATTTGTTCTTTTTGCTTAGCAAATATATATGTGTGTGTGTGTGTGTCTATTCACTATAAAAAAAAAAATGGCCATCTTAAAAGTCATGAAGATATATAATTATAGATAGTCTTGTCGTTCAACCCAAGAGTATATGTGTTGCCTTACAGGTTAACTAAACTTTCCCCAGAAGAGTGGCAATGCAATTTCTTAACACTACAGCTGATTCACCTATGTTACTTGCCGTGTTTCCAAAACCAATATAAATAATATTATACACTTAAGTCAGTTCATCATCACTATTTTTTATATATATATATGTGCCTTCAGCGTTGAGAGTTTGTTTGTCACTTGAGAAAAAATGAATAGGTTCTTTTCCTTCTCCCTCTTCTCAGTTATGCATCTTCTCACAGTGTTTTCCATTAAATATTTTAAACCAGTGGATGGGTTTCCTCTCTCCACCAACTCGAGATGGATCGTGGACGATAAAAGCGGTCAACGAGTAAAGTTAGCCTGCGTGAATTGGGCATCACATCTTGAACCAGTTGTTGCAGAGGGGCTTAGCAAGAAGCCCGTGGACGCCATCTCCAAAGAGATTCTGGCAATGGGATTCAATTGTGTGAGGTTTACTTGGCCAATCTATTTGGCTACCAATGACTCTTTGGCCTCTCTCACAGTTAGACAGTCTTTTCTAAAAATTGGTTTGACCGAAACCATTGCTGGTATTCAAACCAATAATCCCTCAATCATTGATCTTCCTCTCATCGAAGTCTTCCAAGTGAGATAATTTACCATCTATTACTTGATATTTTTCGGTGGTTGATCTTATCAATGAGTTTGAAACTTTCCTAGCTTATTGGTGAGATTTGAATAGGATAAGATAAGCAATGCAACTACCAGTTGCGATGAAAACAATGGGTTGATAGGGACGTGGTTGATTTTTCTTTCTCTTTTTAAGGCTTATCCAGGGAATAGGATGATGCTAATAAAAATGTTATCATTGGTGTAATGTTTTATTTAGATCATATAAATTTGTTTGAGGAATCTAGGTGTCCAAGTTTTGAGTAAAATAGATAGTCATTTATATTATACTAATGAAATGATATTATTTACATGATTTCAGGCAGTGGTATCCAATCTTGGGGCCAACAATGTTATGGTGATATTAGATAACCACATAACAAAGCCTGGTTGGTGTTGCAGTAACACTGACGGCAATGGATTCTTTGGTGATCAGTACTTTGATCCACAACTCTGGATCAACGGTCTCACCAAAATGGCTACTTTGTTTAATGGAGTCACTAATGTTATTGGCATGAGCTTGAGGAATGAATTGAGAGGCCCCAAACAGAATATAAATGATTGGTACAGGTACATGAATTCCTACATGAATTACCTTGGATTTTCTGACAATCAAAGTCTAATTAATTCCTACATGAATTCATGAGCTAGATACATGCAGAGAGGAGCTGAAGCTATGCACTCAGCAAATCCAAATGTTCTTGTCATTCTCTCGGGCTTAAATTTTGACAAAGATTTATCATTCATTGACAATCAACCAGTGAATCTCTCATTTACTGGAAAGACAGTATTTGAGGCACACTGGTATAGTTTTACAGATGGGCAAGCATGGGTAAATGGTAATCCAAATCAAGTGTGCGGGCGAGTGGTTAATAATTGGAAGGGGTCATCAGGGTTTTTGTTGGATAAAGGGTGGCCATTGTTGGTGAGTGAGTGGGGAGTGGATTTAAGAGGAACCAATGTGAATGATAATAGGTTTTTGAACTGTATCTTGGGAGTGCTAACTGAGTTTGACTTGGATTGGGCCCTTTGGACGCTGGTTGGGAGTTACTATTTAAGAGAAGGTGTTGTTGGGCAAAATGAGTATTATGGTGTTTTGAATTGGAACTGGTGTGAGATCAGAAATGCAAGCTTTTTACAGAGAATTTCGTTTCTTCAATCTCCGATTCGAGGTAAATTTACCTAATTTAATGAAAACACCAGGATAAAAGAATACCTTGATGGTTATTATTCATAAATCTCTGCTTGTATTTTTGACCTACAGGACCCGGTTTATCAGAAAGAACTCTGCACAAGGTGATTTTCCATCCATTAACAGGTCTTTGTGTCCTGAGAAAATCATTCTTTGACCCACTGAGGTTAGGTCCTTGCACCGAAACAGAACCGTGGAAGTACACACCGCAAAAGATTTTATACCTAAAGGGGACATATTTCTGCTTACAATCAAACGGACTGGGGAAGCCAGCTAAACTTGGCTTAATATGCAGAGAATCTAATACAAGATGGGAAATCATATCAGATTCTAAGATGCACCTGTCATCTATGGCAGAAAATGGTACCACTCTTTGCCTGGATGTAGACTCAGGCAACACCCTGGTTACAAATACCTGTAAATGCTTTGGCACAAATAATTCATGTGATCCTGCAAGTCAATGGTTCAAACTTGTCGACAGCACTAGAAGTTCTTCTCCAGCTAAATCATTCTTACAATTCAACCCACCTAAGGATTTTCCTGGAACTGATTTCCTATGGAAATTATTTAACTCATTCTGATGGCAGCTCAAAATGCAAATAATAGACAACAAAGGCATGGCAATTTGTAGTTTGAATGCAGAATGCCTCTTATAGTAGAAATCAATTAAAGAATTATGGATCCTGCTCGTTAGTCAGAGTAAATGGAAAACCATTGTAATTATTTATGTTTGTCATTGCACAAGACCGTACTGAAGTAAATAAAGTATCAGCGTTGCAGTTATATATAAGGGTTGATACATTATAAATAGCTGAAGTGAAAACCTAAAAAGATAAGAATAATACTACTTAATTTTTAAGTTTCCATTATGCCTATACAATCATTAAAATGCAATTACAGAATTAACACACAGAACGAGTGTACTAGCTCAATTAATCTAAGCATACTATGAAATCAAGAAACCAAAGATCTTGGATCACAATTTGACAGTTGAATCGGTAATGTTTCTCCCTGGCTTGCACTTAAAAAAGGCAAGATAAAGTATAAACAACCCAGGAGTGTACACAAACAAAATCAAGTGCAGCATGCAGTTCAAACATATTCTTCCATTGCATCTACTACGATCACCTCCACCTTTTCTATTAATAGTGTAATCTTGGTCAAAAGAACCTCTGCAACCACGACAGAATTATGTTATCTAATTATCCAAATACATTAAATAGCCTGAACAACCATTGAAAAAATTTTGAAATGTTAACAAAGTGACTTCACAAAGCATATGGCAGAGAGCAAGATGAAAGTGATGTTGTAAAAATAGTCACTAACCAGTCCTTGTAGGAAAAGAATATCCATTTGAACTGACATACAAGCGAGGATTGAGCAACGGATGGTTTCTCATATACTCTTTGTGCCCCTACACGGCAAGCATCATAGAAAAATCAATTTATTAATAATTGTCAGTGAAGTAATAAAGACATAAATGTACATACAGAAAAAGATCTCCTCAACAAAGAAAATTAGGGAATAGTCAATCAACCTTTGTTATGACATAAATGTCTACATGGCTTCCACTTCCCAAATTGTTAAATATGCCAGAACAGAGAGCTTCAGACACCAAACTTATTCCTTCTTCCTTCAGCACAAAAATACAATCAACTCATTATTAAGTAGCAAAACTTAAATACTATATGCAAAAAATAAAAGCTATTCTCTAGAAGCCAATTACTATCCAACAATTTAGCACACCAACTTACAGTCAGTCCTTCATGGTACTTCGACTCAAAAACAACCATTCCGGCCAGTGAACCAAAGCCCATTGTAGCAAATAAAACTGTGTCTGTAGATCCATAAGGATAGATCTGTGCAACACAATAATTCAATAATAAAAATCAGCACGACTAACATTTAGAGAACATAAAAGTTCAGGCTGTACAAGTAAAACTAACATACAATGTGTAGATGTGGCCCAGTGATATCAACTCAACTCCCCCACGCACCAAAGCAGCTTGTACATGACCTTGGTATCTTAACAAATGAATTAACCAGTCAGAACTTCCTTTATTATTTGCTAAAACAAAACTTCAAACAGTTCTATGGGCAGTTTTCTCAAAATTGGCTCCCTTGAAAAGATGAGACTTCAAAAGAGGAAGAGCTGTCACAACCCTTGATTCACAAACAGTATGATCGATGCAGCTGCAGCTGTAAACTAATCATTTCTGGAGACACTCATGATTTAAACAGAAAATTACCATAAGATTGACACTGAATTTTATAGAGGGACTTGGAATATAACAGATTATAATGTAGCATATAAAAGCATTACTCTTAATCGTTGTTCTAGATTGTAAAGATGAAATTGTAAAGCACCTGTTACAGCCTCTGTATCAGCAGCAGTTCCAGCACCACAACAACAGTAAATATTAGGTGCCATATAATGGATCTTCTCACAATTTTTATCACAGACAATGGACCTAGCAGTCGCTCTGGTGTCTGCTCCAAGGTTGACTTCATCCTATAAAGAACTTATGCAAAAAAGAAAAGTTTAATGATAAAAACTGAGCTCTAACAAAAGTATCAAGGTATCAGTTACATAAAGTAAGCTTGATCAAAGTCATATGTACAAAGTAACTTTAAACCAACAAAAATTAAGCATTCTGATGGACTTGCAAGTCACAACTAACAAAATACAACCCAAAAATATATCTTGGCTGCTATTTACACACATAATTAGTACATTCCCCAGAATAATTAAATTTGAATCTTCCGGTCCTAGCCACAGACATCCCACTCTCAATTATAAGCTCCACAGTGGTATTTTTCCAACATACTGAAACAAAAATATGCATATCCGCACATGCTTCTGTTACTTAATATGATAACTTAATGGGTAGCTAATCAGGGTAAGTAAAAAACAGCAATATCAAACTAGTCAGGGTCAGGATTTAGCGTGATTCCCTAAATCAGCTGCTTCCCTAAGTGAGTAAAGGAGAGGAGGGTTGCAGCATGCAGATGCCAGTGACAATTTATGGCCATTCTATCAACACGAATCCTAAAGAAATATAAACAAACTCCAGACCTTCCACTATAACATAAGTAACATAGTATTCAAAATTCATAACAAATGATTGCAAAGAAATTAAACAAGAAGCTCAAAGCATATGAACTAATAATTTTAAGATTATAAATACCTGAAAGACAAGACCAACAATTGTTGTCCCAGTCTTGCGATAATACGGAGGCTTAGCGGCTTTCTTTGAAAGCACATCATTCTTCCTACATAAATCAAAACTAAAACCACCTATTGAAGAAATTTCCGTGGCTGCCTTGCTCATATTGGACTTCAACTAAAAAAATCTAATAGTTGAAGAAAGGAAAATGGCTTCATAAATCTATTATATCAACAATATTTAACACAACAAATTAGCTTTTAAACTAAAATCAGTTAAAGAAAGGCCAAAAGACTTTTTCCCACCAAAGATATAGAGAAACTCTAAAATTTTACCTTCTAATTTTTAAAAACTTAGATACTTACTTATAAACCAATTTTCATTAAAAATCTCAATCCTAGTTAAAAATAAAACTATCATTTATTAAAAAATTTTAAAAACAAAAGTTTTATCATATTTTTCTTTCTAGGTTTAAAAATTTATAATTTTCCCCCACTCAAGATTTAAAAAGTGATAATTTCCCCTAAGTTTTATTTCTTCTCTCTCCAACAACCATCTCTAACAATGGTGACAAGCTGAATAAGGGACGAAGAGACAACGACATCTCCAACATCTTCGTCGTCTCTTCCTAGATGAAGATCCATCGATGTCTCTTCGTCTCCATCCAAGATGAGACAGAGATTGTCTCCATCTAGGGTTTCCTCGTTTCCTGTCATTTCCTGTTGTTGACGTCGTGACGATTGTCTAGTCTTGATGATATCCCAATTAAACCCATAAACCATTCCCGTGATTTTCCTCGTTATTGGATAGTTCAGGCAAGGCAAGGTAAACGTCGGCTCAGCTTAGGTGAAGGAAGAGGCTCGAGATGGGTGGAAAGGATGCCGAAAAGGATGCTAAAAACTAAAGTTCAAGAGGGGGCGAAATTGTAGTATTTAAAAGTTCTAGGGCAGCCAAAATTGGAAAAAAGATGGAAACCTTGCATTTGGGGGTAAGGGGGAATGGACTTTTCAAAGTTATAAAACTTTGGCAGAGTTAAAGTTGTTAGTTTTTAAAATTTAGAAAGAAAAATATAATGAATTATACATATTTTTTTAAAGGGAAAAGGATTATTTCCCACCCAATTTTTAACCTAATCTCAAAAGCATACCCAAGCCTGATGAAAAATCCAAACGCTCACCCATCTCTAAACCACCGTTAAGTTTTCTGTTAAATATAGGGGTAAAACTGTCATTTTATTTTTTATATTCAAGTTATATAATTTTATCGCATTTTTCCCCTCCAATTTTAAAAATTAACTTTTCCACCATACCTGAACTTTGAAAAGTGACTTTCACCCCCTTCAATCCCTAATTTTTTTTCACTTTCCCTCCGGCCACCGACCACGATGTGGTTGGAGGGAGAATGACGAGCGTCGTCGAGATCTGGACGATGCTTGTCGACCTTCATTGGACAATGGAGCGTCGTTCATTCTCTAGACGACGCTATTCTGGACGACAAAACGTCGTCCAAAGATCTGGACAACAAAGCGTCGTCCAGATCTAGACGATGATCGTCAACCTTCACTGGACGACGGAGAGTCATCTATTCTCTGGATGACGCATGTCGTCCAAAGATCTGGACGACGCTCGTCATCCAGAGGACGATGATCGTCGTCCAGAGGTAGGTCTTTGGACAAAAACTTCTTCATCATCGGTCGGCCATCGTTGGAGAAAGTGATTGGATTTCAGGGGAAAAAAGTAAATTTTTTAAAACTTAATTCAGGGACAAATGTTAGTTTTTCAAATTAAAGGGGGGAAAATGAGATAAAATTTTAATTATTTAATATTATTGATAAAATGACGAATTAGCCCTTTAACCCTAACAGAAAATATATGGGTGGGTCCTAACAGTTAAACTTTGGATGGGTGTTTAGATTTTTCATCAGGCGTGGGTATACTTTTAAAATTGGGTTAAAAATTGGGTGGGAAATAATCTTTTTCCCTTTTTAATATTATTATTAAACTAACGATTTTATCCTAACCCTATTTGAAAATTTAAAAAAAAAAATAGATCATACGTGGATATTTCAGATTTTAAATGTTACAAAATAGAACTTTGAGATTTCAGTATACCTTGGGTGAAAACAAGTCTTTTGGCCGTTAAAAAAATAGGAGAAGGACTATTTCCCACTTAACTTTTGATGCGTTTTTAAAATGCCACCCACGACAGATGAAAATCCACTTTTCCCACCCGTGAGCCATTAATATGGATGATATCTGTTTGCATAAGGGTAAAATGTCCATTTTACCCTTGTTAGATGAAATAACAAAAATATCTCTCAATTTAGTCTACACAATTTATCTCAAAATTGATGTGAGGGTTTTACCATTCACCCCCCTTAGGTTTTAGAAACTAACATTTCACCTTACCTAAAGTTTTTAAACTTTGAAAACTAACATTTTCATCCCCAAACCTAGGGTTTCCATAGTTTTCAACAAACAACCACCCCCCATAACTTTCAAAACTAGCAGTTTCACCCCCATTCTTTAACTTCATCTCCCGACGTCGTCTCCGACATCGTCACCAACCTCCTCCTTCTCCTGGTGCGACGGCGGTGGTGCGATGAAGAGATCTTCATCTCCTAGTTGCACGGTACGACGAAGAGACGAAGATCTCTTTGTCGCATGATGTGACGAAGAGACAGAGATCTCTTCATCGCACCACCGTGCGACGAAGAGGTCTCTCTTCATCGCTCCACCCAGACGATGAAGGATGACTCTTTGCTATCCTTCGTCGCTCGTCATGTTGTCCAGACGCTACAACGAAGGACGACGAAGCGTCAGCCTTCGTCTATTCTTCCAGATTTGGACGACGCTTTGTCGTCCAGATCTGGGCAACAAAGGGTCGTCCTTCATCGTCCTTTGTAGTCAGAGATGAGAGATCGATCGATTGCGTCGGTCATCGGTGGTGGCCGGAGAAGGAAGCAAACCCTAAGGGTGAAATATAAACTTTTCAAACTTTGAGGATAGGTTAGTTATTAGTTTTTAAAACCTGGAGGGGGGAAACGGTAAAATTTTAAAATTTTAAGGTTTTAAATAGTAAATGACGATTTTGCCCCTGTCTCTAACTGAAAAATTGGGCGACAGTTTGGTCACGGGTGGGAAAAGTGGATTTTCATTTGTCGTGGGTGGCATTTTGAAAACGCATCAAAAGTTATGTGGGAAATAGTCCTTCTTAGGGCTGGACTTGAGCCGAGCCAGCTCGAGCTTGAGCTCGGCTCGGCTTGGTTCGAGTTGAAAAGGAGTCGGGCTCTGCTCAGCTCGATCGAGCTCGAGCTGGCTCGGTAAATTTTTTTTTTAAATTTTTTTTTAAAATTTTTTTTTTAAATTTTTTATACAAAACGACGTCGTTTTGATCCATATATATATATATATAAAAACGATGTCGTTTTGATATGAAAAATGAGCCAAGCCGAGTCGAGTTCGGCTCGAGCCAAACTCGAGCCGAGCCGAGTTCGGTTCGAGCTGCACTCGAGCCGAGCCGAGTTCGGCTCGAGCCGAACTCGAACCGGCCATAAATAAACCAAGCCGAGCCCGAGTTGGCTGCGAGTCGAGCTCGGCTCGGCTCGAATCCAGCCCTAGTCCTTCTCCCTAAAAAAATTACATAAACAATGTAACAAGTTGTCTAAAACAAAGCCATTGTTGGCCATGAAGAGTTTTTATTCATCCAGCTTGAAATTCTAACTTATAAATTACCAGCAAATTCGTTCAAAATCATAAATATAGGTCTCATGAAATTAATATATGGTCAACAAAAAAACCCTAGAATGTTTGATTTGCAGAAGGAGCCCTAGGTGAATCTAAAATTCCCATTTTTCTGGGAAATGCGACCTAATATTTTCCATCGCTTAGTAAGAAAAAAACACTATCTAATGGATCAAATGAAACCAATTAGCCGGCTTAAGAGGAACATAATTTAATATTTTTTTCTTCCTTTCTATTATAGATTTGAATTATCAAGACCAAATGGCATTGCACGCAATGACTAGAAGGGACAAGATACTTCATTTCATCATACTTATGCAAGGAATGTTGATGTTTTACTTAAATCTGGATCAGTGACATTTTGCCAATAAGAATAAACATTTAAAGGAATATATTTAAAGGAAAAGAATAATTATAAAAAATAAAAACTTTCACTCATTTTTCATTAGGTATATCAAAGAATATATTGTTAACTACTCTTGCAATAGTTAACATGAACCTAAAGGGAAGTGAACAGGTTTTTAACAAAAAATTAAAGTATATATTTAATAAATTTCATAGTAAACTTTACAAAGCACATAACAACAACAGTAGCAATAAATTAACAAACATATTACGATTTTACAAATAAATTTTACAACAAAAATAAATAACAATATCAACAGCAACTATAACAACAACAGCAGACAAAATTTAATAAGTTTGAGTTATAGAAATACTCAATTAAAGTGGTTCAGAGTTTTTTCTTGCAAGTCTCCTACATCCATTTCTCTAAGCAAATTGTCTTGGAGTTTCACTAACTTTTGAAAAATTTTCTACACATAATATATCCAAGATTGCGTTCACTATATTAGTTGATACAAGATTGCGCTCACGATGTTTAATTACAAAGAGATAAAAGTATTAATGTCTCTATAAAGCTATAAATACAAGTTTGAGTACACAAAACTCTCAATGAATAAAAGTGGAAGCTTAGTCAGAGTGATAGAGAAATCAAAGTAATTTTAATTTTTTTTCTACTTTGTAGATTTTTTTAACCTTTTGCTCTTCAATTTGAAACCAATTTATAGAGCTAGTTGAATTTCGTTGGATTGGGCTATTGTCGAGAATCGATTGAAAATTTTGGTGGAGAAAACGAACCTTGATTAGAGTTGCAATAGATAGCTTTAAATATACTCAGTATGGGCAGCAAATTAGTGTCATGGGTAGCTTGCTTTATTTATATGTTTAAAAAAAAACTAGAAACTTGAACAAGTATATGTCGGCTTGTGCATGGTTGAAGTGAGGGTTTGATTTCAAGAGGGGCACAACTGGGAAGATTTTAAACATGTCACAATTTGATTGAATTTTGTGTCATGACTAAGAGGTTTTCAAAAAACTGCATGGGGGGAACGAATTTACACATGTCACACCTGTACTAGATTTTGTGTCACAGTTAGGATAATTTTTAGAATGTCCTAACTGGGACATTTAATGCAACTAGACATGTGACGATGAGGCATTACTTGGAAGTGACATATGACAACAATTTATGAAGAAAGATGTCATGGTTGGGATAATTTTCAAGTGTCCTAACTAGGGCATTTAATGCATGTGACTTGAAAAAATTTAATGGTCATGGCTTGGACATTAAATGAATGTGTTGAAAATGACACAACTGGACTTTTGCTCTTTTTGAGTCATTTTTATTTTCAGAACACTGAACGATTAATGTATAAATTGGTCATGAGAGAGATACGACCAATATTTTCTTTCTTTAGATTTATCTGCAAATTTCACATTTTGTCATCTTATAATGCATTCATGCATTTTTTGGACATGTTAGTAAATTAAAGTTATATTTTTATCATCATCAAAACATTAAAATTCAATAATCTCACCTTTTTTGATTGATGACAAAAATTTTGTTTAGAAAGAAAATATAATACAAAGTGAGAAATTTAAATATGAACCACACTTACTCTCTTTCACTTTTAGCCTAAAAAAAAGAGACAATATTTTCTTTTACTAATTTCTCCTTTTTTTTGTTAGCAATCAAACATCAGTATCAAATAATGTTACACAAAATCACTATGGAATAAAAATCAAGCAGATAACTCCGTATTCAATATCAATATATAATAAATGAGAGTCAACTTCAAAATATAGCAAAAATAAAATAAAAAACCAAGATTATGACAACAAAATATGAAATGCATGATCACGGATGATGATGCATCCAATCATGAACTTCTTGTTGAAAGCTCTCATGATCCTCTCTTAAGCGTTGTTGTTCATGCATGATATGATCTCACTTGTCTTGAATTCCATCTAGACAAAGATGTAGAGCCTGAAACCTTTCACTCATGAAACTCATCATATTAGCATAATGAATTTGGAATGGGTTTATCATTTCTTCACCTTCTATTCTAGGTCATTTTTCAGTTCGAGAGTTCAATCCTAGAATATTATGAGGTGGTAAAGGAACATGATACTCAGGAGGAATTTGTTCTTCTTCACTGTCAATAATTTTTTGATGCCTTGGATGGTAAGCTCTAAATTGATAGCCTCTTTTATTAGTTCGTTCAAACAATTCCATCTTTATCAAGGATTGAGTTGAAAGAAGTTTGGATCTTTAAATTTTATGAGGTAATCTGTATCTTCTACAGTCAGATTTAAGTTTTATTGCAATGAAGGATACGATCATACCAAACTAAATTGCATGATCATCATTTTTAATAAGGTACAATCGATGGATAAACCAGCAAACAGTATCAACTTGAATTTCATACTCTGCAGCAAATATCAATTGTAAGTCATAAATTAAAACAGATCCATTCGAGTCTGTTCAGACATTTAGAGTATAAATAATTAACCTATGAAGTACCTTATAGACTAGATTATTTAACTTTCTAAAGTTAGACAAATGTGAATCATAAACTTCTTGACCTCCTAACTTATTCCAAGCTACAGAGTGATTAAAGTTTTTTGGAGTACCCATTGTTCCATCACTGTCACATTCCAACCATTCAACAAACATTTCTAGAGTAACAATAAAATCATTTGCATGTAATTTGAATTTCATCGTGTAGTCTACAATATGATGTTTAGCATCCATTCCTACTTTCAAAAAACTATAAAACTTATAAACCAGATTTTTATATACATCAAGCCTTATAAAAAATAGATTCCCCTATTTCAACCAATTTACTATCTTCATAAATTGATCAGCAATACCAATTTTCTCTGAAATAGGCAAGAACACATTCTTTCCCATAAAAACTTTTTTATTTCTAATTTCAGTCAAGTAAATCTTTTGTTCATCACTTTCAACAAGGATATTGTAATATGAATGAGAATTGCCTAAATACTTGGACCTAGGTTATCTAGTTCTTGGAGCCATGAAGATGAATCACAATGTTAAGGACTTGAATTTACCGAAGACATAAATTTGTGATAATCAAGATGAATCCAAGAGCAAACCGTGAGAACTTATCAACAAGAATTTTCCATGAAGAAATGCAATATGGTGTGAGTATGCTATAAGTGTTGTCCTTGTGAGAATTTTGAAAGAAAAAAGATGAAGCAAAGTGATGCAAAGAAAAACAAAGAAGAAGAAAATGTATGTCGGCAAGGGAAATGAATAGAAAAGAAAGTTTAGAGAAAAATAATAATATTATTATCATGTGACATTAAATGACAAAAATTATATATATATAAAATTAATTTTTTTAATTATATGAACACATTATCATGGGTGGCATGATTTGCATCTACACTATGACATATGTGACCTTAAACAAAATTAAAAAAAATATAAAATATGTAAATATGAATACATGTACTATTGTGAGTGTCATGATCACATTTAGCTTGTTGTGCCAAAAATCCCTTTTAAATGATGCATTTTCGAAAAAAAAATTTTAAAGCCTTTCTAGATCAAGGTTTTCAGACAATCACAACAAAAACGATAAAATATAGAGTGTCTTCAGCAGAAAGATGTATTGATCGAAAGATGTATTGATCAAAATATCTCAAAAAATATGAAATTTGAATATTTTAATCAAATTAAGGACATTTGATATAATTCGAGATTCGATCAACTTTGAACACAAGTTTGAATTGATTCAATTCGAATTTATATTATGCAGTTATGCTATGTGAATGGAAATACATTTTCAAATGATCACAAATCATCCATATTCATCTTAACAAGCACAAACATCACATAATCAATATCATAATCAAACAAGATACCATAATAGAGTTAACACAATCAAAAATTTATATCCATAAAAGCATTCACTATTTACTTGATTTGTGTTAATCATACCAAGTTCTCTTTGGATAAAACAAAACTAATCCTTATCAAAAGGCTTAGTAAAAATGCCAGCAAGTCGATTGTTAGTATCAATAAATTCAATCTGATTTCACCCTTACTAACATGATCACGCAAAAAGTGATGTCTAATATCTAATGTCTATGTGTTTTTTCCTAGAATGCAAGATAGGATTTTTGGAAAATTGAATGATACTTGTATTTTCACAAAAGATTGAGATGTTTTTTAATTTCAAAACCAAAATCCATAAGTTGTTGTTTCATCCATAAAAGTTGTGCGCAAAAACTAGCCGCAGAAACGTATTCGACTTTCGTAGTAAATGTTGCCACTGAATTTTGTTTCTTTGAAAACCAAAAGACAAGCATGTTACCTAAAAAATTACAAGTGCCACTTGTGCTTTTCCTATTTATTCGACATTCTTCAAAATCAACATCTAAAAATGCTCATAATTCGAATAAGGATCTCTTAGAGTACCATATACCAATATTTTGGGTTCCCTTAAGGTATCTCAAGATTTGTTTCATGGCATTTAGTTGTGATTCCTTAGGATTCGCTTGAAAACGTGCACACATGCTTACACTAAACATGATATCGGGTCTAGATGCGGTTAAATATAATAATGCACCTATCATTAGGGATGACAACGAGGAGGGGCGGGGAGGGGATCTCAATCCCCGTCCTTGTCCCCGTCCTCGTGGGGGATATCAATCCCCGTCCCCGCTATGGGGATGAAAATGATTCTCCGTCCTCTCCCCGAAAAGAAAAATCTCCTCCCCGTACTCGCAAAAAAAATATATTCATTTTACCTTGTAAATATAATATAAATATATTAAATAACAAAATTAAGAAAAATTAAAATGAATCTACTATTTCAAATATCATAAATATAATATATTCACTTCTTTAATATGCACAACAAAAATCTAAATAAATTTGAAAAACATAAATAATTTAAAACTATAAAAATATATTAGTATTTTAAGTAAATATATTAATATAAAGGGACAGGGATAACGGCGAGGAGGGGAAGGGTCAGGGCGGGGAGGGTACACATGTATCCCTATCCCTGGCTTGTCCCAAATTGCGGGGATTTTTTTCATCCCCGTCCCCGTCCTCTTCCCTATTTATATTGGAGAATCCCCTCCCTGTTAGGGTCGGGGCCCCTAAAGTCGGGCCCAAATTGTCATCCCTACCTATCATGCTTCTATATGCTTTAATTTCAACACTTTTACCTCCCTCATCCATATCCAATTCTAGATAAGTGCTTATGGGAGTGGGTTACTCCTTGGTGTCTTACATGTTGAATCTTTCGAGAAGATCTTTGACATATTTGGCTTGCTTAAGCAAAATCCCTTCCTTTGTGACAGAGGCATCGTATAAGTATCAAGCCATCAAGGAGATCCACTACACATTCCGGTTAGGCCAATTACGAGGAGCAGAGTTAAAAAGATGCAACAGGCCTTAGTTGGGCACATGGAGGGCTTAGAGACTAAAACCAGCTCAGTCAAGGATGATTAGATGCTTGAAAGAGCCAACCGAGAGGTCAACTTGATTCAGGCCCAAACTTATATGCAAATAGACTTTAAATAGCCATAACTTTTGATCTGGGAGGAGTTATGGGGCTTGTAATATATTAACGCGAAGCTTATTTCGAGCTCTATAACAATAGCTTCACTGGTTCCACCTAAGTTGGAGGCCCAATTAAATCTGTTTCAGTCTGTATTACACAGTTTTAGTTTACCCAAATTTAGGGTTTTTGGTTTTATGATTTTAATCTTATTTGTGACTGGGCTAGACGTTATTGAGCCCAATTGACATATTTTCTTTTAAGTTAATTAGTATTTTGGGTAGTTATTTAGGTAATGGGCTTAGGAAGTTTGGAAGTCCATTGGGTCATGGATAGTTTAGGGTTAAGTTGACATTTTACTATATAAACTCACATTTTCATGATGAATGGATCTTTTGCCGACTTGCATAATTTTGCTTACTTTTGAACTATCAAACCTTTGAACTTATCAAGCTTTGGTCTTGTGGCACTCACCATTATGATTCCAAAGTTCATTCGATTCCATATTGATTCGAGTCAAGGGTCATTTAGTGATGAAACCAATTCAGTCCAGGGAAAAATATCTTCTTAGGTGTTGGGTCTTGCGTTAAATCGTCAAGGTTCGCATCAGTTGGTATTAAAGCCGAGTCGAATTAGGTTCTGTATCTATCTTTTCTTGTGTTTGTGATTTGGGGTTCCTTTTTCTTGAATAGTCGTGCATCTTAAAAATCTTTGAGTGTGTTCTTGATTTCATTTTCTTTGTGAGTCTTAGTTATTTATTTCCTTGCTTGTGGTCTAACGTTTTGGTATCCTTCTGTCTGTGAAATTCTTGTTGAACCCTTGTGTAGTCGAATTCTAGGTTGTGTGAGTGTCTAATTTGTCTTCTTGATTGATCTTAAAAAAAAAAGAAAAAACAAAAAAAAAAATTGTTTAAAGCCGAAATTAATTCAAGTTAGGGGTGGAGTGATCTTTTGATCTAGATTTAAATAAACCTGTGAGGAGTGAATTTTGGTTAGTTGTGTGGTTTTTCTTGAATTCTTGGGGGACATCTTATTATTGTCGAAATTGAAGGGTAGTTCTTGATTGAAATTATTGTTGAATTCATCAAACCCTTGAAAGATTCTTGTTTAAAAAAAAAACAAAAAAATGAAAAAAAAAACCCTTTGAATTTGGGAATTCTAAAATTAGGGAGAATAATCTTCGATGAGGATTCCCTTTGTTTCCTTTAACCTTTAGGGGAAAAACCTTGTAATTGCCTAAATTGGGAGATTGAGTTCTTGATTTGTCCTAAAAATCTTAGATTTTTCTTGAAAATTTTGGCACTCCTAAATTGGGAGATTAGACCTTGATTATTTCTTTAATTGCTTTGAATTTCTTAGGAGAGAATTTTGTGAGATCTAAGGAATTTAATTTTTTTTTTCTTATTTCGGCCAATGAAAAAAAAGCAAAAAAAAAAAAGCAGTAGAAAAAAAAACAAAAAAAGAAGAAGAAAAAACGTAAAAAAAAAAGGGAGAGATCAAGGAGAAAGTTGGCACACTTACATTCTTGAATTTGATTTCTTTTATTCTTATTATCTCTTTTGAATTTGCTTTCCTTTGATTATTCATTCTTGTAGTTGTGTTCATTTTTTTTCCCGATTTTGAAAATTTTCCTTATTCTTGAATCTTAGTTTTTTTTTTTAGTAGTAGGTAATCGTAACATAACCTAGGTTGACTGGTGGTCGTTTGTCATAAGTACAGTTTTGATTTCTTCTTATAAAAAAAAAAAAGTTTCAGATTAAAGAGTGTGTGAGAACATTAGAGTGAAAACACGAGTTCGAGTGTAAACACGAGAGGGAGCGTGTGAGGATTAATGTTTATAGACACTTGTTTTCTGAAATTATAACATGGTAGAATAAAAAACCCTAGTGTTGTAGAAGATTTGGGTAAAACCGAGGCTTGTACAATGCAAGCGATCTAACAATAGTTTGAGTGACTTTTTAATGTAATGGGGAGTGTTAATGATAGGTTGGACAGATTAGAGCAGCAACAGAGTAATAGAAGGGGAAATAATATAACTAAGGGTAGGAGAAAAACACCAGCAATGAGGGATGAGGATAGGATAGTTACCGACAGTGAGGATGATGAAATAAGTGATAGACTAAATAATATAAGGAGTAAGGGAGGACATCGTAGTCATAGAAACAGTATGTATAGAGAGAGTAGGCAGAGTGATAGTAACCTCAGTAGCATTACTATGAAAATTCCACATTTTCATGGTAGAAACAATCCGGAGGCATACCTAGATTAGAAGCGAAAAGTAGATCAACTTTTTGACATACATAGGTATTCTGAGGAGAAAAATGTGAAGTTGGCTGCTATAAAATTCACTAATTATGCTAGTATTTGGTGGGACTAGTTACTAAAAAATAGACGTAGGAACTTGGGTAGACCTATAGATACTTGGGATGATATGAAGAGTGTAATGAGGCAGCGTTTTGTTCCTAGTCACTACCATAGGGATTTACTTTAGAAGTTATAGGGGCTTAGGCAAGAGACTAAGAGTGTGGAAGACTATCACAAGGAGATAGAGATAACTATGATTAGGGCTAATGTAGAGGAAGATAAGGAAACCATTATGGCTACGTTTTTAAATGGGTTGAATAGGGAAATAGAAAATGTGGTAGAACTTCAACACTATGTAGAGCTAGAGGATTTGGTCCATATGGCAATGAAGGTAGAAAGACAACTACAACGAAAAGGTAAAAGGGATGTAGGCTCCTATTCTAATTCTTTGAAGTCAAGTGTGTCAAAGAGAGATGATAAGCTACCTTTTAGGGCAAAAATTGAGTACTCTAAACCTAAGAGAGAAGAGTCTAGTCGAGAGAAGCCTAGTATCAAACCTGAATCATTAAGGAGAAATAGTAAGATAAAATATTTTAAATGTTTAGGTAGGGGTCACATAGCTTCCCAATGTCCTAACAAAAGAACCATGGTGTTGAGAGAGGATGATGAATATGAGACAGAGGAAGAATCTAGTAATGAGTCTATGCCACCTTTAGAGGATGCTAGTGATGTAGAGTTGGAGTATGCAGAATATTCATTGTGTTCTAGTGTGTGAGGAAGAGAACTGAGATGAGAGATACTATTGGTAGCAAGAAAAGTAGAGAGAGCTTGATATTCCCTCTCATTGTCAAAATAAAGTGCGATTTCTTTTTTTGTTAAAAAAGTTTTCAACAAGTGATTTAAATCAAACAAAAATATCATGAACATGTAACTTTTGTTTAAGTAGATATAACTAAATGTACTTTGTAAAATGGTCAACAAAAATAACATAATACTTTAACCCATTAACAAAGTAGATAAAAGAGCTTTGCATATCAAAAAATATAATTTCTAAAGGAGAGCAAGTAACAAGAGAAGAGATTAAGAAAGGTAACTTGTGACTTTTATTGCATTGACACAAACTATATTTAAGATTTAATTTCAAAGGACTTGATATTTTGAGGTGAAATTTTGAAACAACATGTCTATAGATAGAAGAAGACGAGTGCTCTAATCTATAATGCCACATAGACGAAGTGGTCTTGACACTAGAGAAAACCATTAATTAAAAAAACTTTTTTGAGGAAAACGATCACTCATACACTTCTTCCTTAGTTTGACCCTATAAAAGAGATACCCCTATGCGAAGATTTTTCACAATAAAAGAAATAGGAAAAAATTCAATTGAGGTACTTTAAGATTGAAAAAAATTAAAAAACATAAATAAAATTCTTTTTCATGGTAGGAACACAAAGAATATTATTTAAAAAAAAGTATGCAAGGAAATGTAGAGGGATTTTAAACCAGTGTGGGTGATAAAGAGACTTATGTCATGATCAATCTCAATGTCATGAGAACCATCATAAGAAGTATAAAGGGAGAGATTACTCAAGTTAGTGGTAACATGGTACAAAGTGCCACTATCAAAAAGCTAGCTAGAATTATTAAAATGTTGGCGATAGCAAGATTGGCTTATGTTGCCACAGTGTTATTAGATAAGATTGCCATTTTAGAGCTAGATGCAAAATTTTAGGTGGTTGTATGGTCAAATGCATCTAGCAAAGCATAAGACGCTTTATAATGTGTAACCTTGAATACGACACCACTGATAATGACTTAGGTAAAGTTAAGCTGAAGGATGACTATCATATGTTGTGGTGTTGATGGTGGAAGGGTGAACACCATTGGTGAGTGTTAACTATGGTCACCATGAGTTCCCATATAGGATTAGGAATGAACTGGATTTGTAGTGGCCAGAATATGGGAGGAATTGGAATGTTAAAGGTGTAAGAAAAGTTCTTTGTTGATTAACTTCTCATGTAGTTCATAAAATAAAATTAATGTGTCATAACCATTATTAACATCAATGATAAGCTTATAATCGTTATCAAAACCATCGAGGATTTTCTTAATGAGATACTTGTGATCCATAGGTTTGCCAAAGGTTATAAGTTCATCAGTGCAGAGTCTAATGAATTTCTTATAATCAGAAATTGTTTTGGTGCCCTTTATGGCTTTGTTTTTGTTGTTCTTTGATTTGTTTAATGTGTCGATAAGAAGGTTTAATGTAGATGTTCTTGCTAAGCATCATTTAAGGTCTTTGATTAAGAAATAAAAATTTTCACTCATTTTTCATTAGTTACAACAAAGAATATATATAATGTGCAACTTCGAACATAGTCAAATCTAAATAATAGAAATATGAAAAATAAGGATTTAATTGACTATACATTAGGATAATACAATAATAAAAAGTGATTAGTAATTTTAATTAGAGGTAATGACAAAACTTGATTTAAGAAATTGTTTGATTATAAAAGATGAGCTTGATTTGAGGAATCATTTGATTGAAGGGGATAAACTTGATTTAAGGAATTTCCTTTATGAGAGCTTATATGGATGGCAATTATTTTGCATTGTTATAAGATTCATATGTAATGAAATAATTTCAAAGCTTAAGCATGAAAAAATTTCTATTCATCTATTTATTCATTCTTTATGGTTGTCTTTATTTCTCTCTCTAAAATTTTCTTGTTGATCTTAATAGTTTTAATTAATTCCAACGGTAAAACAAATCAAGTGATATCAGAGTAGATTCCTAAAAATGGTTGATGATACTAGAGCTCAAGAATTACTAAGGATGGCAATAGGGCAGGGTAGGGCTGAATACTTATTCCACTTCCCTGTCCTAGGAAAGGATATCATTCCCTGTTCTTAGCCCATGCTTACCTATGAGTAGTAATCCTCTCCTGGTCTCTTACTCATAGGGAAAAATCCCCTCTCAATTCCCGTTACTGCAAAAAAAAAAAATCCTCTCTTTGTACCCATACCCATGAGAAAAAATTTTCCTCCCTATACTCACTCGCATAAATTCCTTTTCTTTCCTTTTTTCCAATACTTATAAGAGATAAAATAAATCATCATGGTTTCCTATTAAGTAAATATAGCATGGTGAGACTTTTATAATATTATTTGCTACTTCTTTCACAAAATATTCACTTGTTACTTTAGGTCAAAATACAAAGTTTTCATTTTCTTTAATCAATTTCATTCACAAAATCTAATAATATGCAATAATCAATCCCCTCATTAGTAACTCTTCATGTTAATATCTTAATTAATTTTTCATGTTGATACAAAACAATATTTTAAAAACAATAAAACTATATGTACTCATTTTGGATATATAAATGTGTACACACTTATATGTGTCATCACATGATTAGGTAATTTTGAATTAAGAATAAAGTATTATCTAAGTAAATGATGACACATATAAGTATATATACATTTGTATACCTAAAGTGGGTACACATAGTATTACTTTTTTAAAAACTAACCTGCAATAATCAATTTCAAAAGCAAAATTAATTGTAACAAGAGAAAAATAAAATGTTTTGATAAGCAAAACATGCCAAGACAATACTTCATGATATATAAACAAACTAGTAAGAAATCTACTACATCAATAATAGTCTAATTCTATATGGGATTGGAATATATTGCTAAATTGACAAAGGAGAATAAGAAAGTAAGAAACTAATCCAATCATGATAAGTTTATCTTATTGGCACTTCGAAATATACAATATTTTTTACATTAATAGTGTTACAAAATACACAACCTTTTCTTATGTTTTAGGTTAATGACCCATACACACACACACACACACACACACACACACACACATTCCTTAATATTTTAACTAATCTTCCAACTAAAAATATAAAACTAATTAAAATATAATGAAAAAAGAAATCCAATTACAGGCTAAACATGAAGGTTGGACAATGTAACTCAAGTCCATGCCATCAATCATCTACTACAATACGTGCAAAAATACATAATAAATTCTAGCAATGTTTTAGAAACTAGTGCTCCGTATACCACTTGAAAATAAAATTAATTATTGGATTTGATTGAAGAGATTCATGAGAATACTTACTATATCTAAATCATTGTCATCGTAAATTGTCGAAGAAGACTCTTGACTTTTCAAGAAAATACAAAACAAACATTAAAAACTAACAAAATTTAATAATGATTAACTTTATATTATAATAGATAAAAGTTCATTTTATTACCTTTTATGTCAGTCTTTAACCAATTTTAATAACACATCAATGTCTCCCTATTGTACTTGAATGAAGTCTATTATGATATGGACTCACTACCTTTTCAACAGTGCTAAAAGCAAACCCAAAAGCAATGGTAGATACGAGAATAACAAGAATATCTTGAGCAATCTTTTGTAGGTAGGATATTTAGGTGCATTTAACTTCTACCAAGACAACACATCAAAGTTAAGACTCTTAGGTAAAAGTTACTCTTCTAAATAACATTTCAATTTTGACTTTCTCAGTTTATTACTTGATTCTTATTCAATAAACATATCAAAATTTGTTAGGTACTCTTCATTACCATAAACATTGGATTGAGAAAAAGATTGAGCAAAAAAAGTTTGTTTGTACTACTTATATGCCTAGGTTGATATTCATAAAGCAAATCATGAAAATACTCTTAAATTTTGATTATTTTGTCTTTGTCGTCATCTTCATATATCAAAGGAAATAAATATTCTAACAATTTCATTTTAAATCTAAGGTCTAAAATAATTGCCACCCTCATAACACCAAAAATCACACTCCAATACTAGCTAAATATTTTAACCATTCGTATAGCCATCTTCTTTGTCATATCATTTTCACACATAAGCCATTTTGTCAAATGAATTTTAATTTGACAAATTTTAGGAAAATATTCATTTGTTGTTGGATTAGTGCCAGAGAATAATAATGTTACATTGTAAAATATTTTCAATTTCTCACAAATATCTTATGTCAACTCACACTCTTTCTCTAGTGGTAAACATTTATATTATGGCTCATGAAGCTTTAAACGACAAAAAACTTCTTTGTATTGTGCCAACTCTTTGTACTTTGAATTCCCACTTGATTAACTACTTCATCAAATTTAGACTCCCTTTTAGGTGATGTCATCCAAAATGCAACACTCTCTCAAATATTTTCAATTAATTTACAAATTATAGATAAACTATTTTGAACAATTAAATTGAGAATGTGAATACAACAACGTATATGAAATAATGAACCATATAGTATAAGTGATGAATAGGGTAATTTTGTCAATATGTCATTAATAATTGCATTATTAGTAGAATAATTAACCATAATCAATAAGGAAAACTTTCTATCAGTATTCCACTCATAAAAAAAATTGACCAACACCTTAAAACACACATTTTTTATATTAAGGTAGGAATATAAACAAACCTAAAATTCAGATAATAAATTATTTATAAAATATATATATTTCAACAAAATATATTAAAAAATTACTTTATTAGTCTATTTGTAACTCTCATTTGTTATCAATGAAGTGGGTTGTAATAGTCATGTATAATTTGTTGGTTGCTTGTAACCCATAAATCACAAATGATTGTAATTCTCCCTAAATTTTTGTTTAACAATTAATTTCATTGTCTTGCCCTTTTCAACATCATACATTTTCATTATGTCTTTCTTAATAGTGTTCCTAGACATCATCTTGAACAAGAGTTAAATGGTGCTACAAAATCTCTTAAACCTACAATGATCTACCATGCTTAGAGAATACTAATACAGAATAATCATATTTGCAAGGTTTTTTCTACCTATCTCTTGATCAAATTGATAAGTGAATAATGTCAATTTATTATTCTTTATGGGCCCCACATGCAACTTCTATGCTACATCATAATATTTTCTCTTTAAACAAATTTTATGATGATCACGTAAATGTCTTGCACCATTTTTTCCACTAGTTACCAATTGTTTATAACAATAATTACACTTTACCTTGTCTTTTCCATCAACTTTTACTTCTTGAAATATTGCTACATAATTGATTTACACCTTCTAGTGGGACCAATAATAAGAGATTCATCAGGGGTATTTTAAAGAGGGCTTGAACAATGACTATCAATCTCCTAGCTTGGTTCATTACTTTCATTAATAGATGATTGCATTTGATTACTTCCTATCAGAGTTGCAATATAATAGTCATTTTCAGAAGATGTTAATTTTTTGGAAGACTGAGATTTTTTTACGCTAACATCTTTAATGTTTTTTCTTTTATTAAGTAAAGAGTTTTTAGGGGAAATTCCTAGCAAATAGTTGAAAATTTAAAATACAAGTCAATGTAGAATACAAATACCAAAATCCATAATACATATCACAATCAATAAACTAATATTAGACATAAATAAATTTCATTTCTCATTCAAATTTCATGAAACTTTTTGTGTTATCTTAAGAACATATACGTATGTGTATAAAAAAAGTTTTAGATGAAAAGAAACTTAAAATAATTCTTAATCAGTCATATTTAATAGAGCTTTCTAATTAATCATATACAAACTTATCTTAATCAATCATAATCTCCTTTATATTTAATGCAGATTTCTCATTCAAATAGAGTTTTTTTTTTTTTGCCTTAATCATATAAATATTTATCCTAATCAATCACAACCTCCCATATTTAATACAGTTTTCTAATTAATCTAATACTATGTGTTATGGTAAGTGCCCTAAAGTCAATCAAATTTGGTATTTGTGGATGCAATTTTATATTAATAATTAATAAAATGATTTATTGTTATTCAATTCTAATATTGTTTATTTATATGATTATACGAATAACATGCATTTAGAATAGTGGAATTATGACAAAACGATTAGATGACTGATCATGAGAACCCTATATACACATTGAGTGGCTATTCCAGAAATGTTCGTAATTTTGATATTGTAATGAATAAAGGCACATATAATGATGATGAGATTATCATAGTATTAAACAACCTCACCAAAAATGGCAACGGTTCTCATGTGTCGAAGCTGTTATAAATAACTTAGTGTAGCACATGGGTGCACGTTATAGATGTCTTCATTAGACTGTCTGACTAGAGGATATCCATATGAATGATTGCTTTAGTGTCTATAGAATAAATCCTCTGAACATAGCAGGCGCATATAATCCTTTAACTTGAAGTCACCAGACCGTCTCGTGTAAATATCGATATAGTTTGACATTATCTAACATCTTTTCATAATTGGGGTAATTATAAAGATATTAATAGGTCATATTATGAGATACATGAAGGTTATGATTGATCAATAGAGGATTTGTCACTTCTGAGCACAAGAAAAAATATCTCACATAAGAATACTGAATGACATCTATGACTGTTTAAATTTGTGGCCACAGTAAGATGAGATTATAGTCTAATCCATGTTAGTCATTGATATGTATTAGTTTATATTAAGGAATCACTGAAATAGACACAATTCTATGTTTTAATCTCAAGAGATATTGGTTAAGGAAATGATTGAATTACAAGTAACCATGATGTTGTAAAAGTTTAAGAGATGTTTGCTGACACTCTATTGTTCAGGTGGCCATAATGCTTTGCTAGAGGCCAATTTTGGTTTGTGTCTAGATTCATCCTAAATCTAGACACTATCAGCTCGATAGGGAGCTTTGGGTTACACACATAAAGTAGTTGAATAAAATTCAGAGGAGTGGATTGTTTGTAGATAATCCTAGTGTTTAAGACTGAGAGAGAAACTGCAAATAGATTAGGTTTGCCTAATACATTGAGAAGACTTGATTTGACAATGCCTTGACTAAGTGCTAGTCGTGTACTTGGTGTGATGGTGTCAACCATGCAAATGCATGATGTCAGTCGACACTTTGTAAGAAAAAACATATTGGTTGATCCACATTTGTATGCCAACTATGCAAGTTTGAG
Organism: Mangifera indica; assembly: GCF_011075055.1. Taxonomy (NCBI): domain Eukaryota; kingdom Viridiplantae; phylum Streptophyta; class Magnoliopsida; order Sapindales; family Anacardiaceae; genus Mangifera; species Mangifera indica. The sequence goes on from NC_058140.1 coordinate 6,591,328, forward strand.
GCCATGACGACTAATACACATATGTGTGCCAACCATGTAAGGCTTGGGCATGTTGACTAACATATATACATGTGTCAGCCATGTAAGCCTTAGTTATATTGACCGACACACATGTGTGCTAGTTGTGCATTTTACATGTTAGTTGTGCATGTGTGTTAAAGGTGTCGTACACGTTTGGAATTTCAATTGTGCTCAGATACCTGCACATATATAAAAGACATGTTTTTCACGTAACAATACATATAAGCAGAAACATAATAAAACCCTAGCCATTACTTCTTCATTCTTTCTCTTTCTATCGTAAACAGTAATTCCAGTCAATAGCCTTAGTAGCCTCTTCACCTGAATTTTCTGTGTTTATGTTAGTGCTCCATGTGGATACCAAGTACCACCTTGTGAGAGTTGGATAATGTACTTTCTTTAGCCACATGAAGGTCAAAAGATTCATTAATGTAAATATAGCTCTAAAACATCTTATGAGTGTTTTACATGTTTTATAATTATTATCTTTAAAACGAGTATCTTAGTTGGGGTTTTTAGGATTGTTTTAATGTTTAAATTTTAAATTACACTTTGCTGTCAGTTATTGATGCTCTAAAAACCCTATATGTAACACTTCATCTCTAGATTATACCTTTAAGAGTAATTTATTGGGATGACGTGCCATATATATAGTAACAGTTCTCATATAAATGCATTACAAAATAATGTCATGAAATACCTCAATGATTTGATTAAATTAAAAAAATATAGGATTCACTATTTACTGGAATCATAGTAATAATAATGATAATTGATGTTCCCAAAATGGTTTAATTCAAAGATTTAAAATAGAAAGTCTTTGATGATGGTTGTCGCTAAGCTGATTCGCTAACCTCTCTACTTGTCCTGTCCTTACGTCTACCTGTAAGCCAAAGCAAAGCACATGAATGATAATTCACTCAATAGGCATACACAATCATTGAGCATTACTAGAATATCCTTGGACAACCCGACTATCTATTTATCTATATCATTTAGTGTCTCAGATGTATATCAAGTGGGTGTCATAAATGCCTCTTACACCTTAATAAGAATTGGGGTGGACATCCTAGACGCCTTTTATAACCCATATATCAATGAGACAGATGTCCTAAATGTCTCTTATAACTTATATACCAATGAGACAGATATCCTAGATGTCTCTTACAACTCATATACTAATGAAACGAATGTCCTAAATGTCTCTTACAACTCATATACCAATAAGACGGACATCTCAAATGCCTTTTACAACTCATATACTATCACAACGGATGTCTCGAATACCTCTCATATGAACCTAATCAGAATAGGCATCCCAAACATCTCTTACATCCTTTAAACATCATATGGAAGGTAGAATGTATTTTCCCTAAACCCTAGTACGACATTCCTTTTTCTATTATTGTGAATGATGGTTGTCCTTTTCTTTATGAAGGACAATTGTACTAGAACAAGTAGGGACGGTTGTTCTCTTTTGACTTCACTCTCATATGTCAAATATTTTAAATTACCAATCTACCTTTATGCATGACTACTGTTATCGTCTCTTACCTCGCGATGGGATGGTCGTACCTCTTATAAAGGGATGAACATCCCTTGCCTTTTGAACTTCTCGTACCTTATCATTTTTGGCAACGATTCGTTAATCTAACAAACTAGAATAAAACTAGAACTCCTTTAAACTTATTTAGTTAACCAAAACCTTTCTAAAACACCTATAAACACAATGATCAATGCAACCTAAAACGAATAAAATCCAATTCATGCATATTCTTAGCATTTTATCATCATCCTAATTATACTCATACATATCAATCATATATATACACATTTATCTTGCAATCACTATAAATGCAACTATTCTACAATAGATTACATATACAATATTGATAGAGCATGATGTTACAAAAAAAGAAAGCAAAGAATTTGCTTACCTTTTCTCTGATGGTTCTTAATCTTCAAGTGTCTAAAATTTGACAATGATCTTCTGCTCTGATGGCTCTCCAAATTCTCAAATCCTCTTTGTATTCTATGATGCAAGAAGGTATGGTTAATAACGCATAATCCTAAACAAAACACATAGAGGAGTTTTATAACGGCTGAAAAACACGTTTGGGACGGTTGTCCCTTAAAGTGGGATAGGTATCCCTCAAGGTGGTAGAGGAAAACTACATTGATGCATGCACAATTTTATTTACTTTATATAAAGTTAGGTGAGCAATAGAAACAAATTGTGGGTGTATTAGAATTATTTAATATAGTGCATGATGTCCTAAAATCTAAACTAATTAATTAAAGTATCTTAATCAAGGGAATTATTATTAAGATATATTTGGTAAGGAAAAGTGGAAAAAAACACATAAAATTAGGAGAGAGTTACCTTTAATTAGTTCAAAAGAGAGTTGAAGTTTAGAGAGTTAAAAACTTGGTATATGTCGACAATGGAAAGAAAAAGATGGTGATGAGATATAAGGTTAAAATCTTGACTTTATATAAGGGTGGTAATTTTGTAAGAAGTTTAAACTATTAAGGATATATTTTCTAATAAAGAAACTAAGGGGTAGGGCAAGGCAAAGACAGGCTAGCTAAGACATACCTATTCCCATCCTTAGCTTATCCCCAATTATAGGGATATTTTTCATCCCCGTCCTTATTCTTGTCCCTATTTCTATCGGGGAATCTTTTCTTCATTAAAGTTGGGGTAGGCCAAGGACGTTAAATTCAAGTCAAAATTGTCATCCATAAGAACTATGACAAAAAATGACTCAAATGGTTTAAGAGGTAGAGATTCACCAATAGTGTTTATTAAAGGAATCCATTGATGAAATCAAAAGCCTAATCAAAGGATTTAGTGTGCAACAATTGGAATTTTTCACTAAATAAAAGTTAATAAACTTTATGGAGGATGGGATAACAATGGGATCAAATTAGAGGATGCCATGGGGTCGATCCACCAAACTAGAATTTCTAAAGTTTAGTGGGGAGGACCTTGACAACTATTTGCTCAAGTTGAAATACTTCTTTGAGGTAGACAAGGTAGCACTAGAGAATTGGGTCAAAGTGGTCATTCTACATCTTAAAAGAAGGGCAATCCTATGTTATCAAGGATTTAACAAATCCAAATAGGGTTAGTCGATAATTTGGATGAAATATTTCTAATGTTTGGCTACTGGGTTTGACACTCATGCATATGATGACTCTCCCCCAGATTTGTGGATCTTATGTTAGGTAGGCACTCTTTAAGATTACCTATATATCTTTGATGAGTTATATCTGAGAGCTAGTATTTGTAAAGACTATGTTCTCAGTTTTTTCTTGTTTAGACTAGTGGATGTCCTCCAAATGCTAGTCAAGATGTTTTAGCTAAAGATATTGGCAAAGGTCTATGCTCTAACCAAGCAACCAGATATCATCTTATAACAATAAGGGACCAACCTAAACCCTTCAATTGAAAACCACAACTAGGATCAACTAATTATATGAACCTTACTGATAACCAACTAGTTAACATCACAATATCAACATCCCTTAAGTCATACTCATAAACAAGACCTTTATCACCCCTAATGTGCTCAAAATTTAGAACTTAATTTCAGTTGAGGGTAACCAATCACTAACAAGCAAAGAGTTAGATGTGAGGAAAACAAAGGTTCAAGTTTTTAGTGTAATGAGAAATATGCTTTCAATACAAGTGTAGGAAAAAACAATTGTACACACTCTAGTTGCACATTGATATAAAGGGAAACAATATTCATCAATGGAATCAGTATGTGATAAAGAACTAGAAGGGCTTTGTCCTCTTAATGATGTTGAAGGCCCTAAAATTATGCAATTAAAAGGGATGCATGATAATAGAATGATTTTACAAGCCATGTGTCATCCTTTTTACAAGCCACATATAAGGAAAAGGCCTCATGCATTCATCCTCGTTCAATTTAAAGTGAAGTTAATATAGTCAAAGTGTCAAAACAATATGCACTCACCGTGTTAGCATGGAACATGCTAATGTATATTTGAGAAAAATCTCACGAGTAATTTCCCTTGTTCACATCTTATCGTATCTCATGAAAAATTCAAAGGCAAAAACAATTAATGCTCATGCATAAGCCATGAATGCTCATTCATAGGAAAAATTTCATGTGTTCAAGTTCGCATTAATTTCTCTATTCGATTCCATATTCACAACTCTAGAATTCTAGAAAGGTTTTACATATAAAGGAGGAACAACCATTCATTTTAAATAAACATCTATTCGGTTGTATATCAAGAAAAAAATTTGATCGTTAAGAGCTTTGACCAATGTTAACTACGTTTGAAAAGGAAGAAAAACATGTCAGAGACACCCATGCATCCATGACACACACTTGTGCATCATGCTTTTTCAAGAAGAAAAACATCCATTTTAAAGCTAAATGGATACAAATCTCTATCCAGCTGTCATATTAGCTATTCTAGCTATCCAAAATTATAAATTAAAGCTTTTTTGAGTTGAAATATGTTAGAAAAAATTAATGTGAAATCATACTCTCTTCTTTTCCTCTAAACTTCTCTCTAGACCTTACAACTCATATATTAGAGAGAAACATTTGTGCTTAACCTTTGTATCAACCTTTGTAAAGGCATTTTCTTGTAAATTTTCTATATTTGAACTTGTATTGGACAATATCTCAGATAAACTATTGTATTGGGTATAATCTCGAATCAACTAAAGTGTTTGGGTGAAATCCCAAAAATTATTGTAAACAAATGTTATCTTTATAAATGGAACCTCAAGTCAATTACTTGAAGATGTGGACATAGGAGGCTTGGAAGAAATGTAACATCCCTCCCCAGAAGTACTACCCATCGAAGGAAAAATGTTACGAATTAATATTCGAAACATCTATTTTTTTTAAATACTTTAAAATGAATGCATCACTAAAAGTGTTTAGAAATTATTTTAAGAAAACTAAAAATCTAGAAACGAACAAAAGATGTATATATCCCATATTAAAACTCATCTGAAACATCTAAGATCATGGAGTAATCATATACATGTCCCTAGATACAATTATACAACTATTTGAATAGGGCCAAAAATCAACAATATCATATGTATGTAACAAAAACCATAGGTAACTAGCCCTGGCCTAGGTCTATCTTCATTGACCTGACCCTACCTTACAGCTACCTCGATCACCCGTACCTGCAATCATAAAAGAAAAAAAGTGAGAGATAAGAACAATTAGTAAGGGGAAAGAATTAAGTAAACTATCTCTTTTCCTATTCACTCACTCTCGGTATTCAATCTCACATCATAACCTTCATAAGAAATCAAGGGGATAATCTAGTTCATTCTTTACTATTTGGGTCATACTTTGTCCCATCTGATTTTTATTTGATACTTTCTGGAAGCTAACTATAGGGATTTGACATTTTTCTAAGCTCAAACTCTTTTTTTTCTCTCACTACACCATTTTTGAATATGAATTATACTCTACTACGAAGGGATCCTACTGTGGGTCTATGTCCTACTATGGATGTGCCTTGCTGCAGGCGGTGTAGTGTAAAGTGCCCCCTCATGGTTCATAACATGAATGCGTGCATTATATCTTACTAATCTTGCTTCCATCTAAAACTATCTATAACTCACCGGACTATACTCTCGGGATAACCCCTGAATCTTGAGCCCCAAATTCCTTTTCTTACTTTTCTTCTTCTTATTTTCTTTTTCTCTCCTTTCTTTCCTTTCTTTTCTTTCTTTCTTCCTTTCCTTTTTCTCCTCCTTTTCTTTCTTTCTTTCCAAAAACTGTGAAATACTGTCCACGGGACTGTTCATTTGGTTAGGTAGTCTTTTTGTTCATACAATTTAATAGTCCAAACAGTCTCTAATTCATACAAGCTATATATCATTGGAACAAGGATTCAAAGAGATTTCCAGAAAGCTATAATAGCCCTCATGATTCATCCGATAAGGTAGTCAAAACGTGGGATGAATTTAGTGGCAAAAACATGTATTTCCTGTTTGTTTGGGTAAAGTAGTCTTTTTGGTTCATACAATATTTAACAGTCCAAACGATTTCTAATTTATACAACCTATATATAGTTGCAAACAGGATTCAAAGAGCTTTCTAACAAGCTATAATAGTACTCATGATTCATCAGATAAGACAATCAAAATGTAGGACGAAATCTATAGCAAAAACTACATTTACTGTTTATTTGGTAAGACAGTCTTTTTGCTTATACAATTTAATAGTCCAAACGGTCTCTAATTCATACAAAGTGTATATAGTTGAAAATAGGATTCAAAGAGATTTCCAAGAAGTTATAATAGCACTCATCATTCATCCGATAAGATAATCAAAACGTAGGACGAAGTCAGTGGTAAAATGGTAAATATCATCCAACTCTTTGCCATGAACAAATCAACACACATAGATACTCCAAATAGCAAAACAACATTTCTCAACTTCAAAATCATCATTTATAACATAGAACCAAGGAACCAAAAGCATAAAATATGAAACATACCAAGGATAACATCTTTTATCTTGTTTCAAGCCAATCTTTGCAAATTGGCTCCCTCATCCTTGTCTTGCTTCCAAAGTGCTTCCTTTTTTTTCTTTTTATTTTGTCTTCCAAAACCCTTTCAATCCCTTCTTTTTTCTTCATAAAACAAAAGAAAACAACATGAAGAAGGTCGGCTGCTCTGAACCATTATAAATCTTGAGCCTTTCTTTCTTTTACTCTTTATTTTGTGCTTTATAATTGTGTTGTGTGCTATTGTGAATTTGTTGAGTAAATTTTTAATTTGCTTTAAGTTTTATATAATTGTGTTGTGTGTCATTATGAATTTGTTGAGTAAATTTTTAATTTTTAATTGTGTTGTGTGGACATATAAGGGCATTTAACTGATGAATCTCAGGCCATAGATTTATAACAACCTATAGAAAAATATCATTGAGAAAATGGTAAGGGAAATGCTTGAGTTAGGAGTTATTAGGCCAAACACTAATCTTTATGCCAACCCAATAGTATGGGTGAAGAAAAATGATGGATCTTGAAGGTTGTGTGTTGATTACAAGTGTTTAAACGAATCCACAATTAAGAATAAATATCCAATTCCTATAGTGAAAGAATTGTTGGATAAGTTAAGAGGAGCCAAGGTGTTTTCAAAAATTGATTTGTGATTCGAATATTCGCAAATAAGGATGCATATTGACTCCATTGAAAAGATAACATTTAAGACACATAGAGGGGCATTTTGAATTCATTGTCATGTTTTTCAGCCTAACGAATGCTCTTCATATGTTCTAAGATTTAATGAACTCAATCTTCAAGGCTCATCTCAGGAAATTTTTGCTAGTTTTCTTTGATAAAATCTTGGTTTACAATAAAAATTGAGTTGAACATATTAATCACTTAGAGATAGTACTAGAGTTACTAAGGGGAAATAAGTTGGTTGTTAAAAGAAGCAAGTGCTCTTTTGGATGTGTTGAGATTTCATACCTGAAAATATACCATTTTTGGCCAAAGAGTTAAGACTAATCCAACCAAGATAAAAGTTATGGATGACTGGTCAATTCCCAAGTTAGTGAAAATAAGGGGTTTCTTAGGGCTAATAAGATACTACCAAAAACTTTGTTAAGAATTATGGGCACATAGCAAGGCCGTTGTTGGAACTACTCAAAGCCATCTCTTTCTAGTGGATCATTACAACCTAAGAGGATTTTGATCGACTAAAGCAAGCTATGATCACTGCCTCTCTTTTGGCCTTGCCATTTTTCACAAAATAATTCTTGATCGAAATAGATGCTTGTGAAGATGGAATAAGGGTTGTATTGATGCAAGAAGGCCATCTTATTATAAAGAATTTTGTGACCTTGAGTAGTGGAATAATAGTTTAAAATTTTAATTTGATCATATAAACACAATGAAAAACCCCAATTTGGATCATCATTGTAGAGAATTAATTCACAAACATATTATAAAACACATATAGGGTGTTTATAGGATATACCTTTGTAGGTGGCTCATTTGTCTTTCTCTGATGTGAGAAGTTATGTTTTTAGAACCAAGTGTAGGTTTATTCCTTAGTATCCATATGAAGCAGCAACAATAGAGGCTTAACTATATACTTAAGGCTTGTTAGAATCCGAAGATAGTTTTGTGCATGAGAAGGATGGAAATTTACTCTCGGCGACTAGAGTTGTGTGTATATAATATAATATAGTGTAATAATGTCAATTTTGAATGCATGAAATAATGTGTATATATACACCTTTAAAAGATAATTCCCACCCATGATTCTTGCCTATGTGGGCAACACTTTGCCATAAGAAATCACTAATTTCTTTCCCATGAATTTTGGAGTTATCCTAAAATATGGGAAGTCCCATAAAATTTGGAGTTATTCTAAAATCATGGAATATAGGATTTAGTAGGATAAAACTTATCCAACACAATTTAAATTTATCTAGATTTGGATTGATCTAATTGGATAAATCTAATCCTGTCCTTTTTTGTAAACACCTCTGGCTTTTTAGAATGATTAACTAATATCCCTAAGTATAATAAAATATACTTTTAGGCTCATCGACTTTTCCAAGGCTCTAAATTCTCTATCCAAAGTTTGGATCGAATCAAACTTGGATAATCATACTCCTTCATAGTTCATCAACTGATTTTTTGTGTGACTTATAAGCTCACCACTAAGTTGGTAGTGTCCAAATTTGTGTTAGGCTTTCGATCTGACATCCATCCAAACACAAATCAAAATTGGCTTCTAACAGGACATTATAACCACCTGATTAGTAGAAGTCAACATGTGACTTCTTTAACCTGTCAGTGATATAGTTATTTATATGATTTGATTCTTTCGTTATACAATATCTTTTTTAAGTTGAGGTATAGATAAAACATCTCCCTTAAGACTCCTCAAATTACATGGATTAACTTCTGTCAATGGCTGAATAATATTAGATTGAACATCAACTTAATCTTATTATGACCATAGATTTATTTAGTCGTTGGCATCCGTTAGAAAACTGTAATTGAGTTATCAGCTCTTGCGCTCGAGAGTGATGAATTCTTTATTGATCCACTATAACCTTTATACATATCACAATATGACTAATCAATGCCTTTATGACAATCCTCTGATTGGACTACGTTGGGCTGATGTTAAACTATGTCGATCCTTATATAAAATGGTTTGATGATTTTAAGTCTAAAGATTATATGTACCTTTGTTCTTTAAGAGGATATATTCTATAGATATTAAAGTAACCGTTTGTATATAATTCTCTTTGTAGGTCTGTCCAGTGAGCACGTCTACAATATGTACCCATGCGTTGTACCAAATTATCAATGAATAATTTTGACATATGAAACTATGATCATCTTTCAATGAGATCGTTCAATATTATGATAACTCTATCATTATTACCTGTGTCTTTGGTCATAGTAATATTATAATTATAGACATTTTAATAACAACCACTTAATGTACATATAGAGTTCTCACGATCAAGTGTCATGCACTGATTCTTTTATCACTGTTCAACTATTCTTAAGACATTTGTTTAAACATATATTAATATACTACAACAGACAAAAAAAATCATAGAAAATTACAAATATGACCTTTTCTGATATAATAACCAAAATACCTTCATTAATTAATATAGTTTAAATTAATAATTTAAAAATGTTTAATTATGCAATTGAATATAAATTCTTGAATTTAATTTTTAATAAAATGACAAAATTCCCCTTACATTAAAATTAAAATTTAAGAAACATAATTAATGTTAATTTATCAGTATGAATTTTCAATTTACAATATTAAAGATTAAATATGTGAACTTAATTCCATACACTAATACGCCTTAGAGTTTCTTGTAAACCATCATAATGCATTCCAAATATTTTTAGTGGCTAAACCCATTTTAAATATTTTGTCAAGCACCCGCAATATAACTTGTACAACTACAGATAGCAATACGGGCATAGAAGATACATTCTAACTCAAGAAACTAAAGAGCAGTCCAACAACCACCGTTTCAAATAATTTGTCAAGCACCCGCAAATATAACTTATAGGATTGCATATAGAAATATTGGCATAGAAAATACATTCTAACTCAAGAAACTAAGGAGCAGTCCAGCAAACCAAGACCTCCATGTGTTTAGTTCTGGAAATAAATTAAGGTCAAAGGACTTATTCCCACCCAAAATTTACTTTTACCCAGTTCTTATCTATTATATTTCAAAAACTAAAATATATATCTGTCAGCTATTAAGTCTATTAATTTTAAATGTACAATTATCATTCCACTAGTAATATTAAAAATAAATTAAAAATTTTATCTCATTTTTCTTCATAAACTCTAAAAACTAACAATTTTTTCTTTACCCAAAAGTTTAAAAAGTTACATTTCCCCCTACTAGAGTTTACAATTTCTTCCCTTGCTTCTCTGATGATTAGAGTCAACCAAGACCATTAATAATGATGCTTTTTACCTGTCACTGATGACCTTGATCAAAGAAAGACGAAAAGACAACAAATCGAATAATGACTGAATATAGATCTTAAGGCCATCAACGGATGAATAAGCTAGATTCAGAGGTGATCCCACCTCTAAATCAGGTCGAATCATGGTCTAATCATCCCACCTTTGAATACGACCGATTCATCTGTCAATGGCTTTAAGATTTGCATTCAATCATCCATCAGTTTGTCATCTTTTCATCTTTCTTCAATCAAGGTCATTGATGACAAGTAAAGAGGACGGCTATTAAGGGTCTTGGTCAACTTTGGTTGCTAGAGAAACAAAAGAAGAAATTGAAAACCCTAGTAGAGGGGAAATGTTATTTTTTAAACTTACAGGTGATTGAGAAATTGTCAATTTTAAGAGTTTAAATGGGAAAAAAAGATAAAATTTTAAAACTAACGGATTTTGTTAACTTTAACAACTAACATATAGATATTTGTGTTTTTGAAAGAGAATAAATGGGAACATAAGAGTAATATTTGGGTGGGAAAAGTCTTTTTGGCCATAAATTAATTTGAATGCTTAGACATCAATATATCAATCAAATATAGATGTAATCCCATCCACCAAATATCCATCCACCTTATTCCATCCTCATTCATGCCCTCAAAGACAAAAAGCAAAATTAAATTCCTGATTGGTCAAAGGATTAGAAACAATAATGTGATACATTTGTTACCTTTACGCAATTACATTTCTGCAGAAAAGAATACGCAAAACAATAGTAATGCACATAAGTATGGGCCTGCCACCTCTATGACTCTTTCGACTTGTATTTTCTTTTATTTTAAAAGCCAAATCTTTACATGCACAAAAACATATATCCACTTAGATGTGAGGCATATCCTTTTGCGCTGCTCTCACTTACAAAGATTCTCTAGGGTCCCTTTAAATTTGAAAAATACAATTGATTCCCTCGAACACTAGAAAAGCAATTTAAGCTCTGAATGAGTCAACTCACCGCTGGTGATCGTCTGGATTCCCTGCACCTCGGCTCGTGCCCAGTGGATTAAAATCTGAGTCTAGGTTATTCGAGGCGTCATCGGCCAAGCCCAATCGAATGTCTTCAGACATCTCTAATTGCATTAGTTCACTGGATTCGCCTACGGTTGGAGTTACAACTTGAGGGTTTTGTACTGCGGCTTGGCAACTGTTGAGACCGGTTTAGGCTTCAGAGTCGTTGTCTTCGTCTTCTTCTTGGTTGGCATTGGCTGGTGGATCAACGGCGACAGACATGACAGGGATGAGAGTTGAATTGAAGTGAGGTGGTCGGAGGAGGTAGAGTGCTTGGAAAGAGTTGCTTTTGGTGGGTGAGGATTTGGGATGCGGTGGTTGTGAAGGAAGTCTTTACATCACAGAGAATACTTGAGAAAGCTGCAAGAAAGTGATAGAAAGGAAATGAGACTCTTGCGTTTCCTTCTTTATTAGTTAACCCTAAAACACACGTGTCGTTGTCCAAGTCAATTCAAAATTAAAATACAATTTTAAAATTACATGATTTTTACATTTTCCGAAAATGACAAAATCCTCCACGTGTCACTCTTGTATTTGTTAAACTTTCTAAATTAGTCAGAACCGTAGATTTGTATGTGTAATTCTGACGTTTTATTGTGCTGACACAGCTGACATTTAACAGATTTCGTAAATATAAAATACGGAAAATTAATTAAAATATGCCCCAAATGTTCCACTTAAAATTTTCTCAATAAATTCTGAATAATTTTATTTTTTAAATAAATTTAATTTTTATTTCAATAATACTTATTACCTTATTGTTTTATATTTGAAATAATTTTTATTAGATAATCTTTTTTTGCTGTTTTATCATATTAAATATATAAATTAATTTTTATATAATTATTAATATTTACAAATAAAAAATAGATTAATTTTTTATGTAAAAGTTGATATTTATAAATCATAACGAAATGATAAATATAACTATATAGAGTACGTGTGTGTGAAAAGGTATACAAAAATTAATCTAAAATTAATTGAAATAAAAAGAAGATTGTTCAAGAAAAAAATTAATCTAAAATTAATTTATATACTCAGTATGGTAATACTGGAGAAAAAAAAGTTATTCAATAAAAATTATTTCGAATATGAAGTAATAAAGTAAACAATATTATTAAAATAAAAATTAAATTTGCTTAAAAAATAAAATTACTCAAAATTTGTCAAAAAAATTTGGACAAAAAATTTTGTGCCTATTTTAATTAATTTTTCATATAATACGATTATAAATATTTTAATTTTCAACAAATACAATTACAATTATACCATTTTTATTAACAATAAACAGGGACAGTAACAGTAGATAAATGATATTTTAGACTTTTAAAATTTAATAGGTAAAATTTTGCCAATTAATTAAATCTTGGATGGAAATAATTCTTTTGGCTAATGTATTAAAAGAAAATGAATAAAATTTTTAATAATAATCAGAAAAATGTTATCAAATATTAAAAAATTTATATAGTTTTATGGTAATAATTATGAGTAATATTATATGTATTTATTTTGAATATATAAATTAATAAATATTATATATGCTATTATATGATTGTATATTATTTTATTTTTAATTTAACATTATCAATCACATAATGATATATATTAAATATATATTCATTTATATACGTAAAAATAAATACACATAATTTTATTGAATAATTATAAATTAAAAGACTTATTTTCATTCAAAGTTCAATTCATTGATAAAATGTTATTTTATTGATTTAAAAAATTCAAATATTCACTTATTAATTATCACAGTTAGTAATATTAACAGGAAAAAACTGTCTTAATTAGTGAAATTTATTAGTGACAATGTATAATTGCCTTTATAATATATAATGCTAAACTCATTTTATACATATTTAATATTTAAAAATTAGAATTTGATAAATCAGATTTTGATCAGTTACATGCTGAAAAAATAAGGCGGTTGAAAAAAATTCTCTTTTTCCTTATTTGTTAAAAAAATCTTCTTTTCATGTCTACAGAAAGATTGTTGCTACAATCTTCCCCTCTGTCTCTCTTTGTTCTCTTTCTCTTTTCTGGTTCTTTCTTTTAAACCAGCCCTCCCCGAATCCGAACATAACAATCCGGCCGACCCATGCATCAAGTTAACAATTAATCCACATGCCTCGAATAATAAAGGCTTAAAAATTTTCGTATGAGATAGACAAGGCCAGCGCAACCATAGAATTTTGCAAGAAAGAGGGTGGCATTGGCTTGGGATTTGAGATCTCGAATCCACTGGAGGCGAGGTCAGATGGCACAGTCGTCGAGCAACCTTAGGACAAGGTGCATGAGAATGTTTTTTTTTTTTTTTTGAAATTAGTGTTTGGATACCAAGTTAAGAGGGTAACTTTGTTATTATATTAAAAAGATAAGTGAATAATTTATAATTATAGCATACCACATATTTGTTATACAAATTAAGTATATAAATAATATATTAATTATTTTATTTTAATTTAAAAATATTTAATTATTTAATAACAAAATAATATATATTTAAATTATATATAAAAAATATATATACATAAGATTTAATTGTTATAATCAAATTACAAATTAAAAATTAATAAATTCTCTAAAATTAGTGAATAATTCTATGTATGGACTAAACCTCGCGGGAATAATTATGTCCTCACTTGATGTCCCTAATTTTAATTACGTGCAAAAAAAAAAAGGAAAATTATTAAAAATAGGCAAAATTAAAGGGGTCTAAGCAAAATTACCCAAAAAATTCAGGTTTAAGCAAAAATGCCCAGGTTTTGTGAAATAACGAAACTGCCCCCATATATAAACACACAAATTTTCACTGTACAATTCAAAGAAAACCCCACCTCCCACGACAATCCCACGACGAACGTCATTTCGGCCGATTTTCTTGCTTTCCGACAACCGAAAATGGCAAAGAAGGTTAGTATATCTCCCGTAATCTTGTTTGGATCAAGTTATTGCTCATATTATTGAGATTTAATTGAGATTTTTAGGTTTGAAATTTTTGGGTTTGAAATTTTGAATAATGCTTAAAATGTTTTGATTCTTGGTTGTTTTCATTGAATTGATTGAGGGGTTTTATGTTATACAACGTGTAGATTTGATTTTCATGAAAATCCGAGGTCGAAACGACCAAAATATGGTCGAAAATGGCTGTCAAAGAGATCGGCAGTCCAACGTGGGAACAGTGTTTCCCACGTCAAGCACGTGCATCCCACGTTCAGAAGACCTTGACCGTTTTTTTGAGGGGTAAATTAGCTTTTTTAAAATATTGGGGCGTCATGGGAGATCCTTAGCCCACGTCGGGTTTTTTTGCAATTTGTCGCGTCAACGTGAGTTTGGCAAAATAACGAAAATACCCCTATATATAAACACAGCCAAATTACTTATTTCCCATGGTAAATTTCGCGATTTTACTGTACATTTCAAAGAAAAATCAAAACTTTCCACACCACCATGTTCATCTCACAGCCGACCAGATTTTCGTCGATTTTCTCTTTCTGGCATCCGCAAATGGCAAATAAGGTTAATATATCTCCCGTAATCTTATTTGAATCAAATTATTGCTCATATTATTGAGATTTGATTGAGATTTTGCGCTTTGAAATTTTAGGGTTTCGATGTTGAACAATGCTTAAAATGTTTCGATTCTTGGTTGTTTTGGTTGAATTGATTGAAGGGTTTTATGTTATACAACGTGTAAATTTGTTTTATGTGAAAATCGGAGGCCGAAACAACCAAATTTTGGCCGAAAATGGTTGCCGAAGAGATCGGCAGTCCGACGTGGGAACAGTATTTCCCACGTCAAGTGCGTTCATCCCACATTCAGCAGTGATTGGCCGTTTTTTAGGGGGGGTAAATTAGCTTTTTTAAAATATTGGGACGCCGTGTAGATTCCTTAGAACACAGCGGGTTTTTTTGATATTTGCCATATAACAGTGGACTTGTTTGAATAGGAGTTTTCATGAGGGGGTAAATTGAGAATTTTCTTATCTAGGGTTTCTAATCATGTAGTTTTCGAATTTTATATCCGTTTTTTCTGTTCTAGGGTTTTTCAACTTTTAAAATTCGAATTTTAGTTCCGTTTTTTCGAATTTCACCGTTTTACGAGATTTTGACTCATATTTTTCAAATTTTCGAAGGATTTTTCAATTGTTGTCATTCTAGCGTTTTTAACCTTTTAGAATTCGATTTTCAGTTTTCTTTTTCGAATTTTACCATTTTACTAGATTTCAACTTGTATTTTTCTGATTTTCGAAGAAATTTTTTATTGTTGCTATTCTAGGGTTTTTCAAATTTTAGAATTCAAATTTCAGTTTCGTTTTTTCAAATTTCACTGTTTTACGAGATTTCAACTCGTATTTTCCAGATTTTCGAAGGATTTTTCGATTGTTGCCATTCTAGGGTTTTTTAACTTTTAGAATTCGAATTCCATTTTTGTTTTTTTGAATTCATCATTTTACGAGATTCTGACTCGTATTTTTCAGATTTCTGAAGGATTTTTTGATTGTTGCCTCTAGGATTTTTCAACTTTTAGAATTCAAATTTCAAATCCGTTTTTTCAAATTCACCGTTTTACGAGATTTCGACTCATATATTTTAGATTTCTAGATTTCAACTCTAGAGACGTTACACGATTGGACTGACCTTGTCCATCCCTATTCGTCCCCACGGATGTTGAGGTGGCATACGCGAGACGTCCCTGGTTGGACTCATATCGGTCGTATTTTCACTGGTGATCCGGTATGTACTAATTAATTAATAAGTCGATTAATTCATTATATGTTACAATTATTTTGACTTATATATCTTCATCATTAAGAGGATGTCACATTCCTTCTTCGTCCATCAGCGATCGATGAGGGTTTACCGTGGTACGCTGAGATTCGTGAATACACCAGTTTACCCGATGTTGATTCCTCCTCATCTTCTTCGGTTCTGACCGCGACTAGAGACAGGGCTTCTCCATCCTTGGGACCTTCAGATGTACCCGTCGAGACTTCTGAGACACATGAGGAGCCTATTCAGTCGACTCATATGGAGCATCCTATATGTTCCTCTGTTGTTCAGAGCCCATGGATGACAGACAATCCTAGAGTGGAGGACCACCCTAGCGTGGAGGAGTATCCTGGAGTTGAGGACCGCACTACCCATCATGCCATCGAGTAGTGTCCCCCATTCGTATCACCCAGTATTTCTACATTCGATGCTACATTAGCGCACTGGGGTGCTACAATTTTACGTGAGATATCGAGTTTTCGTGACGATATCTCTTCTCAGATGACTCGATTACGTGACAATATCCCTTCCCAGATGACTTGATTAGAGGATCGTATGACTCGTTTAGAGGACATCGTCACGCGTACATATCCAACCCCCGTCGTTGAGGTTGTAAAACTACTTCTAATTTATTACTTATATAAAATGTCTACAGTGTTATTTTCTGACAACTATTATTACATTCGTACAGGCAAGGGACGACGTTATTGGGACGACCTCCCCCATTGATACCGCAATACCATCCCATCAGTCACATAAGGTACGTATGTAATTTCAAATTGGCCAAACGACTATTTCCCACCCAAGGTTTGATGTTTTCTCAAATGTCCCCCCTTTAACTATGGAAACACCAAATACCCACCCATGGTCGGTTAGATTTAACAAAACCCTAACACCTAAAAATTTTATCTCTTTTTGCCCCCCTAAACTTTAAAAACTAAAATTTTCCCTCACCCTAAGTTTTAAAAAATGACAGTTTCACCCTAGGGTTTGGTTTTGAAATCTCCGATGACCGTTCCGGCTCCATTGCCGATGACCTCTCTCTCCCGAAGTAGCCTCTCCTTCCGGTGAATGGTTTCCTCCTATTTGGAGGCTCGATCGACATCGGAGACGCCTTAGGAGACGAAGAACTTCAAGAGGGAGAGGTCATCGGTAATAAAGCCGGAACGGTCGCTGAAGATTTCAAAACCAAACCCTAGGGTGAAACTGTCATTTTTTAAAACTTAGACTGGGGGAAAATTTTAGTTTTTAAAGTTTAGGGAGGCAAAATTAGATTCTATTTTAGTTTATTTTTAATATTATAGCAAAAATGACGATTTTACCCTTACCACCGTTAGGATTTTGTTAAATCTAACCAGCCATGGGTGGGTGTTTGGTGTTTCTATAGTTAAAGGGTGGAAACTTGAGAAAACATCAAACCTTGGGTGGGAAATAGTCATTTGGCCTTTCAAATTTATATTTAATAGTCCAATATTGTTATTATATTACAATATCGTTATATATAAAATATCACTGAATAGATTTAATATTACTATTATCTTAGGGTAGTCGACAAGATGGGGCACCGGTTGACTATTCGGTGACTTCACCGATCCAATCTGAGGTATGTCACTTATCATTATAACTTAATTTTTAATAATATTTTGTTATCGATTAATTCATGGTATATATTTCTATAGGGTCTTCATCTTGAAGGCCAATCGATCGGATCTCCTATCGCTTTAGATCGTCCACTAGAGGTATGAAAATTATTGTTCATATGATATTTTATATTAAATATCATTTACCATTTTTTCCTTTTGATGCATATAGGGACTCAACATTGATATATCATCGATCGAGGGTTATCTCCGAAGACCTTCCCCGAAAGTTCAGGTTATGGGGATTTAAGAAATATCATTGATCAATTTGTCTTTAATATTATGTATTTTTTTAAATGATGTTTTGTCTCTTTTTCAGGATGAGCGACTATGGTTACTTGTTGATATCCCACGCTTGACTAAAAAGCTTGTGGATATTAGTTCACAGGAGGAGGACTTCCAGGAGGATGTTTCTGAGACTGTTCACATTGAGGTTTGTCAATTATAATTACTAAATAAATATAATTGATAAATATATGTCACTGAGATGTTTTAATATATAATTATGCAATCTGTCAACGGAGCACACGCTGTTGACTTGACCGTGATTCAGGATTCTCCGGTTAAACCTCATCCCGCATAAATAGAGAAAGTAACATAAATCGAATAATGTGTATGTTTTTGTTGAATGAAATAAAGAATTAATAGTTTTTTGTAACATGCAGTTGGTTCGTACAGCACATGGTCGAATGGTCCGAAAGGGTCCACTGGTTCGCACCCCGTATACAAATCCACTCAGAGGGAGGGCGAAATAGCAACTTACGACGATTCCATCCTCTACGTCAGACCGTGAGGAATCTTTCCTCACATGGTATACCAGAGCTGCGGCTTCTGACACACATGATGTGTACTTCATAGGATCGAAGTCGAAGGACAGCTTCTGGAGGCTTGTTGTAGAGTTACGCGAGTGGTTGACCGACGATGTGAGTTGTCTATATTATATAATTTGGTAAAAAGCTAGATATATTTATTAATAACTAACACATGAACTTGTTTATACCATTTTAGCATATGAATTCTTTTTTGGCTTTATTACGTCGGTAGCAGGACGATCACCAGTCGACTATCTCACAGCGTTGGACGACTGCCCACACATTCTTTGGAGGCCATATTGAGATGGCCTGGAAGAGTTGGCAGACCACACCGATTGGCAAGTTTGAGTTTTCGGGGCTCTTCACGAGGATGGTTGATGCAGCGTACACCCCAGGATTATTGTACAAACCATGGGGGATGGTCGATCAGGTAGAGTTTATATATATTTCTATTACATTCAATTGGTTAACAACAACGATAAGTAACTAAAATGTCTCATTGTTTATAGGTTTTCATCCCTATAAACTTCGAGAACGCACATTGGGTCGCCGGAGTTATAGATTTCCGTGAGTGATCGATTACGGTATACGATTCTGAGGTTTCATATTCAAGGAATATAGGGACTCTGGAGTAGCGTGTAACATCTCCCAACTAATAGGTGTGTTACAGAAAAACGGCATGAGTTCCCCTATTTTAGAGGGCCCGGGGAATTTTTTTTTTCTCTATTTAATTATGCCCTGTAACACTCCCAATTAATAATTCACATAAACCAGTTCTACCAATTGACTGGATTTTTATCACATAATCATAATAAATAAAATAAGTACATAATAATAACTATCATAAAAATTATCACCAACAGAAACTTTATAATCAATTTTCATAACTAGCTGTATATATATATATACACATATCCACCAATATCTACATCAAGTATATATATATATATAGACATATATTCACATATACATCAAAACATATATATATTAATAAAAATATGGTGCCTTCCTCCCTTAGCCTCATGTCTCATTAGTGCTCCTCGGGAACCTTTGCTGCATTTCTTTACCTGTAAAATATTAAATTAAACAGAGTGAGCGACTATGGCTCAGTAAGAAAATCATATTAAACACTTAAAGTTTTCATACCAGTATTAATCTTTTCTAATCTTTTCCATACTCAGCGTGTCTGAACTATTTACAACAAAATAATTGACACAGGACACGCATTTAACACATATCATAATTCTTTTCTTTCACACATTTATTCATTTCTTTACTATACAGATATGATTCACTCATTATGATTTATGCATGTATGAGTGCCATGACATTTTTATTTTCTGATCGTACATCTTTCTCAACTCTTTATCAGCCACACAGGCTTGTATGCATAATTCTAATGCAAATGACTTTCATAAAATATTTACTAATTTGTTTCTCTCTCATTCTCATTGACCGGTCTCGACTACATATGACAGTACTTGCAGTCACCTACAAAGTATAATTCTCTCTTACACGCATATATTTTTTTTTCTTTGCTGTCCACACAGTACAACTGATATTTTTCTTTTGCTGTCCACACAGTACAGTTGATATTTTTTCTTTGCTGTCCACACAGTACAGCTGGTTGTCCACACAGTACAACCAATTATTTTCTTTGTTGTCCACACAGTACAGCTTGCGTGTAAGGATTTTAAGTATGTTTTCTGCTTTCCTGTATCATATGAGTCATTATAAAACCAAAAATATTTATTTTTCATTTTCTGAAAGCATGCATGATTAGAAAATATTTTTCCTTTTTCTTTATTTTTTCTAAATCATGCATATGTTATGATTCCTCATGTATGCATATATAACCATAATATGAAATATGCACATTTGTTATTTTCCCTTATTCTTTTCATTCCTTCTCAAACATCATATTATTTTCTCATGCATTTATATATATATATATATATATATATATATATATATATATATATATATATATATATATATATATATATATATATATATATCATGCCTCAAATTAATTTCAATTATACAATATAGGCTTAATATAAGGGTTATTTCACACATTTTATGCACATAATTAAGCAAAATTAACCTATATCACATAAAATGACATTTTTGCTCTTATGGCCAAAATTTACCTTTTTACCCTTATGGCCAAAAATTACATCATGAATCCTAATGAATTTCTTTATTCTTTTGAGCATAAATCACCTTAATTCTAATACCTTACACACTTATATAAGTAAAAGTTATTTAAATAATCTAACTCAAATTTACTTCAAGTATGTAAAAGTATGAAATTCTTACATTTTCTTTGCTAATTTGGTGATTTAAGCTTATTCACCTTCTTTTCTTCTTTCTGGCAACCTTAATCAACCAAAAATATAATCATCCATCAAAAACCTAAACTTGACATATCTTAAAAATTAAATTTCTTACCTTAGAACTGATCAGAATTGACAGATCTACACTTTTTATAACTGGAGCCTCTGGAAACTAAGTGATTTAGCTAGGTTTTTGGTGAATTTTGGTTAAGGGAAAAAGCTTAGCTAAAAAATAATGGAGTTCTCGGCAATAAGGAAGAAGATGAATAGATTATATATTTTATAAGCCTTTTGGACCATTTTGCCCTTAACCTTTTCCATAAATTACTATTTTATCCTTAGCCAATTACCAAAAACCCTTAGCACCACCATATAATTTCAAGTGTGCCCTTCAATTTTAATTCCCACTTTGTCCCTTGAATCTTTATAAAACGACCATTTTACCCCATTTGAAAAATATTGCTCATTTAGTAGTTTTTTATGATTCTTTTACAATTTCTTTACACAACAAGTTATAAAATCAACTCTAGGGGTAATTTTGGAAGTGGAGTTTACTGACACACCTGAATTCGGATGTTACATAGCGCATGCGACCGTACATGACCTTTATTCCCGCATTATTAGAGACGACGAGTTTTTGGACAACTTCTGGGAAGACTCCACGATGTGATCCCCTCACTTTGCATCGAGCGTCGGATGTCCCTCAGCAGGGATTGGGCTTCGGTGACTGTGGCGTGTTTATGTTACGATTTTTTGAGTGTTTGGCGTTGTCACGGAGCTACGTTTTTCCCCAAGAGTCGTCTACTACTATGCATCGACGATTAGCGACGCAGTTGTATTTTCACTGTATCGAGTAGCTCACGGATGTATATTTATTGTTATTCCTATGTTTAGATGTATATATTTATTGTATGTGCATATGTGTATGATATACTTTATTTGTGGTTATATATGAATATGTATCGTATTTGATTTCATTTTTTAAATAATCTTGTCATGAAAAAACAATAAAAACGTATGATTACTCAAACATTTACTCACTTGAAACAATTACAGGAAATAAAGTAATATAAAATAACTCATACGAAACACTAAATTTATTACATCAAATGACAATACAATTACACGTTTGAAACAATAATAAAAATACATCGGTTACATAAAACTGAAGTACAACAATGAAGAATCATATAACAAACAAAATTAAGTATAAACATGTCAAGATCTCGTTCCTTTGCCTTTTGTAGATGAACACTGCGGGGTGGAGCTCGGGACGGGTGTTGGGGATTTACACTGGGTTCGTGTATGCCCCGGTTCATGACAACGACTGCAAATCCTTGGTGTAACAATTTCTCCTTGCAATGGACGTCGATTTTTGTTGGATGGACGACCTGGACGACGACTATCGAGGACGTGGGGCAATATAACTCTGTCTTCTGGTGAGTGTAACCAATCACATTGATTTCTAAGAGGATTGATCGATTCCTGATATATTGCACGGTAAATGTCGGTACGGAAGAATGGATGAACCCATGCGTGCACATTCGTGAGTCTCATATGTCGTGCAACGACAATGGCATGCTTGCACGGAATACGTGAAAGCTGAAACTTTCTACACGTGCAAGACATGTCACCAAAGTCTACAATACCCATGAATCCATCGAATCCACCAAATCCAACAACCTGATACCGAGTAGGTGTAATCGGTCGAACATCCAGACTTACAGACTTTGATAGACGATTGCTGATCTTATCTTCCGCCCAAGGGGTGAGAAAGTTATGACATTCATCTGTAATTTGAAAAAAATATTAAGAACACATTTGGTAATATGATTAACAAAGTGGAAAAAAATACATGAGACAACTTTTAAGTAATATCGATTTGATACTTACTTGCATGAGTTCTCCTCTCGTAAAACCATTGTTGCATGGTACCACGAATAAACTCCAACAACATGGTTATAAGTAGGCCCCGTGCATGTCTGACAAGGGCATTAAATGACTCAGCAATATTTGTGGTCATGATGTTGTATCAATGTCCTGGAAAGTATGTTCTACTCTAACGCTCAAATCCAACATCCCGTAGATAAGCTGCAGCTTGGGGGTTCATTGAGTCAAGGGATTGCATCATCGTACCAAATTCAGATTCTGTGTATGATTTTGCAGCTTTCCAATATGCACCCGCAACCTGTAAAATGGTAAAAAATATGAAAACTCAGTATAAGCAAAATGTATGAAAAGGATAAACTGTTATAAATTTAAATACTTATTTGCACTATACCTTTGAGTCTCATTTATACTTTGCCCGCATGTTACACAGAAGATGATGACAACAACATCCATGGTGGACATCTGGAAAGACTTCAGCCATTGCCGAGTAGATAGCATGATGTCGATCTGAGATTATTGCAAGCTCAGAGAGGTCAGGGATGCATTCTTTAATTCTCATACGAAACCAACACCACGTGTCATGATCTTCTTTTTTGCCGACACCGAAACCAATAGGATATATCTGATTATTACCATCAAGAGCCACCGCAATAAATAAATGCTTCAGATATCGACCTTTAAGGAAAACAACGTCAATGCAAATAACAAGGCGAAGATATTCTCTGAATGCACGAACGAAACATCCTAACGCCATGAAAAAACCGATGGTCATCATCTGTTTCAATAGTAGTAACGGTGCCCGGATTAGTACGTTGTAGATTGTAGCAATAATCTGGTAAAAGCATAAATGATTCCTCCGGTGAACCCCTCAATGAATTGATAGCCCAATTTCTTACCCGCCAAGCCTGTGAGTAGGAAATATCAATTTTATATCGATCGACGATGTCTACAATTATTTCTTTAGACCGATAAATTCGATCAATCATCACAAATTTTGATCTCATTAATTGACCTAAAGCTCGGACCCCAACTTGTCTATGATGTGGCATGATTTGATCAACTAAACATGTGTGGGTAGGATTCATAGAGTTGATCCCCCACACATCACCGACAGTGGACTTGGTTGCATGTATATACCACTTACAATTTTCAGCCTTGCACTTAATTTCCCACCGTTTCTTGTCAGACTTTTTGACACCAAATTGAAATCTTTTAAGTAAGGCGAATTGCGTCACGACGTCTTTCAATTGGACTTTATTATGAAAAATATCACCAATCTTGACATCATTCTCCTCTCAGATCGATCTAGAACCATTTGATGATGTTGATGGCTGTGGAGGAAAATCAGGAAGCCACCTAAATGGATCAGTGGGGACATTGTCAAAAAATGGCCCAAAATAATTTCCACCACCTGAAATAAGATCTTCAAGCTGCAAACTATCCATACCTTTAGTAACTGATGCCATATACTCAGGCTTTACATCTTCTGAAGGAATGTCGGGCATATCATTTCCATCAAAGTCACCCCAATAGGGAACTATATCTTTTTCTCCATAAGCCCATGAGTTTGTAATATACAATGGGTCATTACTGAAATCAATCAACTTTTCCAAATCGTATTCTTTTTTTACCCAACTACTTTCTTTTTCATCTTCATCTTCTTCCTTCTGCTCTTCAATTGGGGTACATGTAACAAAAACAGGAATACATTCCTGAAAGTACTGGGACATATCAAGAAGACCCTAGACATCTTCATCATTTTGGATCTGGATGGGGCAGTCGAGCTCAATTTTTCTTGGCTTCATTGATACTTGAATATAGTTTTTCATTGGATCAATACTGTAAGACTCCGTCAAAAGCTCAATAAATCCCTCGAATGTTGTTCCATAAGAGAGTTTAATCAATTGTTTGGCTCCTCCAACATATTTCATTGTGTTGTTGCGACCTTGAATCCATTCTCCCTGGTAACGAACCGATGCATAACCATCCATTTTAATTATCAATCCTGCAATGACAAGTTTTTGAAGATAATTATTCATTTATAATAAAAAAATCAATAATAACTATGTAAAACAGTCGTACAATTATTAATAATTAAAAAAAACTCCTCATATTTTTCTAATATTTTGTTTATCCTCCTATAATTATTTAACAATTTATATAACACTTTCGTATGTTATCTTATATCAAAATACATCTATCTGTTTGTAACGTTTCATTTAAAACGTTTTTTTAATATCTATACTTTGAAATAGATATTCAAATTCTATACTTTGAAATACTTTAAAATGTCAATAATAAAAAATTTCTTCAGAAATCTGGAAAATACTAGTGGATATATCATAAAATGATAAAATTCAAAAAAACATAACTGAAATTCGAATTCTAAAAGTTGAAATACCCTAGAATGGTAATAATCGAACAATTCTACAAAAATATGAAAAATACGAGTTGATATATCCTAAAACGGTGAAATTCAAAAAAACATATCTAAAATTTGAATCCTAAAAGTTGAAATACCATAGAATGACAACAATAAAAAAATTCTTCAGAAATCTGAAAAATATGAATCGATATATCCTAAAGCGATGAAATTCGAAATAACGAAACTGAAATTCGGAATCTAAAAGTTGAAATACCCTAGTATGACAACAATCGAAAAATTCTTCAGAAATCTGGAAAATGTGCATTGATATATCCTAAAGCGGTGAAACTCGAAAAAACCTATAATTTCAATTATAATGCGCCTACAATGTTTAATATGAAAATGCGCCGTAATTTTAATAACATTTTATTTGACCCCTCAATTATCTCTTACTTTATTTAACACCCTTATATGTTATCTTGTATCAAAGCAATACCTATCTATTTTTAACATGTTATATAAATCCTATATATATTGTAAATTATCCAAAACCCCTCATATTTATCTAAAATATCCAAAAACCCCCTATATTTATCCTAAATTACATTTAACCCCCCATACTTGTCAAATATTGCATTTAACCCCCATATTATGACATAAAAACTAGACTTAACAAATAAAATTAAGTTTTAGGCTAAGATTGACATAAATACCTTTTTTCGATGAATAGTATTTTTTCGAGTTAAATTCAGAAATACGAACTTCTTTCGTCTGAACGAATCCCTACTAATTGATGTTGAATAAAAATGAAAGTGAGAGTGAGTGTTTGAGTGATATGAGAAGTGTGTGTAAATAAAATGAGTGAGGAGGGTTTATATAGACGAGAGGAAGAGTAATTTTGATATTTTAGAAAAAGTAATGAAATAAATAAATAAATATCAAAATGCCTTTATAGTGTAAAATATCTAAAAACCCCCCATATTTATCCTAAATTACATTTAACCCCCATACTTGTCAAACATTTATTTAACCCTTATATTATGACATAAAAACTAGACTTAACAAATAAAATTAAGTTTTAATCTAAGATTGACATAAATACCTTTTTTCGATGAATAGTTTTTTTCGAATTGAATTCAGAAATACGAACTTCTTTCGTCCGAACGAATCCCTACTAATTTATCTTGAATAAAAATGAAAGTGAGAGTGAGTGTTTGAGTAATATGAGAAGTGTGTGTAAATAAAGTGAGTGAGGAGGGTTTATATAAATGAGGGGAATGGTAATTTTGACATTTTAGGAAAAGTTTGAAATAAATAAATAAATATCAAAATGCCTTTATAATGTAAAATATCCAAAAACCCTCCATATTTATCTAAAATTACATTTAACCTCATAGTGAGTGAGGAGAGTTATATAAATGAGGGGAAGGGTAATTTTGACATTTTAGAAAAAGTTTGAAATAAGTAAATAAATATCAAAATACCTTTACAATGTAAAATATCCAAAACCCCCCATATTTATCTAAAATTACATTTAACCCTCATAATGAGTGAGGAGAGTTATATAAATATGAGGGGAAGGGTAATTTTGGTATTCTAAAAAAGTAATGGGTATTTTTGCTTAAGAATAGTGAATTTGGGCATTTGGCTTGAAAATAGTGATTTTGGGCATTTTTGCTTAATGGGAGGGCATTTTGGCCATTTTTTAAAATTTCCCAAAAAAAAAAATGTAAACCACTGAATTGAAAATGAACAAATTAAAGCCCAATGATGGACAAGTGAAAACCCAATTGGAAAATTAAGCGTAATCCCAGCTCCGAATCCAGGAGTTGTTTTGTTCCGGTTATTAAATCAACCCGTCTGCCCTAACTCATATCTTAGACATGGTTGTATGTTGTTTTTTACGGGTTTTTTTTGAAACTCGGCTGTCATGCCGCTTCGCTTCGCTTCGCTCTCTATCTTATTGTTTCTTAAGAAACAACAAACCAACACAGAATGAATCTCGTTCTTCTTATTTTTGTTTTACTTGTTCTTCTAAAGCAATGGTTTTAGGATTCATGCTTCTTTGCTATTAGATCACCCACTTCCCTTCTCATTCTCAGTTCTTGTTTCTTCATCATCTTCAATGGTGGCTTTTTCTTCAATATTTCTATTTTAACTTAAAATTTCAAACACAGCCACTCATTTCAGTGCATTTGATGCTATAAAGATTAGAAACAGAAAGAAAGGTTTTTATTTTTGTTGTTAATTTGACGAAAGATTCTCTTTTTATCTGCCGAACCTTCACTATGTAATTCTCTACACGCTGCAGTTCTTTCGTCTCATAAAATCTTCTTTTTCCTAAGAAGAAATTTATTTCTCCGTATTTGTTGATTTGTATGTTTTTGATGTGAAGGGGAGTTATTAAGTTGGAGCTTCGCTGTCCGAAAAGTGTTGAAGGAATCGCAGTCGATCCCGAGCCTGATTGGAGTTTCGAAGCGCTTTTGTCTGAGATTAATTCACTTGAAGTAAAGCTTAATGTCTCTTCAACTCCTGTGCTTTTCGCCAAAACAAAATCACGGTAATGCACTTTTTTTATTTCTTCTTCAGATCCTTTGTGTGGGTTTACACTTATGCAGTTTACTACATATCATTGAAAACATTTTGAGGAGGAGCAGAACTCGATAATGATATATGATAATTGTTTGTAAACAATATGGGTAATAAAAATTTATGGACGCATTATACATTTTTGGTCAGAACTTCTGTAATTTTCTTTCCCTGAATCTCATAATTGTGTCTTGTGTAAGTGTCGTAGGCATTCCTTTCTTTTTTTACACATTAAATATTATTTTTTTATATGATTTTACGATTATTTATTTTTGGAATAGCTATGTGTAAGACACTATTACTACTCTTAAAGCCAATAGATATAATGTGTTTACTCTTACTCTTTATACTTTTTCTTTTCCCCTTTAATTAGAATTACCACTTTAAAGTAATAACCAATTATCTATGTTGTTTTTAAACTTCCAAAAAAGTTAGAAAGATAGTTATAAGGCAGGTAAGGAAGTTAAGTGAGAAGTTCCTAGCTAGACTGAGAGATGGCAGAAGGTGGGCAAGTGCATACTTGTGTATCTGGAAAAGAAAAGAAAAGAAAAAAAAAAGAGATAGAGAGAATAAAGAGTTTTTGCTTAAGTAATCAATAATTTTAAGTTTGTGTTTTAACAGATCGTGATATGTGGGACTAAATATATATAACCTACAGAAAGAAGTAATCATAGAAATTTGTTTTTTTGTTTGGCACTGGAGGATCATTTACTTGTCTATAATGTGTGTGGTTGAAGCAACAATATAATCGAAATCACCAGTTTTAATTATCATGAGGTATTATGTTTGTTTCTGTTTTAGAGGAATTCCAAATGGGAAAAGTGTTGAAAGAAAAGCTGGAGCTTTTGTTATGTATTTATCAGATGATGAGATGGATGCCGAATTTACTCAGGGTGAGGAGGTTTATAATCAAGCTTCGGTGTTGGTCAAGCGATTTGGCTGTGATGAGCTTTATCTGAGGTAAGTTTTCTTTCTTTCTTTCTTTCTTTTTTTTTTTCTTCAAAGTCTTAACTATGGATGTCATTGTTGCTCATGCACTTGTTATGTATTGAAACTTTTTATTCCATAGCCCTAGTGTTATAGGTTGATTTATTCGCTCTTAATATTAAAGTCATTATGGGAGTGTTGTTTTGCTTTTTGCCTCCAGTGAGAGTGATGATTCTGGTGATGACAAAGAATTGGAGCCATACCTGATGGATGAAGTGGGATTAGCTGAAGGTGCTTTGGTTGAGCTAACCCATGAGCACCAGCTTGGAGTTAAGGTGTGTAGGATCATCTTATGGTTATTTAAGGGCTGAGCTTTGCAATTACAGGACAACCCTTGAATTTTTTAAATATTTTTGAGTATGGGGATAGTCATATCTGTGGATTTCACCTTTTTGAATTGTCAGGAGTAGTAGAATATTCTATTCTTTACTTGTTTCTTAATGAGTGGCTTGCCGAGCAGGAGGAGATTAGGAACCTGATTTCAACATTAGAGATGGAGCTAATGAGTGAAAATGAACAGTCTTACTCTGCACTTGCCCGAGTTCAGAAATATAGGGACATGAGAAGGGAAATGGATAAGAAACTTGATACTCAATATCAGCGCAAAATGTAAGATCAATTTTTTTTTGTTCATTATCTAGAATTCTTCATTTTGAAACTGGGTTGAAAATTTTGTTATCTGTGTTCCGAGTGCTGAATCATTCGTTTCCATATAGGTGGTAGTATAATGTTACTTATACATGTTACCAGTGTCCCATTCTCTATGACCTGCAACTATACTGCTTAGGAAAACCAGTGAAACATCATTGCATCTGCCTGAATTTCATGTGAGATTTTTTTTTTTTAATTCTTTTTTAAAGTTAATTTTGGTTCTTTTATGAAGGAGTTGTTAATGACATATTAATAGAATTACATTTAATCAATGATCCAGAGTTGGAGTTCTTTGAGACGTTCTAGATCATCATCTAGTGATTCAGAACTGCTGTATATAAGAAGCTAAAAGTTTTAGTCTATACAAGTTAAAGGTAGTGGGTTGAAGAAAACAAAAATGTTTCAACTAAACTTAGCTGCAGTTTCTTGCACCTATCTTTCAGGCTTAAATGCATGTTTAAGGGTTTTGTTTGAAACACATGCATCGCTGCTCCTGCTTCTAGAATTGTTTATGAATACATAGTACATGTTTTTTTCGGAACCGTTGCTGTATAATGTGTTGTAATATCGATAACATCTGATACATGGTATGTCTTGAATATGTTGTATCATTACTTTTTGGGTAGTTTCTTTACTAGTTAAAATCACTTGAAATTGTGAATATAGTTTTTGACATTTTTTCAAAATTGCTACAGTGCAGAAGCACTTGATAATCATTTGACTGCCATCCAGCGAGATCATGAACTTAAATCACAAATTGAAGAAAGAAAAATAAGAAGTGATGCAGCTTACGAAGAGGCCAAGAGGAAGGAAAGGGCTCTTCAAGAGGAAAAACTACGTCAGGAGAAAATGAAAGCGGAAGCAGAAGTTGTTAATCTGACTTATCAGGATATTTATATTTTATTAAATAAATTCTAGATTTAGAATGTGTCTACTTGCATCAGTGGATGTTATTCTCTCATTTTTTTTTTCCTTTTTTGGTGGTTAAAGATAATATATTATCAGTTCTTGGCTTATGAGGTAGCTGGATTTCATCTCAACTAGGAGGAGTTCCGGGATTGTTTTCTAAAGTTTATAGGCTCTTTTCTCCTGGGGAGGGCTTAGGCGATGCAGTTTAATTACAATTGTTTTACCATCCTTGGTCTTCTTTTTTTCTATGGACACATTATTACAGCAATTATTATGGACTTTGTGTTAAAGTTTATCCAGTGTATGCATTATTACTGCAGATACTATGCAAGTGCTTAGAAAAAAAATACAGAAGAATGATTATATTTTGGATGCAGGCTAAAATTAGAGTTGAGGAAGCAAACAAAGCAGCTTTAGAAGCTGAGAGGAGAGCAGCAAAAAAAGCTGCAGAGAGAGAAGCTACTGAAGCCTTGGAAAGAATTATGCCTGCAGCATCTCAAGGTGAAGCTACAAGGCGCCAGATGGATGGTGGTTCAGTGATTTTGAATTATCAATCCAAGGGACCTGTATCTGATAGAATAACGAATTCACAATCAGCAGGTATTTTATTTTTTAATAGTGTTCTCATAATTGTTGTCTTTCTCCCTTTCTGTTTGTATGTGCATGCAAAAGTTGTGTTTGCCTGGGGGATGTTACTTTAGATTTTGCCACCTAATTTTTTTTTTTTTTTCATCTGAATGGCAGGTCACATACTCAGAGCTGCGGAAAGTGCACTAAAGATGGAGCAGAAAAGATGGCAAAAGCTTACAGAGATTGATGAAAAGAATCAGGCATTGACATCGAGCTCCAGTAAGGTATTGTAACCTAAACCATGTCAAGTTCTGAAAACTCTGAACCGAACTGCCTTTCTGAATCAAAATAAATACATCTATTTTTGCAAATGTGTTTGCAATCTTCAAAAAATTGAATAACAGAATATTTGATTGTAATATATATATATATATTTTAAACTTTATTTGTGGATCTAATTGTTAGAATTTACACTGCCCTTGGGTTCTTTGGGGCCTTTTCATGTATCTGCACTGCATTTTGTTTTATCAGTTATTTCTATGGTTCAATTTACTTAGGATCTCAGCAGCCATGAAAGGCATATCTCCAGGCTGATAAGGCAAATAAGGGGCACAAAAGATAATGTCAGGTAAGTTGGATGACTTCATTTGTATTACAGCTTCCCCTGTAGAAGTTGTCAAAATAACTCGTGTGTATTTCATTCTGACCTCGCCAAATCCATGTTCTTGAATTTGTTTGACATACTATCTGCAAGGCTATATCAGTTTGTGCATTATCTTTCTATTTTGTTTATCAAATCTCACCTGTATTTGCGAGTTGGGATTGCCTTGAAATTGTCGCATTTTTTTGTCTTTGGGTTTATTGAGGATGTATAAATCTTAGGAACTTAAGTAGATACGCCAAGATCATGCAAAACAATGTATTTAAGCAGTGTCATGTCTTCCCACTTGTAGGGCTTAGATTAATTAACAAGTTCATTACACGCTGAAACATGAACACATGGACAAATGCAAACTCAAACTCAAACATCCTGCCAATATATTAGTAGAATGAAGAAATATGAAGCAGTACCTTTCGATCAAAAGAACCCTAATACTATGGTGTGAAAGCATTAATCTTGCTAGTTTAAGCAAATGGATTTAGTGCTTACTTAACTGCTAGATTACTTTTCAAGACTGTGTTATGAGGATTGGCTTAGAATGGTTGGTTAGACTTATCAAGTCAGTTGATTTATGAAAGTCCAATTATGATGGTTGTACCAGGCTTTCATCTTTGTAAGAGTGGATGAGTTCTTCTACATCAATTTGTTTCTTTACCATGTTGAGGCCCATATTTGTAACAAACTCTATCAATCTTTCTCTTAACAGATCCATGTCTTTGACATTTCTTGTTAGTTCTTGGACATGAGATTTGTAGGAAGCCTGGGTTTTTTAATTTCATTAAAATTGTTTTATTTCATGCAGAACAAAGGCAAGTGAAATTATTAAGATTTTCAACAATCCTCTTTGTCCTCAATCTGTTAGCATTGCAACTTTTGCAAAGAAGGTAATCTAAGTTTTTGTATCTGAATCTTGCATCGTTTCCTTCATTTCACTTGTTCATTGAGAGAATGTAGAGAGCAGAAGAAGACTATTATGGAAACCTGTAAAACATGACTGTAAATTCGAGTGAAAATTTTGGTCATTTGTGAACTTATTGGAATTGGATCAGGATTAGATAATAATAATTAATTAAGAAAATATTTAATATTTCATTTGAATAAAATATTTGCTTTGTACAAGATATTTGAATTTGAAAGTTAGAAATGGTTAGAATAGATAGAAGTGATGGCGTGATGCACCTACGCTTTTAGATCAATTTTCCATTATTCTAATTTATGCCAATTAGAGCCTATCACTGAGGCTTTTGGATCAATTTTCCATTATTCTAATTTACGGTAAAAGCACTTGTATTTCAACTATTAGGCAAATCATAAGCTTCTACTTGCAATTTTCCATCTCTTAGCTGTTTATAGCGAGAAAGCTTAAAGGTAGTCTGACATTAATCCTGGTTTAATGTTACAGGTCGTCTCCCATTGTGAAAGCCCTGATAATGCTGCTTTTGCTTGTGGCTATGTCATTGTCCTGGTTACTTCACAGGTATATTATGTTTGGTTTGTTTTACTGTCTCCTCAATACAATATGGTATCTGATCTATTATTTTGCTCATTATATTGTGCATCAAACGAATTTGTATTATCATAAATTCATCTCATCTTAACACAGGTTGTGTCAATAGAGTTTATTTAAGTGACCATTGAATAAAAGGTCAAGATTCTAGGCCAGCCAAATCAGCACAGTTATTATCAGACTATATTACAAATATTTTCTGTGTTTTAGTTGATTATGTATTGTAAAAAGATAAGATTAAGATAATCATCTGGAGTTGTTGATAATTTGTTATTTTGTTAATCAGGTACCGGAAGTGATGGATCTTCTTCTTGGTGAGTTCCATAGAGCTTGCATCTACACCGTTCCAAAACATATAGTGTACTTAGAGGTAACTCAGCCTTCTATCCAAATATTCCTATATTAATACTTGGAAATTTCATGATGAAATGACTCTGTTTTAGTCATTCTTTGATTTGTTCCTCTATTTTATTGTTGTCTGGAAGAAAATGCACCCAGACTGTTATCCATAGTCGATCTATATTAAACAATATGGAGTGGCAAAGGTGTAAGGTGGGCATGTTGACACTTTATTTTCAACTTAGGTTTTGTCTTTAATTTAATACTGACTTGTAGTTCATAGTTCTTCAATTTGATTTAAAATCAAAATCTTCCAAACTTCTTGTTCTAACTAAGAGTTTCTGCCATAGGTTGATTTCATGTATAATTTGTCTCTCAAACCTTCTTATTTGCCAATTTTATTTGAATCTCAACATGAAATTGAGTGGCAGCAAGTACTTTTCAGACAGTATTTTTGAGAGAATGCATCTTAATCTGATTCTGTTTAATCTTTCTTATCTGAATTACTCCCTGAAATTGCAATTACATCACCTTATTACTGTTTATTCTAATTATATTATCACTGGTTTAGTCTGCATTTGAATCTAAAGATGCTTACTACAAAAGTATTGGATATCGAGAAAAAGATGGAAAAATTGAGAGTCTTGAGGATTTTTTGAGACGATTGGAATCCTACATGAGATTGTATGCTGCACTAATTCAGGTTTGTCGCTGGTGCTTTGCTTCATGCTGTAATATTTGTTTAAATGCTTTTCATACAGTTCTGAGCATTTGAATCTAATTGCATTTTTGCTAGTCATACATACTCGTATAATTTCAAGTAATCTAGTTGCATTTGAATGTTTTGTTTTGGCAGACAGAAGTGCAGGGTGTAAAGAACACACATGGGTTGGAAGAAGGTTGGACATGGCTTGCAAGATTCTTAAATGCTGTGCCTGCAAATATATACACTGCTGTTGCATTGCATGTATTCCTGCAAGTAAGTTACACATACGTGCTGGTGAATAATATCTTATTGTTGTTGCAATGTGATCAATTCATCAATCACCATTGGGTTGGTATCTCGATTAACTATATGCAAACAGATGGCAGGTTTTGCTCTCTTTCGCAAATACAAATCTCAGTTTATGAAGATGATCAACATAATCTCTGACAACTTTTTGAATGCGTTGAGGGCACGAGAAGATTCAGAGCTGAAGCCAGTGATTGTGGGGATTCAATCCTATATAGAAGACAAAAAGTTTCTTGAGGAACCTGAAGGGAGGACTTTGCAGGCTTCCTTACTATCAAGCACAATGGTTCCAGATTCAGAATACCAAGAGTCTTATAGTGGCGGCGGGTACCACCCAGAATACCAAGAGTCTTATGGTAGATACCAGCCTGAATTTCACAAGACCAATAGTAGATACCAATATTATTATTAACTCACGGTTTCTATCATAAATTCCTGTAGAATTGTTTTGTAAACTCTGATTGAATAGTTAATATGTACCACAATTATTTTCGTTCTTGTGCAGAAGATAATTAATAAGCCTGGTAAAAAATCTATGGCAATCTTGAAACTAGACTTGAAAACTAATTTCTTGTACTTGCAAACAATATAACTTGTCGTTAAAGCAAGTTATCCACCTTAAGAAAGTTAGCTGCACCTGCACATCAGCTCAACAATGGTATTGACCATATCAATGATGTTTGACCTGTGATGCGAGAACGTTACACATCTTGTAAGAACCAGGAATGAGATTAGAAGACTCCAATCCGGCATTTGCAAGAGTAGAAGTAACCTGTGAGATTAATCATCTTCAGTATTTACAAATATTTAATGATATTTACAGGGGCCAAACGACTAGTTCCCACCCAAGGTTTAATGTTTTTTCAAAAGTTTCTCCTGTAACTATGAAAATACCAAATACCCACCTATGACCGGTTAGATTTAACAAAACTCTAACGCCTGAAAATTTTATATCTTTTTGCCCCCCCCTAAACTTTAAAAACTAAAATTTTCCCTCAGCCTAAGTTTTAAAAAATGACAGTTTCACCCTAGGGTTTGGTTTTGAAATCTCCAGCGACCGTTCCAACTCCATTGCCGACGAC
Organism: Mangifera indica; assembly: GCF_011075055.1. Lineage (NCBI taxonomy): Eukaryota > Viridiplantae > Streptophyta > Magnoliopsida > Sapindales > Anacardiaceae > Mangifera > Mangifera indica. Next base: position 6,627,038 of record NC_058140.1, read on the forward strand.
CTCTCCCTCCCGAAGCAGCCTCTTCTTCCGGCGAATGCTTTCCTCCCATTTGGAGGCTCGATCGACGTCGGAGACGCCTTGGGAGACGAAGAACTTCGTCGGGGAAGATGAAGTTCTTCGTCTCCCAAGGTGAAGACGAAGCCGATCGAGCCTCCAAATAAGAGGAAAACATTCGCCAGAAGGAGAGGCTACTTCGGGAGGGAGAGGCCGTTGGCAATGGAGCTGGAACGGTCGTCGGAGATTTCAAAATCAAACTCTAGGGTGAAACTGTCATTTTTTAAAACTTAGATTGGGAGAAAATTTTAGTTTTTAAAGTTTAGAGAGGCAAAATTAGATTCTATTTTAGTTTATTTTTAATATTATAGTAAAAATGACAATTTTACCCTTGCCACCGTTAAGGTTTTGTTAAATCTAACCGGTTATGGGTGGGTGTTTGGTATTTCCATAATTAAAGGATGAAACTTGAGAAAACATCAAACCTTGGGTGGGAAATAGTTGTTTGGCCTATTTACAGGTGAGATAATATCAGTACACAGCAGTAGCTGATACATCAAGAAATAAGCAATAACATAACTGTTTAGTGACAACAAGCGTAGTTTTGTGACAATAATTTATAAACCATGTTTCCCTTGCGGCTGGTGGAGGAGCATATGGGCTCTTGAAGAATAATGTCTCCCACTCGACCCTTTTGAGCCATCCCATCACCAACAGTATCTACTCACAATACAACTAACAAACTTTACTCTCCAACAAAACAAGGCATTTGTAGATGAAAGCTCTTCACTTTACCACACCCAATTAAAATACCTGGAATTTGCTAAACTGATCAATAGAAGAAGAATCAATGGTTTATTAATATGAAAATTAATTTAACAATGAAAATTCTGCCTAGAAAAACAAAGCATATGAAACAAAGACCAAAAACTTATAAATCAACCACTTTCCATGACTTGTTCAAATACCGCCGACCATTGAATGTTCTTGATCAAGAAATTGATGAAATTCCAAAATCGGAAAAAATGACACCTGGGTATTATATTGTAGTGAGAAATAAACACGCAAGAAATACTGCTTGCACTGCGAGTCAACTTCAAGTTTAATTAGTTTGAGTTTACTATTTCAACTCATTCAATTAAAATCTTCTCTCTCTCTCTATATGTATTTATAGAGAGAGAGAGAGAGAGGTAAATGTCGCCACTCCGTTGTTTATAAAATATTCGTCCAAAAACTACTATTAAATCAAAGTATAAAACCCTTTAAAGCTATTATAGTAAGTCTCACTTCCCTTATTTCTCCCTAGTTTACAAATTACTGTCACAAAATACCATCCTTGGTATTTTAATGCCTCCAATACAAACCCTAAACCAATCGACTTCTTTTCCTTGAATCCTGCAGAAAAAACCACAACATTTTTTGTGTTTTTGGTTATAAGGTATGTGTTGAAATAGATGCGCAATGGACGACGACGACGGTCGAGAAGAGACGATCTCCTCATCTGGACTTTCATCGTCGTCTAAATGAAATTGACTTCGTTTAGACGATGAAGAGTTTTGACTCTTCGTCTAGATTTCATCGAATCCAGATGTCGTCGGCCCAATATTGAATACTGGAGGGAGAGACGACACTGGGAGGGAGAGAGATCGGCCATCGTTGGTCGAAAATTCGCTGATAAAATTGGAAACCCTAGGTAGGGGGAAAATGTCACTTTTCAAAACTTAATTTTAAGTGAAATTATTAGTTTTTTAAATTAATGAGGTAAAATGATATAAATGTTAAATACTATTGTTAAATGATGATTTTGTCCTTAATCTTAACTTAATTTTAGAGGGTAGGTGTTAGTTTTCCAAATTATGGGTGAGTGTTTGAGTTTTTGAAAGTTAGTGGATGAGAATTGGTAATTCACTATACCTTGGGTGGGAATAAATCTTTTGGCCTTTTAAGAATCATCAATTAATGTCACTTTCAAACTTTTTTTTTTCACAGAATAATTATGTGAAACAATAATTAATGTTAATTTAGACAATATTAGTACAAAAAGGTATTTTAAAAAGATGATAATTAATGTTTTTTTTGGACAACTGAAAATTAATTCGTAACAAAAGTTAATGTCATTTTCAGACAACTTTTAAGTTTGCCCAAAACATAGTTAATGCCAATTTCAGACAACTATTATCAAAATAAAAGTTGTTTGGAACTGACATTATAAACTCTTTTGAAAAACTATTTATAAAGCATAAACAACTTATTAGGCAAACATATTTAATAAAAAATTTCCAGAAAATAAAGTATATCTTAGAGAATTTTTTGTTGTTTGGTGAATTTGCATTGACTATGTTATTTGGTGTATTTGCTTTGGCCGTGTTTCTAAACAAAACTCAAGTTTCTATAATAAAATTTAGGCATTGTTAAGCATGTGACATTCAATATAAATGTTCCAAGTATTTGGGTAGTAGATGCAAGAGCAATGACATAATATGCTAGAGGTATAGTGTTTATGTTTTATGGTGACAAGAATGTGGATAGTAGACACAATATTAGACGACCATATTGTTGAGTACATGGGTGATGGATGTATGATAAGTGAGCCTATTGTATGTGGATAATGGATGTAAGATTAGGGAGACACATTATCTAATATGTGGATTTTTCAATGACATCATCAAAACAAATGTGTTTGATCCATATATTTTTTCATAAGAGCATGTAACATCTCATATCATAATAGAAGGAAACATAAAATGCTTTGCTCGTCAAATGTTAGGTGGTTGTAGTTTTTCTTAAAAAGGAAATTAGAAGTGCTTTTTAAAAAAAAAAAAAAAAACCCACTTAGAGGTGTTAATTTATAGTTCATCAAGTTCTTTTTGTAATGTAGTTGCTACAACATTTAGTGTGATTAAGTTGAAATTTTCATTTGGTTTGCATTTTTTATCATTATTATGTTAGGAATTTAGAAGCATCAAATACTTGTCATTGTAGTTCTTTTCAAGAAGGAACATAAAAGTTTGTGTGTGTATACACACACACACGCACACACACATTCTCTTACATTCTAACGAGTTTTTTGCACGTAAAAAATTGAACAACTCCATAGGGATTTGCTTGGCCTTGTTAGTTTCTTTTGTAATAAATCATTAATTTCTTTTTTACAATATTCTTTTAAGTTAGCATTCATTTGGAGTGGCCTCGCTTATGTGGAAATATCTTTTTTATCAAAAAATTTTCATAGGAGGATCCTAACATATGTTTCTTTTTTTTTCCCAAAAAGCATTTGGGACATTTGAACACATTTGGTTTTTTATTTCATTTTTCAAATTTGAAATTTTTGTTTAGATGTCTTTTTGTTGAAGTTGATTTTTAATTCTTTGTTGTTTTAATTTATCTTTGAGATACTGTATATATATATTTTTAATTTTGAATAATATTATTGATCTAATTCTTCTGAGTGGACATTTCCTATAATATGTTAAGGTTTTGTTTTATTGGTTTATGAATAAATTCTAAATTGATTTCTTCTCCTATTATAGTTGTTTTTATTCATGTTTCATTAACCATGAATGGTTGTACGTTTGGGTTGATGTAAGACCAAAACCTTGGAAAAGAAGATTTAAAGAAGAATATATATATATAGGAATTTAGAAACATCAAATATTGGTAGTTGTAGTTCTTTTCATTAAGGAACTTAGAAGTGTATATGTATATGGCGCCAAGTTCTCTTATTGGAATGTACTTGCTAGCTACAACACTTGAAATGATAGAATACAAATTTTCATTTGGTTTGTATTTTAGACTATGATTAAGTTCTTGGTAGTTATTATGGAACTATTATAAATTAGTTATTGTAATGACTAAATTATTATTATTATTGACAGATTATCTCTTTATAATACAACAATTAAGTAGGGAAAAAGAATGGAAATAATTTGAAAGCATAAATTAGGAGCTGCACAAATATTTGTCTGAACTAACATTAACTGCCATTTAAAATTTGTCCGAAACTGACATTAATTGTCTTTTCAGACGACTTCTCAAGAAATGTCTAGAAATTTTGGTAGTTATTAGGAAATTTCTCCAATTGTAATGCATTACTATTTAAGGTGATATCAAATGTCAATGATTTATTATATAGAATTTCACAATAAATATTTGAGTACTACAAATATTTGAAACAGATCATGAGTAAATTATTAAAATATCTAATTAAATAATATAATAGGAAGATATTAGATTCAGTCCACCCATGATGAGTTGACCTGATCCATTAGGGTTGAAATATCTAAATAGTCATTTCAATCAAAATTATCTATTTGTCATTGGTAGTTATGAAAGTTAACAACAATTGGGATTTCAAAGTTTGAAATCCCAACTGCCATTTGAGATTAATATACAAAAGTTACGCAACTTCTGTAGATAGGTCTTATGTTTTTTCTTCTTTTTCCCTATAAAATTGCAAAATACGATAGAGCCAAACACCAGAGAATATAGAAAGGCAAAAAAGGGCAAACTGTATTGTAGATTATTAATCGAGATACGTAGATCATCGTACACCATTAAAGAACGTATGTATTGCAATTCAGGTATCCATTGTTTATGATCCTTGAATTATTTATTTCCACTTATATTTGTATCAGAGCCATCTTTTAATATGATTTATTGTGATGTTGATGATGTAAGAGTATGTTTCTGGAAATTACTTGGGTTTAGAATGCTATGCACAATGATTAATTGTTGAGAAATTTGCATGAACCCATTAATATGCTCTATGAACTGTTTACAATTTTTTTATGGATTTGATGTTGTTAAGTAGGCCAAAAGACTTATTCCTACCCATAGTTTGGTGAAAACCTAAATTCTCATTTGCTAACTTTTAAAAACTCAAATACCTATCATTCTATTGAAATTTTTAGTTTGAGTTAAAAGTAAAATTGTTATTTATCTAAAAATATTAAATAACTAAAAGTTTATCCATTTTCTCCCCTAAGTTTAAAAAACTAACAATTTTCCCCTATCTAAAGTTTTGAAAACTCACCTTTCCCCCCCTAGGGTTTTATTCCTTCTCTTTCTTCTTTAGAAACTATTCACTAGTTGATCTCTTATTTGTTGGTGCTCTTTAAAAACCTCCAAGATGATGATGCAGCCATAAAGGCAATAATTAGAAGTGGCATTGTCAAAGATCTATCAGATCTCGACGCTCCTTCCACTTCGACAGATCTTGGTGTCGCTTTTGCTTGGATAAATCTCAAATCTTAGCTTGCTTCCACTTCGACAGATCTCAGATCTTGGCATTGCTTCCATTTTGATAAATCTTAGCGTCTTCTAGAAGAGTCTATGATGAAGAAGCATGATGAAAGACTTAGATCTCTAACGATTTTCAGATGAAGAACAAAGAAAAATAAGGTTGAGACCAAAATCGATTCTGCTGTCTTGTGACATTGATAAGGACCAAGAGAACCAAAGAAAGAAGGTCATCATCCGTGGTAGAGAAAGAAAGCTAGTTGTTGGCCAGAAAGGGCACTAAAGAAAAAGGGAGGCAAATTAAACCCTCAAGGGAAAAAGGTAAGTTTTCAAAATTTTGGGCAGGAAGGAAATGTTAGTTTTTTAAATGTAGGGGGGAAATGTAATAAACGTTTAGTTTTTAAATATTTTTAGATAAATAACAGTTTTATCCTTTTTACTAACTGAGAATATTAACAAAAGAGTCGATATTTGGGTTTTCAAAAGTTTAACGAGTGGGAGTTTGGGTTTTCATCAAACCATGGGTGGGAATTAGTCTTTTGGCCTATTAAGTATAATTGTTGCCTAGAATCATGTTAGGGTGATGTTTAGATGTGATATGTATGCTTTGTGACAAAAAAATTGCATAAAAAAACATCGAATTATTGAACTTTTAGAAGCTTATGGTCACTTGAAAATCGTGATATTCATGTCCCAAATTCACTGAATTTTGGCGACGTTGGCATTAGAGGATAACTCCAATAAAATCGTCATGTCATGGGCTTCAAAAACCTTATCATATCGTCATTGATCGTTGACCAGAAGAGGACAAATTTTGTTTGCAAGTTCTAGGGTTCATATATGTCATGAGTTGCAATCGGTTTGTAATCTGATTGGAAAAATCTGATTGCCTGACTTGTTGGTCAATGGGTTAGTCAAAACTTGTCGATTAACTAGTAAACATACCTAGTTAATTGGGCGACCCGACCTAGGTCTCAACCTATGGGTTTGTTGACCGCTAACGATCAATTTTGACCAATCAACGATTAGTGTTTGACCAATATCGAAAAACATTTTGGCATCAATATGTGATAGCTCGTGGTAGCTTATGATATAGTTTTTTGGCGTGTGCGAGCTTTATGTCGGCGTATGGCAGCTTATACAGACTCAGATCCCATGAGTCCAATGTCATGTAAAAGCTTGTGCTACATATTTTTATATGAATCGAACACTTATCAATGTTTTCGAGATGTGTTTTTTGAATTATACATTGCTAAACATGTGAACATATGTTGTTTGTATTATTATGTGTGTGTAATTTATTATTGTCTTTTTGTTATTCATATATAAGGTGAATATATTAATTAAAAACTACTATCTGAACTATAAGATGAATCTAGAGCATAACTTTTTCACTTACACTTGGACCACGATTGAGAGAATATTGGAATTAAGAAATGAGGGCATACCCTTAACTCATAATGAAAGGATATATGAACTTTTCATGTTAATGCCCAACCATTGGGCTCCTATAATTACCAATCTAATTTGGGACGATAACAAAGTAATGACCTTTTGGGATTGTTTGTATGAGTTATAACTCATAGAAAATGCAATATTATCATGAACATAAGAAAATCCACAATGTTTTCCATTTTCCCAAATCAAAGAAGTGCAAGGCATGTTAGTTATCACAAACAATGTAAAAACTTCGAGGATTATTGAAAAAATGAAGAGGTCTTCTATCCCCGTGGCTGGTATAAAGTGGAAGAGCAGTTGCTAGTCGAAATGCCTTATTTCAATAATTAAAAGCTTTGGATCAAAGATGGTTCAGATATTAGTTCTAATCAGGAATGGTTCTGGTCATTGAAATGTTTTGAATTTCATGTATATACTTTCATATTAGTAACATTTTTGTATGGAACTTTATTTTGAATCATGAATATATTGAACCATTTGTTGATTCAATAAATTGTCTTAACTATTGGTAGGAATTTGAGATTGGTAGAATTTAATAATTCTCATCTAAAATATACATTGGCGTAATTGGATTAATTTTTAACATATTGAAGATTTGTATCATAGCGATGATTAAGAACATAGTGAACTTTCGAGTTGATGTCTTATGTGAAATATTTTTAATTTTAATACTCAATTGCGATAATAAAATGTATATATATTTTATTTTATTGGTGTTGTGTTGGCATGTCTCTGTAGTTATATATATAATGGTTTTGAAAATTATTATTGTTGATTTAAATAAGGGCAAAAGACTAAATGGGGAAACTATAAGATCTAAGAAATGAGAATGCATTATATCCTAGATGAACATGAGGCCTTGGAGTCTGTTAATTATGTTATGGAAGAGCCTCAACTGGTTGAGGGACCGAATCCTATCAATGCCTAACATAAGCGTGACATGGACACTTATAACATTTAGAAAAAGAAAGATTCAACTACTAAAAGAATCCTTATCAACTCAATAAATGATGACATTGTTTATTAGTATGAGTAATTTAAGTTGTAAATGTCGTATAGGTGGCATTGATAGAGAAGTTTAGAGGAACAACCATCTCTAAGCTTAGGTAGTTGACCATCAAGTTCAATACGTATAAGAAAGTTCCTAATAAATTGATAAAGCAAACATCTAAGGGAAATATCAAACATGATAACTGAGTTAAAGAAGGTTGGGCATAACCTGATTGATAAACAACAACTTTAGGCTATTATATGATCTTTGCTTGATGTTAGGGGCATATGAAAGTTAATATGACTCACAATGATAACATCAGGACTTTCGATAACATTGCTTACTATCTTGAGTTAGAAGCTAAACACCTAGGGGCTGTTAGACCAGATGCTCATGCATATGTTATTGAGTCTAGTTCCAAGAAGTTTTTTGGCTATAAGTGAAACTGACGAAAATTCAAAAAAGAGAAAGAGATCATCTAAGGACCCGTGGATAAGAACAAGTGGTTCAAGCTCAAAAGAGGAAAACACACTGGGAAAAGAGATAAGACCAATTTAACCTATTACAACTATGAGAACAAGGGATACTTCACTATAAGTACGTAGAGCCGAAGATGGTATTGTCTTATTTTGTCTCAAATTGTGAGATTTATGTTTTAAGTATAGTTTTATTAATTGAATCTTATCTTATGTGGACTATAGATTCAGGGGCCATAAACCATGTAACTCGTGATAGAGGAGCTTTCGTAGAATTTCATCGAATATTGAGAAAAACACGATGGATTTATGTAGGCAATAGCACAAAAGTAGAAGCAAAAGGAAAATGGTACATGCAAATTGGTTTTACACGGTGGTTAAACCTTATACCTATATGAAGTCCTCTATGTTCCAGAAATTCAATAAAATTTGGTCACTATGATTGTTCTGTTAAAGCTAGGATACATTTTATTGTTCTCTTAGAACCTTCTTAAAATTTATTATGGTACTATATTTTATAGATCTGGATTTTTGTTTGAAGGTTTTATGATGGTAGATACTTTATTATATAATTAAGATAATTTTGTTAGTTTCGCGTTATTTGTAACTTCTAGTAGTCTGGATGTGAATGCAAAATATATGACATGCTAGATTAAGACATATTGGCCAAGATAGAATGAACAGACTAGCCCATGAAGGTTTATTAGGACTTCTCACAAAATTAGATCTATTTGTTTGTGAATATTGTTAGTAGAAAAAACTACTAGAAAATCTTTTGACAAAGCTGTTAGAGCTGAGTTTCCTTTACAACTTGTACACTCAAATATTTGTGGTCCTATGAATCTCAAAGCTAGAAAGATATCACTTTCATAAATGATCATTCATGTTTTGGTTATGTTTATTGGATCTCTCATAAGTTAGAAACAATAAATTGCTTTAGACATTATAAAAATGAGGTTGAAAATAAGTTAGATAGAAAAAATAAAAATCTTGAGAACTGATCGAGGCTATGAATATTTATCTATTAAATTTAAAGAATTATGTAGTGGAAAAGGAATTGTGCGGTAACTAACAATTCCAATAACTCTACAACAAAACGGTATAGAGGAAGAAAGGAACTGAACTTTGTTAGAAATGATTAGGTTTATGATGATGCAAATAAATCTTCCAATTTCGTATTGGGGAGATGCCCTATTGATTGCGACTTATATACTCAACTGAATGCCCATTAAGTTAGTAACTTTCATTGCTTATAAGTTATAGATAGGTAGAAAACCTAACTTGAATATGATGCGACCCTAGGGGTTAGTAGCATACATCTATAACACATTCCATAAATTTGAAAAATTGGGACCAAGAGAAAAGAAATGTATCTTTATAAGATACTGAGAACATTCCAAAGGGTACGTGTTCATAGGGGAGGACTCTGATGGTAGAATGACTGAAATAGAATCTAAAGATGTAATATTCATAAAAGATGACTTTCCTAAAAGGAATGACATTGATAAAAGTGTTCTTTTGTATGAGATAGAAGGTACATCTTAATGACCATCAGTTGTGCCACAAGAGACAATGTCTTTACCTGTTTTAGATAATAGGAGCAATGAGATTGAGCTTCAACCTATTCTGGATAATAGAAGCAAAGATCCTCAATTGTAGAGGAGCGAACATCCTATAATCCCTAAGCGACATTTTGGAATCTACTCCTCTTGAAGACAAAGAGCTAAAAAATGTCCAAAAAACTTTATCATCCCTTTTAAAGGAAAGATGGAAAGAAGCATTGGAGAAAGAAATGAAATCCATGAAAATTAATCAAGTCTGAAGTTTGGTGAACTTGTCATTAGGTCAAAAATCTATTGGGAATAAATGGATTCTCAAAATTAAATGTAAGACTAATGGCTTAATAGACAGATATGAAGCTCACCTTATGACGAAAAGCTATAACTAATAAGAAGATATAGATTACGAAGAAACTTTTTAGCCTGCTGTAAGATTTACTTCAATCTATGTAATTTTAGTTGTAGTTACACATTTAGATCTAGAATTGTGTCAAATCGACATCAAAACAACTTTTCTTAATGGATAACTTGACGAAGAGATCTACATGAATCAACCTGTAGGGTTTGTAGTAAAAGAGCAAATGTGCAAAGTATGCAAGCTCCAAAGGTCAATATATGACCTAGAACAATCATCAAAACAATGGTACTTAAAATTCTATAAGGCTATATTATCTTATAATTTTAAGATGAGAGACCAAGATCACTATTTCTATGTGAAAAGGCCTGATGACAAGTTTACAATTCTATCTTTTTATATAGATGATGTATTGATAGCTGGGAGTAATTTGGAGTATGTGATGATCATTAAAAATTAGTTATCCACACATTTTGACATAAAGGATATGGGTGAAGCAGATTATATTTTAAGTATTAAAATAAAGAAGGATCATTCTAAGAAACTTTTGGCTCTATTACAAGAGTATTATATATGAAAAATTCTAGAATGATTTAACATGACAGACTATAAACTCATAGATAATCTTGTGTTAAAAGGTGATTTGTTGAGCCAAAACTTGTGTCTAAATACTCAAAACGAAAGAAATGAAACGTCCTCAGTACCTTATTTAAATATGGTTGGAAGTCTCATGTACGCTATGATGTGTACTTGCCTTGATATTGCTTCTCTGTTGGGCTAGTCAGTCGATATCAATTGAACCTTGGAAGGGAACACTGAAAGACTGTTAAAAAGATATTAAGATATCTGAAAGATATTATGGATTATTGTTTATGTTATTAAGGAGTAGATTTTCGTATCGTTTGCTATTCGGATGCTAACGAGGTAGTGATTTGGACTAACACAAATCATATTCTAGCTATGTTTTCTTATACTCCAAAAGAATGCCATATCTTGGAATAGTAAAAAATAGACATAAATAGCCTTATCCATAATGGAAGCCAAATTTGTAGCCTGTTCTATAGCTGTGCAAAAAACCGTTTGGTTTAGAAGATTTTTAGAGAATTTGGGTATATAAGACAAAGTAATCGGTCCAATAGTTGTATATTGTGATAATCAAGCTACAATAGTTTTTACAAAAGATCCCAAATTCCATAATAGAACCAAACATATTAACATTAGATATAACTTTGTTAAAGACATTATTTCGAAGAAGGAATCGATTGTACAATATATTTCTATGCATAATATGGTTGCCAATCTTTTAACCAAACTGATTCTGAGGGATGTATATCTTGCACATGTTAAATCTCTTAGTTTGTGTAGAATATGATAAATGAATTGTTGAACATATATATTGTACCTCTAACACAACATTGTAAAACCAAAGAATTCAAATATTTTATTATTATTCGCATCCCTGAATTCTTGGTGTGTCTTTATATACACATTATTTTAAAAGTTTAACAAGATTATAATGTCACACAAGTTTAAAATTGACTCACTCACACGATCCATTAGCTTTGACATTAAGAAAGCGTGCACAGATGTGACAAATTTCTTGAGATTGGTGGCGTTGAGAGATCTCACATAGAAGATGAAAGTTACTTGAAACGAATTTTTATTATTGGACATGTTGCCTTGATAATTAATCAAGATGATGACTCTTTGTTGTTATTTGATGTTTACTCTTAGTATTGCTATTTTAACTTGACACTAATGACCATGCATGATTCGGACTATAAAACATAACTAGAAAAACAATTAAGTTTAATTAAGAATTTCGAATAGAAGAGGAAGACTTATATATTACGTATGTCTATTGGCTGGCCGATCATGTCACTCATATAAGAGAATGAACTTGATCATGAATACATAGAAAAATAACACAATAACAAATGAGAGATTAAAGAGAGCTAGTGTTATTAAGTAAATTCAACGGTGTTGTAAAACTAATGCTTTATTATTTTATTCGGATTGAAACAACTATATTATTCCTAATATATGCATAGTAAATTAGTTCCTAAGTGCAGGTTGCATAATACATTTATCAGTATGAGATGCTCTATTCTATAAGATTTCTATAGAAGAGTTTTGGTTTGAATCACTTATCATGTATGAGTAGGAGATATTAGATCTAGTCCATCCATGATGGATTGACCCGATCCATTAGGGTTGAAATATTTAAATAACATTTTCAATTAAAATTGCCCATTTGCCTTTGACATTTATGGAAATTAACAATAATTGAGATTTCAAAGTTTGAAATTTCAACTGCCATTTGAGATTAATATACAAAAGTTATGCAACTTCTGTAGATAGGTTCTTCTGCTTCTTCTTCTTCTTTCCTATAAAATTACTGAATACGATAGAACCAAAAACCATAGAATACAGAAAGGCAAAAAACGACAAACTATGTTATGGATTATTAATCGGGATGCGTGGATCATTGAACATCATCAAAGAACGCATGTATTGTAATCTAAGTATGCATTTTCTATAATCATGAAATTTTTTATTTTCGCTTATTGAAGATAATGAATTATTATTATTATTTATAGAAAATCTCTCTATGATTCAACCACTGGTATTATATTGTAAAGGGCAAAAATGGAAAGAAATCAAAAGCAAAAATTATTAGATAGGACAAAAGCTTTTTCATCCATTTTCTGAACCAAATGATAAAATGACAAGCGAATGTAATATAATCAAAATTATATTAGTTTAGCAAGTAAGGAGAATGGATTGCACATAATGTGATGGTAAAATTTTCAATCATTTTTAGGTTCCAAACATTAACAAAGACTACTCATAGGAGAAATGGTATTATTTATTATAAAGATAAAGATATTTTGGATATTAATAAAATTATATGTATTTGTTTTAAATACATAAATAAATATATATTTGATATGTGTTATTAAATAAATAAATGATTTTAAATTAAATATAAAATAACACTCAATCACATAATGACACATCATGTATGTATTTATTTGTGTATATAAAATTGAGTATACATACCATTACTCTTTGAATAATGGATAAGTTAGAACTTATATTTTCAAGTCCCGTAATTGAGCACATTAACTAATATAAGCTTATGTTTTTTTTGGTAGGATATGGATTTTTAATATTGCTTCCTAGCGGTGGCATAAGCTTACATAGTTAATATGTGCAAACAGAAAGATTAGATTTAAGAAGTTTCTATTTGAGCTATCATTATATCCAAAGTAAATTTGCCTTCATATATATTACCTTATCTGATCTATGCGGCTTTTGTTAATGTCAGAAATCAAATGATATTTGCACTAGGCTTTACCATAACATTGTATGCAACTCCCTATTTGTTAACCATAATAATAACTAACTAATTGACATTGTTATATAAAATTTGTTGTCCTCATATCATGCATCATACTAGCATTACCGTGAAATAAGTTAGGAAAAATAAACCTTAAACTCAATCAAATTTAAAGTCAAGACTTGAATAAGCCTAAACTTAAAAGTTGGCTAGAACAAGGCGCAATTACTTTTAGTTCCGGACAAGGGCTTTTGAAAATTTGTTTGAAATTGGCCTAACTACAACTTTTTCAAAAACCTGAGCATTGTCTCTGAAACCTGTATTTTTTGGAATGAAACTGTGGGTTTCAAACAAAAAACGTGGATCTAATCGAGATAAACCAAATTTGATTCAATAAAATAACCAAATAATGCAGAAAACTAGCTAATTGTTGAACTGAAGCACAAAAACCTTAAATTCAAAACTAGGAATATGTTTCAAGGAAAAAAAAAAATCAATTCATGGCGTTTGAAGATGCAGAAATTTAAAAAACTCACTCAAATAATTTATGTTTGAAGATGAAAATATTATTAGGTTAAAACTTATTTGTAGTAGTAAGAAAATGAATAGTGGAAATCAAAAGCATTTCCTACTTGAATTTAAAAATATATTTTTATGACAAATATTATTAGAAACGTTTGTGAAAAAGTGATGAAGTGATATTCACTAAGAAAAAAACTAAATTGTTTTAATTCTCAGTCTTATCATCTGAAAAAGAAAAAAAAACTAAACTGATAGGCGTTAGCATTAACTGTTAACAGAATATTTGAGGGAGAAATTATGGGAAATTTAAATTAATGTAAATCAGTAACTTTACATTGTTATTTGATTTGCCATTATCGTGGGATAGATCTTACCACTATTTTAGGATAGATTTGTGCAAGTATTATAGTTTTCCTATAATAGTTTTTCTGTAAATTGTATAGAAGACTCCTCTTGTATATTTAAAAACATATAATAATACCTTTTCATCATGGTATCATAGCCTAGATTCTAGGACTCTGTGAAACTATTGGGAGCAATGGAAAAATCCTCTTCCATAATAGAGACTTTTTAAGGAGAGAATTCAATCCTCGCAGACTTGACTTTTAAAATATCACAGATGTTGAATCAGACACTGAATCCATTGGGTAACAAAGTTGGTGCGACAATGATTGGTATCAAGCTAGATGGTACCAATTATGGCCTTTAGTCCTAGGTTGTCAAGATGTACATCTCAAACAAAGACAAACTAGGATATATAAATGGGGATATTCTACAACCTCAATAAAATGATTCCACCTTTAGAAAATGGACAGCCAAAAATGTAGTGGTGAAAAGATGGTTGATCAATTTCATGGATCCAAAATTGATTGGCAATTATACTAGATTTCCAACGACAAAAGTTGTGTGGGATGCTATTGCTATAACATATTTTGATGGCACTGACACCTCACAAGTTTATGATCTTAAGAGAAGGGTGATGAGGCTTAAATAAGCTGAAGGATCTATCAAAACATACTACAACAATCTTCATGGTCTTTGGAGAGAAATCGATTTTCGCCCCCCAAATTCGATGAAATGCGAAGCTAACACACAAAAATATAACTCTATTACACAAGAGGATAGAGTTTATACTTTCTTGGGTGGACTAGATGATCAACTTGACAAAATTCGAGGAGATGTGCTTCAAATGCAATCATGTCCTACAATGAACCAGGCCTATGCACTAGTGCACAAGAAAGATTTGTGACGAACAGTGATGTTAACAAAAGGAGATGGGGGAGATACCACATTTTGTGTAGTTATGATCACAAAAGGAGAACAAAAATCACAACAACAACCCTCATTTCATTTTTTGCACAATGGGAAGTCTAATACATTGATAAATTTGAAATCACAAGGAGAAGGACGAGGTTGCACACACTATAGGAATATGAAACATACCAAGGACACTTACTTTAAACTACATAGATATCCAGAGTGGTGGCATGAACTCAAGGCAAAAAAGAAATGTGAAGTTGGTGTAGGAGATAATAATGACTGAGTTGCGTTCATGAACACTAAATCTCAACTATCTATTATACCGCAAGGGAACTTTTCCTCTTTAGCTATTATATCACAAGGTAACACTTTTGTTGCTATTACAAACAAATCTATGGCTTTAAATGATTCAGGTAACCATGATTGGATTATTGATTCAAGGGCAACCAATCACATGACATTTGATCCACATGACTTTGTTAACATTACTCAACCAAAACGGACATGTGTTACCAATGCTAACGGAGTGAAATACCCAATTACAGGGGTTGGAAAAGTGGCACTTTCACTTTCTTTTACTCTATCAAATACTTTATTGGTTCCATCCCTTTCAAACATGTATTTTAGCCAAGAGTCATCATATATCTTATCCAAAAAGTTTGAAAAGATGTGAGAGACCATTTGCATTAATTCATTTAGACGTTTAGGGGTCGACTCCTATTTTAATTTCTTTAAGAGCTAGATGGTTTGTAACATTTGTAGTTAACTGAACACGAATGACTTGACTTTATGTGTTAAAAAATAAGAATGAGGTGTTTGAAATTTTTTGTTTTTTTTCATAATATGATCAAGACGTAATTTTCTACTAAACTTCAAATTCTTAGATTTGATAATGGTAGAGAATATGACAATAAGGAGCTACAAGAATATTTCCAAGCACATGGTCTTCTTTATGAAACTACTTGTTCTAAAACATTGTAACAAAATAGACACATTCTTGAAACAACCTAAGCTTTTTTTAACATCAGCACACATACCCTAATGATATTGGTTAGATGCAATTGTTATCGCTCTTTACCTATTGAATCAAATGCCATCTTGAGTCTTGAACTTTGAAACTACACTACAAGCTTTTGCTTGTCATGTTCCATTACTTTATCTTTTGATGCTTATACCTAAAATTTTTGGCTCTGTTGCTTATGTTCACCTTCATAAAAACCAGTGAACAAAACTAGATCTGTATGTTGTTCATTATGTTTTTTAGGATATGCAACACATAAGAAAGACCGTTGGTGCTATGATCTTACTACCAAACTTTTTTTTACTACAGTGGATGCCACCTATCTAGAATATGAAAATTTCTTTCCTAAACTAGAATCTCATTAGCAAAAGCTATTATGTGAAGAGCATAATATAGACAATTAGGAAAATTGGCTAGGTTTTGAGGAACTAACTTGGAGATAACTCAATAACTACTTAGTTTGGTAGGAACTTGATCATGACATGATGATAATCAAGGTGATTGAGAGGCTCTTATCGAATAGATAATGATGCTGACAAGGTAAGAAGAAGAAAATGATGATTCCAAAACTAGAAGTGAACAAGAGTAGCTCCAAACTGAGTAAGAACAACCTATTTCTCCCATTTTAGTACACGACACTCTCAAGAGGTACAATCTCTAAACTCCTATCCCAATAATGTTATAGATGATTCTATAGGCTATAGATTACCTTTCAAACATAACCATGGTAAGCCACCAACTTAGTACTACCTAGATGTTGGAGATAAAAAGACAAAGTATCTGATTGCCAATTACGTCTACACTTAGAGATTGTCACCACCTCTCAAAGGTTTTGTACACAAGTTATCTTTGAGCATGTTTCAAATTCCATACAAGAATCCTTGAATGATCCAAATTGGATTTAAGCAATAATTGAAGAAATGACAACATTGCAGAAAAATGATACATGGAAACTCATACCACTACTTGAAGGAAAGAAAACTGCCAGATGTAGATGGGTGTTTTCTATTAAACACAAGGTAGATGGGTCAATAGAGAGATACAAAGCAAAACTTGTTGCAAAAGAATATACTTAGACATATGGTTTAGATTATTAGGAAACAATCTCACCAGTAGCAAAGTTGGACACTGTCAGAGTCTTATTATCTCGCTACAAATTTTGATTGGTCATTGCACTAGTTTGATGTTAAAAATATGTTCCTTCATGGGAATCTAGCAGAAGAAGTATACATGGACATCTCACTAGACTTTACTACTTAATCAAAAACTATAGTTGTATGCAAATTACAGAAGGTACTTCATGGACTAAAATAGTCACCTAGAGCATGGTTTGGATGGTTTACCTTGGCAATTAAGAAACATGGCTTTAAATAAAGCAATTCGGTCCTACTCTTTTTTTGAAACATCATCAAGGGATGGTAACGACTCTAATAATTTATGTTGATGATATGATAATTACAGGAAATGATAAAGAGGAGATTTCTCGTTTGCAAGAACATTTGGTAACTATGTTAGAAATGAAGAATCTTAGGGAATTAAAATATTTCCTTGAAATTGAAGTAGCTCGATCAAATCAAAGTATATTTTTATTACCAAGAAAATTCATACTTGATTTGTTGACCAAAATAGGAATGCTTGATTGTAAGCCTGCAGACACACCAATGGTTCAAAATCATTGATTGGAAGAACATTCGAACCAAATACCCATGAATAAAGAAAGGTACCAATGCCTTGTGGGAAAAAAATGAATTTATTTGTCTCATACACGTCCATGTATTGCTTATGTCATGAGTTTGGTGAGTTAGTTCATGCATAATCCTAGTGAAGATCACACGAATACTGTGTTTTGAATTTTATGGTACCTGAAGTCTTCCCCAAGAAAAGGACTCATGCTCAGGAAATATAAGCATTTAAACATTAAGGATTATACGAATGCAGATTGGGCTGGAAATATTATTGACAGAAAGTCTACACTAGGTTATTTCACTTTTGTGGTTGGAAACTTGTCACTCGAAGAAGCAAGAAACAGAAGGTGGTTGCATTGTCTAGTGTAAAGGCTGAGTTCAAAAGCATGGCTAAGGGACTTTGTGAACTTTTTTGGCTCAAGAGGTTACAAGAAGAAATTGGTTATTCATTTGATTCCACAATGAATATTTTTTGTGATAATAAATTGGCCATAGAGATTGCACAAAATCTAGTACAATGTGATTGAACAAAACATGTTGAAGTGGACTGACATTTTATCAAGGAAAAGTTGGAGGCAAAAATAGTTCAATTTCCACTTGTAAAATCAAAAGATTAGTTGGCGGACATCTCCATAAGTCACTAGTCAAGTTGGACATCTATGCACCAACTTGAGAGAGGGTGTTAGCATGAGCTGTTAACATAATATTTGAGGGATAAATTAATGTGAATCAGTAGGCCTAAATTGTTATTTGATTTACCATTATTCTAGGATAGATTTTACCACTATTCTAGAATAAATTTGTGCAAGTATTATAGTTTTTTTATAATAGTTTTTCCGTAAATTGTATATAAGGCTCCTCTTGTATGTTTAAAAATATATAGTAATACCCTTTCATCAATAGGAGACTGTTAATCTGGTCAAATATTTGCCTGTGGGTGGATTTGATATATCTTATTGGTTTTATGTTTTGTATTCAATGATTTTTAAAAATGAAAATTAAAATAAGTTATTATGGTAGTCATTGAATAATTTATTTGAATAATCATCGTTCATGTGATACTCACACTTGTATTATTATATTATTTGTCCTTCATAAATCGGTTATCATGGTAGTCATTGAATAATTTATTTAAATATTCATTGTTCATGTGATACTCACATTTGTATTATTATATTATTTGTCCTTCATAAACTAGTTATTATGGTAGTCATTGAATAATTTATTTGAATAATCATTATTCATGTGATACTCACACCTGTATTATTATATTATTTGTCCTTCATGCTCCGTGTATAAACATGTTTTGCTTAGTGTCAAAGTGTCTCTCTCTCTTCTCTCTCTCTCTCTCTCTCTCTCTCTCTATTAGGCTTATGGCCGACTTGACTCTGTTTAAAAATTTAAAAAATAAAAAAAAATTAAAATGGTAGAAGTCGTCAACGGTTACTGTTGTTGTTTTATTTTTATTTTTTAAATTTTAAATTTTTTATATAAACCAAACTAAATATTTTTTATTTCCAATTTTATTTACAATTTTCTTAAAATCAATTCTTTCATTATATTTTTAATTTCATTTTCTCTCATCAACTATTTTTTTAAAACTATCTGAATTCATAAATAATAATTCTTTGTGTTTATAATTTCAATTTTATTATTATAAAATATTACAAATGAATCTAATACCAAATAAATTCAAAAATTTAAATGTTGAAGACAAGTAGATAAATAGTATGTTATATAAATTTTATTTATATTTGTAATTATATAGTATGTAAATTAATTTATTTGTACTATATTATAAACTTATAATATTTTTTATTATATAGCCATGATGGTATTCCTCTGTCACAAGTGAGAGATTATAAATAAAATGTTTGGGGTATTGTCTTCGGTTTTAATAATTGAAAAATAATTTATGTTTAAATTTTTTTAAAAATTTTGTTTAAATGGGTTGACCCAATTAAGACCCTATCCAATATATGTAGGGTTAGGCCTTGGGGCTTAAAAATTACATGGGTCGTCTTGGCACGAAGACCCATTACTGTGTAGGCCTAAGACTCGACCTGACCTATGAGCCCCGATGGGTTGAGCTAGAGTCAACCCGACCCATGGACATGTGTAATGCTACATCCTCATTCATAATTATAAACCTTGTCAAATCTATTTTAAATATATAAATGAATGTATATTTAATATATATTATTATATAATTAAATTATTTTAAATTAAATTAAAAAATATCTAATTACGTGATGGCATACGTGAATTCTTATAAAAAATAAATAGATGATTTGTAGAGGATAAAGATGAGGATCCAAAATATGAATTAGAGTTCTTTTAAATGTAAAGTTTTTAAAGAATATAAGTCAAATACAAGAAGTACAAGCTTTACCTAAATCTTTAGGTTTTAATTGATGAGTTATATTATATATCTATTTAAGATAAATAAAAATGTATATATTTATGTATTTTTTTAATAAAATGTTATTTTATCTTTATTTAAAATCATTTAATTATATAATGATATAAATAAATATATATTTATATAATTAAAATAAATAAAAATAAATTTATTGTTAATTTACCTATGGAGAGACGCGTGTAAAAATAATTTTCTTAGCATTTAAAAAACAAAAATGCATTTTGAGGCCTTAAAGTGAAGATGAGTAATTAAAAAGATTTTTACCATAAAATATTAGATTGTCAGGTGTGTCAAAATCTTAAAAAAAAAAAAAAAAAAAGAAAGTTTACCCGGACCCCATCCCATGCATGTGCACCACTACAGTTACCGTGTTACATAATAAATATTAGATCCACTTTCGTTTACCGCGTTACCGTGTCACCGTGTTACCATGCTAATGGATTAATCCCCACCACCGCCATTTGGCCGAGTAATTTTTCCATTGTCTATATATATATGTATATATATAGAACACCCTACCACTCCATCCATCTCTTCATCATCCTAATTTAATATTTCGTCACCTTTAGCTCCTTATTTTTCAGTTGCTATAGCATCATTTAGATTTCCCTGGGAAAGCCTCGCATGTCTCTTCTCAAGCATAGACTACAACTCCATCTCCAGCTTCTTCCAGGACCGCATTCGTATTCTACCCTTGGCTATAACCCCAACACCACAACTACCGCTGTTTCTACCCCTATATTTCGACAAGTATTTAGCCTTTTCGATTTTGAAAAAGTTTGTGTTCTAGGTCATGGCAATCAAGGCATTGTCTACAAGGTACGCCATAAGCACACTTCAGCCATCTATGCTCTAAAAATTATACCAACTCAATCTCAAACTACCCACCCTTATCAACCCTCCATTGAAGCCAATATCCTATGTCGAACAGACTCCCCTTTTATCATCAAATGCCACGCTATCTTTGAACCGCCGACCTTGGCAGGTTCAAAAGCCATTCTTATGGACTACATGGACGCAGGAACACTTGATTCACTTCTCAAAATCAATGGTCCTTTCTCTGAATCCTCGATTGCGCAGATTGCATACCAAATACTTAATGGTCTCCAGTATCTTCATGCTCGCAACATTGTCCATTTAGATATTAAGCCTTCTAATCTCCTTGTTGATAAAAAATTGAAAGTGAAAATTGCTGATTTTGGAGTGAGCAAGATAGTGAATGCGCATTCAACACCCGAAAATTACGGTTCTTATGTGGGAACATATGCTTATATGAGTCCTGAAAGAATGGATTCTTCTAGGTATGATCCCAAATATGTTTATGCGGGAGATGTATGGAGCTTAGGTGTGAGTTTGTTGGAGCTTTATATGGGTCATTTCCCTTTCTTCCCACCCGAGAAGAAACCCAGTTGGATGGAAGTGGCGTTGGTAACATGCTTTGGGGAACCTATAATCAGTATCCCAGAGACAGCATCGGCAGAATTTTTAAGCTTTATCAAGTGTTGCTTGGAGAAGGATCCTAGTAAGAGATGGGCAGTGCCGAAACTTTTATCTCACCCTTTCGTTTACAGGGTGAGAGATGACTTCAATTAATTAGAATTAACTATTAATCCAGAGCTGTGAAATAAAGTGAAGTCCATGGATCGATCGTTGAGTCAAGCCGTGAACTCAGCCTATCAGCATCGAACTAGTTTAGGGGTTTTACTCACATTATACAATCTGCATGCAACATGCATTTGAAGTTATATACGTTGTAGCGAGGAAATAAAATTTTATAATTCACTAAATTCAGTTATTTACACTATTTTTTATTGTGGTTTCCGGAAAAACCTTAATATGTTCATGGAAAGATGAAGTATTTACCATAATATATATTTTTGAAGCAGGGTATAGTCTAATATGTTAAGGGAAGTGCCCTAAAACTACTCGTTACAACTATGTAATTAATTGTATTCATATTTTTGAATTAAAAAAATGATGTTATTTTGTTTATCTGTATTGTTTTGAGTAGATAAATTTACCTAGAATGATAGAATCGTAACAAGATAATTAGTGTATGACAATTAATTATGAGTTTTATTTCACATAGGAAAACTATTGAGTTTGAGTCTATCTATAATAGATCGATTTGACCCAATTTACTAACTGCCAAAAGAAAGATAGGGGGGGGGGGGGGGGGGGGGGGGAGGGTGAGAGGGAGAGTTATTGGCAGTTGGACATCTGTTTAAATGTGCAAACTACCTTCCCAATCACATAGATTATGCCATTTTTTCACAAAAGAATGTTTTCTTCTATTTTTTTCTCTTAGAAACCAAAGCATAGAGACAATGTCTCCCAAAAGGATGCAATTTGAAATGGTTGTGAACAAACTATGTTGTGGAAAATGACCTACATTGATACTCATAGGGCATTCAAACCATCCAAAAACTAGAATCGAAATTGGGCACGCAATTTATTTTTACTATAATTCATAGAATTCAATTTGGCATGCTTTAAATTGTCCAACGTTAGTATCAGGGCGTAGTTTGTGTATATGCCATTTATTATGTGAAATTAAATTTTAGATTATGTGAATTTTAATTAAAAATTTTGTTAAAAATTGTTTTTGAGCATGAATTAAATTTGGCCAAATTGCATGAAATTGAGGCTTGGAAACATGATACTATGATTGGTTGATGTCCTTTATATGTCTCGAATTGAAAATCTCATCGAAATCAACCTTGAATCAATAAATTCAGAGCTAAAAGTCGAGACCTATGTAGTGTCATTGGATTCTGATGACTTTGGCATCGAAAGTTATCATCATCAGAAGATAGCTAAAAGATGACGAATTGAATGACCAAAAATTAGGGTTTTTGTTGGATTCAGGTTACAATCGGATTGGAATAACCTGATTGCCTGACCCCTTTGTTTAATGGGTTGTCCAAACCTACTGGTTAATTGGTCGAACCCAAGCCGATCAATACCCACACAGGTTAGTTGATTGGTTAATGATCAAAGTTTGACTGATCATTGGTTGACTAATTAACGGTGATCAGTCAATGATAAATACAACTCCATTGTCGCCTGAGAGAGTGTAGAGGCGTGTGGCAGCTCGTGTGGCTCTTCCTTGGTGTGTCAATGCATGTGCATGCATTGTTTTGGCATGTGGAATGTCATGTTGATGCATAGAGGTGTATAGAACTATGTTTTGGTGTGTGACAATTTGTGAGTTACTGTTTCAAGAGAGTTTAGGCGTGTGAAACCTATTTTCTGACACATGACAGTTGTGTGATGCTTGGATTTGTGCGTGCAATATATTCTATGGGTTTTACAACATGTAAATGCATGTAATACCTCATTCTGGCTCCTAAAAACACATATTAGTATTTCAAAACACATATTTCTAATTCATGCAAGTTCGTTGACTAGGGACTATTGCATCAAGTATAAGATGTGATCATTTGATATTCTAATGGTATATGTTGAGACTATATGTATACAATAAAAATTTAGACTTAAAAATAAGTCATACACCTTTAATTAGAAAGGAGATGGTATATATAGTCTAATCATATTCATGCATGACCATTTGTCTTATAATAAATGATCTTGTTCAAGACAAGAATATGAAAATTTTTGAGATTGAGTAGATACATTACAACTTGTTAAAGAGTGGCGCATGAGGTTCAAAGTTACAGAATTTAGTGTCAAAAGTTATTTATGATTTCAAAAGTAAGTGGCCCTAAGTCCGAGTAAAGGAAAAAGGTCGTATGAGGTTCAAAGAATAAAAATAAGAACAAGAAATTAAAATGACAAAATGACAAACGTACTGGAAGAAAAGATAGAAACAAGATGATTTGTTATAATTAAAACAACGAGAGTTACTTCATCCGTGAATGAATAAACCTGAAAATGATATTGTTTTATTCTACATAAAGTGATGAAACTTTACTTTCTAATACTATGATATTAATTTAGTATTATTGTATGTGGATTATAGACTTATAAACTATTGACCAAGTAGCTCATGACAGAGGAGCTTTAATGGATTTCTGTTGAATTTTGAAAAAGGTGAGTTAGATTTATGTAGGCAACAACACAAGGGTTAAAACAAGAGAGACAGACATGAGCAAATAAGTTTAGCAAGGTAGTCGAATCTTATACCTATATGAAATCCAACATGCTCTAAATATTCGACGAATCTTAATCAAAGTATTTGTTCTTCTTAACTTATAATATAATTTGAATTTCTCTAACTGTTTTGTCAAAATATAATATGAAGTGATTTCTATGAATTTGGTTTATTGTTGAATGGTTATGTGGTTTTGTCACCCTTCATTGTGATAATGTTAGTTTTTCATTATTTGTTACTCCAAAATGTATGAATGTGAATGCAAATATATGACATACTGGATTAGGGCACATTTGCTAAGATAGAATGAATAAATTGGCCTATAAAAGTTTATTAGAAACTTTCACATAAATAGAATTGCCTATGTGTGAGTGCTGTCTAACTGGAAAAACTACTAGAAAACCATTTGACAAAACTATAAGGGTTTAACTTTTTTTGCAATTTATATACTTAGGTATATATGCTTTTATGAATGTAAAGTTCGATAAGGTGTCTCATGTTTCATTACTATTATTGAAGACTATACTCGATTTGGTCTTGTCTGCTTGATTTCTTATAAGTAAAAAATAGTAGACTATTTTAGACAACATAATTGAGGTTGAGAATCAAACAGGCAAAATGATACGAGCTTTAAAATCTGACCAAGGTTTTGAGTATTTGTCTAAAAAGTTTAAAGAACTGAGTAATGAAAAATGAATAGTATGACAACTAATAATTCTAAAAACTTTACAACAAAAGGGTGTAGAAAAGAGGAATTGAACTTTATTGAAAATGATTAGGTTAATGATAGCGTAAACAATTTTTAACATCACCTTGTGATGATGTAATGTTAACTGCTACTTATGTACTTAACTGAGTGTCTACTAAATTAGTTACTTTCACTCCCTATGAGTTATGGACAAGTAGAAAACCTAAGTTAATTAATTGTAGCCTTACTGGTTAGCAGTGTTTATCTATGACTTTTTTCATGAGTTTGGAAAACTGGGACTAAGAAGATAAGATTGTATCTTTGAACACTCCAAAGAGTATGTGTTCATTAGAGAGGATTTCACTAGAAGATTAACTAAAATTGTATCAAGAGATGCTATATTCATAGAGAATTTTTTTTTCTAATAAAGATGATATGGAAAATGGTTTCATCTATATGAGATAGGAGAAGAATAAGGATAGGTATGTTGTCTGCCTCGGGTATTGTTCATAGTGTGTGATTATGCAATTTCCAGTTTTTGCCAGCAAACTTTGAAGCTAGTTTTAGATGTCTTGTTGATTGATCTATGGTTGATATTATATTCCATTAAAAAGCTCTTTGAATGTCT
The DNA here is from genome assembly GCF_011075055.1 of Mangifera indica. NCBI lineage: Eukaryota > Viridiplantae > Streptophyta > Magnoliopsida > Sapindales > Anacardiaceae > Mangifera > Mangifera indica. Next base: position 6,652,792 of record NC_058140.1, read on the forward strand.
TTTTCAGTGATATATAATTTGCATGATTTGGAGGTCATTTGATTGGTTAAAATTGAAAGATAAATTGTTGTTATGTCAAATGAATAGTAATTTCCAAAATTGAGTTTATGTGTTGTTGCATTGTTTTGATGGAAATGCACCATTTGGTATCAGAGCCTATGGTGTTTGTGTGATTTGTTGACTGATTTCTGCCTCTCGGAGCTACTGTTCACGACTAGAATTTACTGTTGACTATAAAGTTATTATTCACAAAACCTTAATTTGCCTTAAACACAAACCTTCCTTAACCTAAACACTTACCAATACTCCCCCTAACCTTTAAACACTTATAACAATTAGCCTTTATCCATTAGCTATTACCAAAAATGTCCTATAAAAGAAGTTCATCCTCATCCTTGGGAATTTGCTCATACGACATTAAAAGAAAAGTTCAAAGAAGAACTTAAGGCCATTAAGGACCAAATGAATCAAATGATGAAAATGATAAGAGACTTGACCCTCACTCAAAGTCGGGCACCCTTATCACAACCCTAAACTTCAACATAAAGCCAAATACTGCCTCCTCCAGCTTACCCAACCTAACTACATCACCCAAGAAGACATATTAGACTTTCCTCTCCTCCTCTTAGACATACTAGGGAGAAATTGATAATTCATGATGACTCAAGTGAGGAAGAACAAGAGAGGCCACCTAGGAGAGAAAAGGATAATAATAGGGGTTTAAAGATTGAAATTCTAGAATTTGAAAGGAGCATGAGTCCGAATGATTTTGTTGATTGGTTACATACTATTGAGAAAGTTTTTGAATATAAGGGCTATTCGAATGAGAAGAAATGTAAGCTTGACATCTTAAATTCAAGGATTATATATCCTTATGGTGGGAAAATCTCAAGAAGCAAAGGGAAAAGGACAGTAAATGTAATACCCTCAAGTACATTCTAGGAGCATTTATGTCTTCTGACCTTATTTCGAGATATTTCTAGTTTTAAATATATATGTTCACATATATGTGTGTGTTTATATATATATAGATATATAATGATAAAAAGATGAAGAATATATATATATTAAAAAGGTATGGATATATATAAAGAGAGAAAAGACAAAAAAAGGAAACTTCAAGCCTTTTTCCATCATCTTCTCCTACCCATTCTAGCAACCAGCCTTCTTCATGCTATTTTCTTTTGTTTTGTGAAGATAAAGGAAGGAATTGAAGGGGTTTTGGAAGACAAAATAAGAAAAGCAAACAAAGAAGCACTTTGGAAGCCTTGGTAACTAAAAGATCTCCTTCCTTTCTCTTCACCTATGTTTATATATATATATTGGATACATGTTATATGAATATGTTAGTGTGTTTTGGTGTTGATTTAAGGTGGTTTTGGTGATAAAGGAAACAAGACAAAGAGGAGGAAGCCAACTTACAAAGATTGGCTTGGCTTGAAACAAGTAAGAGGTATTATCCTTGGTATGTTTCATGTTTTATGTTTTTGGTTCCTTGGCTTTATGTTATAAATGATGATTTTGAAGTTGAGAAATGTTGTTTTGCCATTTGGGGTATCTATGTGTGTTAGTTTGTTTATGGCAGAGAGTTGGATGACATTTACTATTTTGCCACTGATTTTGTCCCACGTTTTGGTTGTCTTATCTGATGAATTATGAGTGTTATCATAGCTTGTTGGAAATCTCCTTGAATCCTCTTTTCAATTATATATAGCTTGTATGAATTAGAGACCGTTTGCACTATTAAATTGCATGAACAAAAAGACTGTCTTACCAAATAAACAATGAATATGTTTTTTGCCATTGATTTCATCCCACGTTTTGATTGCCTTATCTGATGAATTATGAGTGCTATTATAGCTTTTTGGAAATCTATAAACAATGAATACAGCGTATATGAATTAGAGACCGTTTGGATTGTTAAAGTGCATGAACAAAAAAACTGCCTTACCAAATCAATAGTGAATACAATTTTTTATTATTGAATTCATCCTACGTTTTGACTGCCTTATTTGATGAATCATGAGTTTTGTTATAGCTTATTGGAAAGCTCTTTGAATCCTCTTTTCAATGATATATAGTTTACATAAATTAGAGACCGTTTGGACTGTTAGATTGCATTAAGAAAAAGACTGCTTTATTGAGTGAATAGTCTCATGAACAGTGATTTATAGTTTTGGAAAGAAAGAAAGAAAGAAAGAAAGAAAAGGGAGAGAAAAAAAGAAAGGAAAGGAAAGAAAGGAGAGAAAAAAGAAAAGAAGAAGAAAAGCAAAAAAAAGAAATTGGGGCTTAAAATTCAGGGATCGTCCCAAGAGTATGGTCTGGTAGGTTATGGATAGTTTTAGATGGAAACAAGATTAAAAAGATATAACGCATGCATGCATGCTATGAACTATGATGGGGCACTTTACACTATACCACCCACAGTAGAGCACATCCGCAGTAGGACATATTCATAGTAGGACATAAACCTATAGTAGAGTGCGCTCGTAATAGAGCATGCTCGTAGTAAAGCTCAATTCAAATTCAGAAATAGTGTAGTGAGAGAAAGGAAGAGAGCTCAAGCTTAGAAAAGTGTCAAATCCCTGTAGTCAGCTTCCAAAAAGTATCAAATAGACACTAGATGGAACAAAGTATGACCCAAATAGTAAAAAATAAACTAGATTATCCCCTTGATTCCTTATGAAGGTTATGATATGAGATTGAGTCCCGAAAGTGAGTTAGAACAAGGAAGGAGATAGTTTATTTAATTCTTTCCACTTACTAAGTGTTCTTATCTCTCACTTCCTTTTCTTTCATGATTACAGGTACAGGTAATCGTGACAACTGCGAGGCAGGGTCAGGTCAACGAAGATAGATCTGGTTGGAGTAAGTTATCTCGGTTTATGTTACATGCATACAATCACATGTCTTGTTGACTTTTGACCTTCTTGAGATAATTGTACAATTGTATATGATTACTCCATATTTTCAGATGTTTTTAGATGAGTTTTTATATGGGATATATATATCTTTTGTTTGCTTCCAGATTTTCTGTTTTTTTAGAATAATTTCTAAACACTTTTAGTAATGAGTTTAGTTTAAAGTAGTGTTTAAAGAAAAAAAGACACTCTAAATATTCATTCATAACATTTCTCCTTTGAAGGGTAGTAATTTTGGGGAGGGATGTTATAATAAAGAAAGAGTGAGATCTTGGAAGAAACTAAATAAGCTTATGAAGAGAAGATTCCTCCTAGACAACCATAAACAAGATCTTTACCTCAAGCTACACACTTTTAAGCAAGGAAGTGGTGGAGTAGAGCATTACATAAGGGAGTTTGAGAAGCTATTAATAAAGAGTGAGCTGTTGGAAGTGAAAGAGCAAACTATTGCAAGATTCATTAGTGGCTTAAACCAAGACATTACTCATATGGTGGAGTTGCAATCATATTGCACTTTTGAAGATGTTTGTAAGTTGGCTATTAAGGTAGAGAAGCAAAAGAAGGTCATGAAGTCCACGGATGCCAAGTCATTTACCAAAGGGACTTCATCCTCCAAAAGTCCTCTTTTCAACAAGGGAACCACCTTTCAAATGGGTTTCCCATCCAACTATAAGGCTGTCGAAACCACTTCCAAGGAGAAAGGGAAAGAAAAGGTGGTAGAACCTACCAAGAATAAACCAAATATGGGAAAACTTGATCTCTCTAATAAAAAGTGTTTCAAATGCCAAGGTTATGGACACTTCTAAGCCGAATGCCCAAATAGGAGAGTTTTTCCATTGGTAGAGATTCAAGCTATTGAAGAATCTCTTCAAAAAGATGAAGAAAATGAAGGTTATAGCCATGAAGATGGAGTTGTCGAAGAAAAAGAAAAGGAGGTCATGCAAAGGGCTGATGAAGAAAATATGTTAATGATTAGAAGAGCATTGCATTCCAAGTCATTTCCATATGAGGAACAAGGGCTCCAAATTTTCCAATCAAGATGTACTTTAGAGGTAAGGTGTGTTCTTTGATTATAGATAGTAGAAGTTATGCAAGTATGGCTTCATCTATATTAATGGAGAAACTTGGATTGTCTACCATACCTCATCCGCAACCATATAAGCTTCAATGGTTAAGCAATGATACCAACCTTCAAGTAGCCAAACAAGTACTTGTTTCCTTCTCCATTGGCAAATATTACCAAGATAAGATTGTGTGTGATGTAGTTCCTATGGATGCATGCCATTTGTTGCTAGGGAGACCTTGGCAATTTGATAAAGAAATTACTCATAATGGCAAAAAGAATACTTATTCCTTCAAACTCAAAAGGAAGACCATTACTTTGCTACCTCTTAGTCCTCAAGAAGCTACTAAGACTATCAAAGGGAAAAAAGCTAGAAGGGAGAACATGTATATGAATAGGCAGCAAGTAGAAAAGGCTTTCTTGAGTTTGTAACTTGTCTTTGCATTACTTATACTTGAAAGAGAGATCAAACACGAGAAGAAAGAAATCTACCCCTTAGTTTAACCTCTCTTAGCTGAATTTTAAGATATGTTCCCACTAGAGCTTCCATCCAGCCTCTCTTCTATAAAAGGCATTGAATATCAAATTGACTTGGTTCCAAGTGCACCATTGCTTAATAAGCTAGCCTATAGATGTAATCTCATGGAGACTAAAGAGTTGCAAAGGCAAGTAGAAGAATTGATTAAAAAAGGGCTTTGTAAGGCCTAACATAAGTTCATATTCCATTCCAGCCCTACTTGTACCTAAAAAAGATGGCTTATATAGGATGTGTGTGGATAGTAGAGCCATTAACAACATAACCATCAAGTATAGGTATCTCATCCCTAGACTTGATGACATGCTTGATGAGTTACATGGTGCTTGTGTTTTCTCCAAAATTGATCTAAGGAGTGGTTACCATCAGATAAGGATGAAAAAAAGAGATGAATGGAAGAGAACTTTCAAGACTAAAGGAGGCTTATATGAATGGTTGGTTATGCCCTTTGGCCTTTCAAATACCCCAAGCACCTTCATGAGGCTTATGAATGAGGTACTCAAACCTTTCACTAACTCTTTTGTTATTGTGTATTTTGATGACAAATTAGTGTATAGAAAAACTTGTGATGATCATGTCTTGCACTTGAGAAGTGTCTTTGATATGTTGAGAAAGAATAAGTTGTATGCAATGGAAGAGAAATGTGAATTCTTTGTAGAACAAGTTGTGTTCCTTAGATAGACATCCAAGTAGATTAATCCAAGGTAGAAGCCATTAAAACTTGGCCCTAACCGAAGACTCTTACTGAAGTAAAAAGCTTTCATGGCCTTGATTCTTTCTATAGGTGTTTTGTGCCTAATTTTAGCACTTTCATGGCTCTCATCATTGAATGCCTAAAGAAGAATAGGTTTGAATGGTCAACGACAACCTTCAAAGCATTTGAGGAGATTAAAAAGAGGTTATGTGAAGCCCACATCTGAGCCTTAACTGACCTTGATAAAGTATTTGAAGTGGAGTGTGATGCTAGTAGAATTGGCAATGGGGCATTCCTCATACAAGCTAAATGACCCATAAATCATTTTAGTGAAAAGCTTAATGATACAAAAAAAAGATATTTTACCTATGATAAAGAATGTTATGCTATTGTTAAGGCCTTAGATTATTAGAGCCATTATTTAAGGCCTAAGCAATTTATTCTCCATTCAGATCATCAAGCTTTGAAGTTTCTTAGCAACCAACGAAAGATAAGTGCAAGACATGCTAAATGGGTAGAATTCCTTTAATCCTTCTTTTTTGTTTATTTCTATAAGCAAGAAGCTTCTAATATAGTTATTGATGCACTCTCAAAGAAACATTATCTATTATTTATACTTGATACATAGGTCTTTAGGTTTCAACTGATGAAAGATTATTATCATGAAGATGAAGAGCTTAGAAAGATCTTGAAGAAATGTTCAATGGGTGCCTATGAAGACTATACTGTCTAAGATGGTTTCCTCTTCAAAGGAACCAAATTATACATCCCTAAGGGTTCTTTTAGAGAGCTTCTCATTAAAGAGACACATAGTAGTAGGTTGGCAGGTTATTTTAGCATAAATAAAACCTTGGATATGCTTAAGGAACATTTTTATTGGCCTAAGATAGTTGGTGACGTCTAAGCCATTGTAGCAAGGTGTGGCACTTGTCAAAGGTCTAAATCTTATTTCAAAGCTGGTCCTTACATGCCTTTGCTGGTTCCGGAGCAGCCTTAGAAAGATCTTAACATGGATTTTATGGTAGATCTTCCTATAACTTAAAGAGGGAAAGATGCAAAAATGGTGGTGGTTGATATTTTTTCCAAAATGGCTCAATTCTTATCATGCACCAAGACTGAAGATACAAGCAAAATGATTGACTTATTCTTCAAAGAAGTGGTAAGAATTCATGGAATCCTTAGAACTATAGTTTCAGATAGGGATACCAAATTCTTAAGTTATTTTTGAAGGACTTTATGGAGCAAATTGGGCACTAAACTCATGTTTAGCACCTCTCATCACCCGCAAATGGATGGCCAAACCAAAACGACCAATAGAACCTTGAGAGCCATTTTGAGAACCATGGTCAACAAACACTTGAGAGAGTAGGATTTGAAGCTTGCCCAAACTGAATTTGCATACAATAAGAGTCCAAACACTATAACCAGACAATGTCCATTTGAGATAGTGTATGATCTCAATCCTTTAACTCCTTTGGATCTAACTTCTTTGCCTCTTGATGTGCAAGTTCATAAGGAAACCAAGGAAAAAGCTGTTACCATGAATAAACTCCATGAATCCATCAAATTTCAAATCATGAAGACTAATGAAGCTCATAAGAAAAAGGTCAATAAGCATAAGAAGTCATCCATTTTCAAACCTGGTGACTTAGTTTGGGTGCATTTGAGAAAAGAGAGATTTCTAAACAAGAGGAGTAAGCTAGCTTTAAGGGTTGATGGACCATTTGAAGTGTCTGAAAGGGTGAATGACAATACATACAAGGTGAATCTTCCAGATGAAATAGGAGGAGTCTCGACCACCTTCAACATTGGACATCTTTCACCATACATGGAGAATAGCCACCTTGAAGACTTGAGGGCAAGTCCTTCCCAACTTGAGGAGAGGGGGGATAACGTATTTTCGACCACTTCTCTAACTCTAGCTTCCAAGTCTCTAGCAAATTTCCAGTTGGCTTAAGCTACCATTGAAAATGAAGAATTAGCTTCATACAAGCCTAAATATTCATTGCCTTTTCCACCTTGGCCCACATTTGCTTATGGGTGCAATGTTATTACTTGCATCTAAAACTCTCATGATCTAATAGGTATTAAAGACCCAAGAAGTCCTCCTTTGAAGCCCAAGTGAAGTTGTAACCATCCATCATTCCATTTTGAAGCCTAAAAAGGTGTTCAAAGCCCAATTGAAAGAGTTGGAAGAAAATAGATGAAAGAAAAGCTTTGGAGGAGACAAGAGTCCACCTTTTATGGAAATAATAGTGACATTTTGTCTTATTGCATTTATTTAGTGTATGGCATGACTTATTTTGTGTGGTTTAGAGTGAATCAAAGGTTAACTTATTATTTTATTAAAAACCTATGTAAACTTATATTTTTGCTGCCACTTACTCTCTATATAAAGTGGTCATGCTTTGTAGAAAGGTGGGTTTTTGCTCTTGAATGAAAATTTGAAGAAAGCTTGTTAGTTTTTCTTCTCATTTCCTTTATCCAATCATTCTTGGTGGAAGATTGGTGGTGGAAGACCCCAAGGTTGGTGGAACCTTCCTTTATGCCTTGGTTAATTTTCTTATTACCCTTGAAATCCAAAATATGAAGATTTGAATATGTGTTATATGCCCCAGGTACTGTTCACAGTGTGTGATTTTGCAATTTCTAGCTTTTGCCAGCAAACTTTGAAGCTAGTTTTGAATGCCTTTTTGATTGAGTTGTGATTGATATTATATACTATGAGAAAGCTCTTTGAATGTCTTTTCCAATGATATATAATTTGCATGATTTAGAGGTCATTTGATTGGTTAAAATTGAAAGACAAATTGTTGTTATGTCAAATGAATAGTAATTTCCATAATTGAGTTTATGTGTTGTTGCATTATCTTGATGGAAACGCACTAGGTAAGTAAGATTATGTTTATAATTTTAAAAGTTATTCCTAATTTATTCTTATTATGATTATTTGTTATAATTTGTCGTGATGATGAAATTATGTGTGTACAAAGTGAAAAATTAGAGATATGATTGTATGTTGCAATTGTATGTATTGATAAAAGTTCTAGGTTTGGAATTGTGCTAATGGCTTGAATAGTGATGTGTGATTCAATAATAAATTGATTATTCTAGAGAACATAATTCCTCCACATGTTTAGTAATGATTTATTAGTAAAATTTGTTGATGAATGGCATAGGGAATAGATTGATAAAATGTTTTTCATATATTATTTGCATGGTAGGAATTTGATGAAATTAAGGAGATTATTATGACTTTGGTTGTAAGGATTGACATGGTTGGTATGGACATTGATTCGTATGAATTTTGTGATATTAAGAATGGGTTGGTTATTTATAAAATGGTTGAATGAAAGAGCCCAATTCTGGAAAATGTCGACACATGACCATGTGGATTTAATGACTATTTTACTCTTAAAGGAAAATAATTAGGAGAAAAATAAGAAGAAAGGCCTTAACGAAGGCTATCAGCAATGAAAGTCATTATGGGGATGCCCAACTACATGGGTGATGACACAAACCCCAATCAAAGTAATTTCAAGTTTAAAATACCAATGATGCCTTATTAGATTCTTATCATTAAGTTGTGTGTGTTATGTCTTCCATAAAACTTAGTGCAGTACAGATTAGTCATCGGGCTATATGCAGTATGACTTGTCACCAAGTTGCGTGCAGCGCGACATATCACCAAGTTGTGTACAATGTGATGAGCCATCAAATTGTATGTGGTGTGGCGATGAACCCTAAGCCTAGTTAACACAAGTATAGAATACATCATATAGTTGACATTAGGGATGTCATGTGCTTTCACTAGACATCAAGAACATCATTTTTACATCATTAGATATAAGTCATCGAGGATGACACTGATACTGAGAATAGGTACAGGATGCCAAATAAAATTAGATAGGCATCTAGGATGTTAGAAAAATATTTGGGATACCATAAATTGATAAATATAGAAACCTGAGAGATAATAAATTAAAAAATGCTATGTTCTTATCTACTTGCTAAATATGTTTCACTCACTATGTTCCCTTGTGATTTTGTAGGTAGATTTTTGGAGTGGCGGGATGGCGATAGAGGCAAAGGTTCAATCCAAGATATTGCATGATAGATAAGGGCATTTTCATCTTTTTGTTATTTTGGACATCGTTTATCATTTTGTCATCTTTTAATTATTGGATTTTTCATGTGTATTACGATTTTCTTTGCACTTTTGTTGACGATTTAATTTATTGAATTTGGCTAAGTGAATAGCCTTTACACTTTTAGGATATGGATTTGCATGTTAAGAACTGTGCATTTTTTTATTATTTGTTGTAATTATATTTTTTGAAAAATAACATGTCACTTCAGATACATATTTCAAGTAGAAGTATGTAGTTGGGGAAGGGTGTTACGTTTTTTGGTATCAGAACATGGTCTTAGAAACTTAAAATGTTAAATTTTATGTGTGTGTACAAGTGTCCAAATAGCTCTATGCAATGTTGAGCACCCCCATTGAATATATCATATAACCTACATTTGAGTTGTGGTTTATACATGTCTGAGCATATGTGTTATTTTAAGATGAGGAGACCTATTAGACTTATGGGCAATGAGTAAGATGTCCTTACCATAGAAGGTAATCAGGGAAAGACAGAAGGATAAACATTCAGTACAGTTACAGTGTCACAGATTGACATCGTGGTGATTAGACGAATGGTCCAATAGATTCTATGAAAGAATCAAAAGGCTTCTAAGAGTGTAGGGTATTTAGTAAGGTCCTTCTAAATGTTGAGCACCCACTAGTGATAGATATATGCCCCAACTGGGTCAAGTAGGCGAGGGGGTACAAAGGACTATAACTACTTATAATAGAGGACAACTCCACCCCATATACAATTTGACAAGTAGACATTAGCCTCCAAAGTTTTATGGAATAGGAATGGATTTTGTGTTGGTTAAAGATTGGTTAGAGGCCATTGAGAAGGCAATGGAGCACTTTAAGATGAATTGTGAGAAAGTCTAATATGCTAGTTATTTGATGAGGGCTAATACCAAGGTGTGGTAGTGAGCACTGCATGACACCTATCATATAGACATGATGATATAGGCTAAGTTCAGAGAGACCTTTGAGAGAAAGTTCTTAAGAGCATATACATTTTATATTTGGGCCTAAGAATACCTTAACCTGAGGCAAGATCTTATAGTGGTTAAAGAGTTTTCTATCACATTAAATACATTGGTTTGGTATGTTTTAGGTGTGGCCAGTACCATTAAGGGAAAGATAGAGATTTTTTTAATGGTTTTTGAGTTGACATTGCTAAAGATATGCTGATAGAGGATAACCTTTTTAAAACCCATACAGAGGCAGTTGGTAGAGCCCAAAGGCAATAGTGGGCCTTATTATCTGGATGGTTATTATGTTTTACTAGAGGCCATCATGGTCTATGTCTAGATTCAACCTAAATCCAGACACTACCAACATGATAAAGAGTTTATTAGTCACATGTATAAAGGAGTTAAATCAAACCCAAAGGAAAGAATTGTTTGCTAATAATTTGGGTGTTTAGGCATGTAAAAGAGATTGCAAATGGACTGAGTTTATCTAATACGTTGAAAAGACCTAGTTTGACCATATTTTGACCAAATGCATAGCCATGCATTTAGTAGGAGAGGTGTCAACCATGCACATGCATGATACTGACCAATGCCATGAATAAAATGCATGTTACCCTAAATACACATGTGATGTCAATCGTGTGTCGGTTGGCATACACATGTGGATAGCGATCATGTAAATGTTTGATGAATGTTGGTTGTGCATGTTTACATGCCAACTGTGCATATGTGTTTTGAGGAGTGTTGTGCCTAACTAAACTTCAGCCATGCTCAGACACTTGCATATACAAATTAAAACATGTGTTTATGATTAAATAAAACACACACATAAAACCCTAGTTGTAATCACTCTCTACTTTCTTCTTCTCGTGAATACCGAGCATCCAGTTAAAAGCCCTAACAACCTTTTCACCTAGATTTCTTCTTTTGTGTTCATGCTCTATATGGATACCAAGGCGCCACCTCTTGAGAGTTGGAAAACATACTATCTCAAGCCACGTGAAGTTTTGAAGGAGCCTTCAATACAGGTATAAATATAAAACACCATATAAGTGTTTTTGCATGTTTATGAATTATATGTCTAGAATGGGTATCCTTGTTAGGGTTTTTTAAGATTGTTTTATTTTTAAAAATTTTAAATTCTATTATGCTATTGATTAATAGCGTCTTGGAAACCTTACACCATTGATTATGAAATAAGAAAGAGCTAATAACACATGTATAATCTTTATAAATACCTTATATGTGTTTGTGTATATTATGTATTTGATATCATACGAGGGAAATCCAAGTATGGCTTTATGGTGCTATTCACCAAGTTTTGTTTAAATTTCAATGATGATTTCATTGCCTAAAGACTACAAAACCCTACTTATTATACATAAAATTAAAGTGATAAGAACTTTATACCTACATTTTGAGACTCTATTCAAATTTCATCCTGAATCCATTTTTGCATCCTTCATACATGCAACAAGACCTTACTTGTCAACACAAGAGCTCTATGACATTAGTAAACTTGTGAAAGATGTTAGGTGCCCTTACCTGTGCTAGTCTATATGATTGAATAAGTGTTAAAGATGTTATGGAGAGAATATTTAGAGAGAAAATTTTCTATTATCTCTTTGTGTGAGACGATTAAGGTTAATGGGTTATGAAATATGTCTCAATTTATACAGTACATCTCATGACCATAATTCATATAATGTAGCTCTAACTTTTGGGTAATTGCACTTTTAGACTCAAACCTTTGATTTTGATGTGTACCTAAATTACATATATTTAAAGTCTAGATATTAAGTTTTTAGATAGGTTTTTGTTTAGTTTTGTTAAGCTTTGTTTTATTATAGGTTTATCTCATGATATTTCCTCATTTTGTGCTTTAATTATGTTTGTAGGTGTTTTGGTGAAGTTTTTATGTCAATCGAAATCAAATTAGAGAAAAATTGGAAATTTGAGATGAGTAAACCATGTTGTTACCAAAAATTCCAAAGAGCTAATACAGGCACCTAATGTAGTTGTATTAAACGATTGTTGAAACTAGATCTTGCACACACTTATCAAGCCCTAAGTATTTAAAAAGGCTTTCAATGCATCCTAAGACATTATTTTCCACTTTTCCACTTCTAGTCTCCTAGAATCTATCTGGCAGGTATCTTTGAAAGCTCACTACCACACTTTGGTATCGACCCTCATCAAATAGCTAGCATACCAGATCTTTTCATGATCTACTATCTCAAATAGCTTTATGACCTCCTTCATGACCTTTAACTAGTTCTCAGCTAATACCTTGTTTATGTTTATACCATGAAGCTTAAGGGGTTGGTGTCTGCTTACTGAACTATAAATAGGGTAGATTTGTCCTTGTCACCACCTACAGTCGTTGGTCTTCGAACCCCCTTGATCATTGTTTCTTACTAGAGGGTAAATCAAATGTAGATGGATATTGTTTAGCAATGGAGATGTCTATAATAGATAGCCCATATTTTCTGAGGCCTCATGATTAGCTCATGGGACCTCTTGTATAATTATCTGAATGGTATCCTCATTAACCTTGGGTGTTACAGCTGCACCCAATGTCTGACCTTATGTCACTCTTTGGTTTTCCTTTAGGGGTGGAACCTTATCAACATTAGCATTGCCTATCAACCTCTTAGGTCTCCTCATCTTCAAACCATATAAAATATCTTAAGTGGATGTACCATTATTTAAATGTAGGTTTCAATAATACTTACAACGTTTGGCAAACAAGAGCGATTAGCGGTGCATGAGGGGATATCAAAACAGTATTGCATATTTAAAACACTTTTGGGTTCCCAAAACCATGCTCTGATATAAAACAAAAATGTAACACTGCACTTTAGACACATACCCCATACACAGAATTTGTATCCGAAAAGCCTTGTCCAACTAAAAATTAACATGCTAAGAGTTAAAATCAAATATTTCCTATTAATGAAAATCCCACAATCTCAACAGTACATAAATTATTACATGAAAATCAAACATATAACTCTAAAAAGGCATATCACCAGCCAAATGTGCGTTAACAAAAATGAGAAATAACGAAACACATGAAATGTCCAGTTATAATAAAAATGATGAAATCATTTTCTACTTTTATGCATTACTGCAAGCTGACCGTTGGCTTCCCTACTATCCACTTGTTATTCCATGACTCTACCTACAAAACCACAATAACAAAACATATGAGTGGAATTTACTAAGTAAACAATCTCATACATCCACATATCTATAAATCCCAATATCAAATTACTCAATGTTCTATGTTCATTATTCATGCGTCGATGCAGATGTTTATCTAGCATCCCCAATGCCCATCTAGAACCTCATGACGCTCAATGCCTAAATCCATATTAATGATGTCATCCCAGATGACTAAAACCACATAACGTATGTTGGCCTCCCAAAAGCTTAGTGAAATTATAAGACATCCCATATGTCGATCATAAAATGCACCTATTACACATGTCGACCAAGGTTAACGATATGGATACTTTATCATGAGACAGTGAAACCCCTGACCTCTACTACTATCACACATGCATCCCAAATATTTTGATGCCCGTCATTAGTGCTAAACCATCTAAAGTTATTAGTGTCACACAGACTTGCCCTAATACTTTCACTATTACAATATACATAATTATGTGGTTCTAAATATGTAATACATCATTTTCTAATTTCGATTCGAAACCACTCTAGTTGGAATTCATGTCATTGTCCACATAGTTGGGCAAACCCATATTAGCCTTCATTAAGGCCTTATATATTCATCCTTTGAAATCCTCTTTTATAAGGGTAGAATAGTTATTTCCAAGTTTATACATTCACTTTAGAAGTCTATAAATTCTTTAATAACTCTTTATACTTTTATTCTCAATCTTCCCAAATGCACACGGGTATATATCCTTCACACACAGATGTGTATACCTTTAATCCGCATGGCTTGAAACCTAGACACACAAGTGTGTCTTTAGGGCAAAGCACACGACCATGTGTCTCATATCATATCGGTGAGTATCTGTTCCCAATTTTACACTCTTGTGGCATTAATCCATATAGGGAGAACTTCTCCTAGATACACACGATCATGTGTCGTCTTTTCTCTAGAATTTAACAGACACTTTTTTGTATCCCTTTAACCATCTAGTTCTTTCTAACATTTTCATTACATAATACTGTAATCCAACAATGCAATTACACAAACATTCATCAACAAAACATATATAACTTCATAGAATCACAACCTATAACCATCCACAAACACTGATCAAATAGCGAAGTCGTCTCCCTTTATGTTAACCTTAAACCAACATAACTCATGCACAATTATAAAGTAGTCATTCCAAAGCATATCAAACCCATCGACCAACTAAATAGCACAATCTCATAATTAACCAAATGTTACCGGTGATATAAAAAGGATAACCAATATCACACTGACAAATATAATCCAACACACCTTAAATAACTCATCATAATTATAAATGTATTCACATATAAACAATAAAAACATTAGAGGTTCACAAAATATGTTGATCAATAGGTAACAACATGAATTATCCTAACCAAGTAAAGAACCACATGTTTGCCTACTTACCTTTTTTTAGTAGATGTTTTGTTGCCCTTTATGTGGTTTTATTTTTCCTTTCTAAATGCTCTTTGTGCGCTAACAGCCTTTAAAACCCTCAAGTGCTCTAAAATTCTCTTTGTTTTATCTAAAAAAATGTAGGGTAAAAACTTGGCCAAATGTAATTGTGACTCTTTTGATTTTTTCTCTGGACGACCATACAAGGGTGTATACTTAAGACATACTAGGATATATGTCATTACATGATTAAAGCCACATTTTGAAATCCCAATGAAACGTATGCTTATCTTTGAATTCAAATTTACTAACGATACACAAGTGTGCATACACTATACACGGACATGTATTGCATTTATACTTAGTCAAATAACACCCTTTATATGAGAAAATACCACATCACATAGGTGTGTAGCCTCATTATAGAACTGTGCATCATAAATTTCACACATGATAGATTCTCACTAATTATTACTCAATTCAAACAAAAGACAAAAATAACCTTGGGCATACCTACGAACACCTACCATAGAATGTCTCATAGGGCACCGTTTGAATCGTCACCTAATAATTGTTATTATAGGTAAACTCCACTAAGGGCAACATCTCAACCTAACTCACCCTATAGTCCAAACAACAAACTCTCAACATGTCTTCTAACACTTGGTTGGTCATTTCAGTCTAACCATCTGTCTATATAGGGAATTTGTAGCCTTCGAATAACGGAATAAGGTTTAGACTTAATAATTAATAATCAAACATACTATAAAAACCTTTTTCGGATTGCCCTTGTAGGATAATTAATTCACAAACATGTTTTAACACTCATAAGTTGTTTATATAATATATCTATGTAAAAACAGTTCCTTTGACTTTTATTGATTAAGACAAATTATGAAGTCGCTCCTAAAACTAAGGGTAGACTTGAACCTTGGTATCCACACAAAGCATGAATTGAATTGGAGGCTAAAACCATGCTTGAAGGCCTCTAGGGCTTTAGCATTATTTATTTAATTTTGCTAAAAGTCATGGTAATGCATATTTATCTTAGTTGGTCGTTAGGTTTTTTAATGCACATAATATGCACCTAATTCTTTCTTCCATGAGAAGGAAAAGCATGTAAAGTGTGTTAACCTTTTTTTCAACCTTGGCGACTAATGCTTTTCTTAATGCATATTATTGTTCCCATAAGAAAGTTTGTATATATACATACATACAATTGAGGGCTCTACCCATATGGGCTTTATTTCATATTTTATATATATATATATATATATATATATATATATATATATATATATATATATATATGTATTTATATATATATGTATTTATTTATTTATTTTACTTTTATTTGAAGTTATGACCCACATGTAATTATGCATTAGGCTTGGATTTATCCAATTGTATAAATCTAATCTAACCCTATACTTTTTTACATTAAATTTTAACCACTTAGGATTGTTTCATTTTAGTCCCTTAATACCATAAAATATACTTTCAAGTCTAAAAGCATTTCCAAGACTCAAAACCCTCAATCCAAAATTTAGATCAGATTCAATTCAGATTTAACTCAAAAAATCTTGTGCTTCCAAAGTTCGATCAACTTTTTTTTTTTGTGTGAAAGCGATCGAATTCACATCACGTTGGGCTTCTAATCCAACTTTCATTCAAACATAAACCAAAAGTGGCCTTTAGCAAGACATCAAGACCACTCGATTAGTGGAGTGTTAGCATGACTTCTTAACCTGTCAATGATATAGTTGCTTGTACAATTCGATTATTTCATTATGCGATATCTCTTTGAAGTTGAGGTATAAATGAAATGTTTCCCTGAAGTATCCTTGAGTTACATAGACTATCTTCTGTCAATGATTAGAGAAACATCAAATCAAGTGTTAACTTAATCCCACTATGGCCATAGATTTAGTTGATCCTTGTCATCAGTTAAGGTGTTCTAACTAAGATATTAGCTCTTGTGTTCAAGAGTGACAAATCCTTTATTGATCCATTACAGCCTTCATACTTATCTTGATATGACCAATTATAACCTTTTTGATAATCCTCTAACTAGACTATTTAGGCTGATGTCAAACCATACCGATTCTTCCACAAGACAGTCTGGTAACATCAAGTATAAGAATCACATATACCTTTATTCACTAAGAGGATATATTCTATAGACACTGGAGCAACCATCATTATGGGATCCTTTTGGTAGGTCATTCCAATAAACATGTTTATAATGTGTACCTATGTGTTGCATTAAGTTGTTAACAACCAACTTTGACATGTGAGAACTATCATTATCTTTCGATGAGGTCATTTAACACTATGATAATTCTATCACTATTATTCATCCTCTTTGGTCATAGTAATATCAGGGTTACAAATGCTTTAAGAACAACCACCTAATATGCACATACTCATGATAAAATGTTGAGCACTAATCCCCTCATCACGATTCAACCATTTTTAGGATATTTGTCTAAGCATTTATTAATATGTTTTATAGACAAAGAATACTATTGTAAATTACAAATATGACTTTTATCAATGAACTTGTATCATCATGGGGATTGGTTGTAAGACATTAACCCCCAGTAATCTTCCACTTGTACTATAAACAAAATCTATGCAAACAACATCAGATGACCATACGTACGTATCATTACTTCTACTACAATAGAGCATTCATTGAGACACTTTGTTTGTTCAGTTTTCCTAAGATTAACTAACCTTTCCTCTTGTTAGTTTGATAAGGAAAAATTGCTAGAGTATACAACTAAACCATTTGGTGAGACTATGATTCCTTAAAGCACTTTAGTACTAATAATACTAATCAATGATGTTAGAAGTCAATTTTACAATCTAATATACCTTTTGAGACCTTGCATTTTGAATGTCTTATACTCGGTTTTCAATATAAAATTGATTTAACATATATACAACCTGTCGTTTTGAATAGTTATTCATTATTTTTAACCTGATTTGTCTTATATCACTGTTTCTCATTTAATGACTTTATCCTTCAAGATCTCAAGAATTATTCATATCCCTTATTAGGAAATTAAGAATATTTTCTAGTGTGTCGTCCAACAATGCCTATATAGACATAGTTGATATTTTTAAAAGATAAAGATATCAACTTTGAGTGTATATCATGATACTCATGATCATTCTAATAGTTGATGCTAATAGAAATCTAATCATCTTTGTCTCTCAATTTATGTGTTCAATGACACATAATTCAAGAGAGGCATGTATAATATAACAACAGAGAATCTTTTCAAATTCATATTTGTTGAATCCCTTCAACTTTTATCTATTGTAAACACTTCAATATAAATTTAGTAGTTTATATGATCTACAACAATAGATCTAATGAGGATATAAACTATTTAGTTTAAGTTCTTTTACGAAGGATTACTTAGTTACCCAAGTCTTATTATGCCAGTTGCAAATTTGACATTTAATTATAATTTTATAATCATATAGATATACAATGTTAGAGTTGTCATTGTACTCTCACTAACTTTTATATATAAATTTCATATTCATCTTAGTAAAACCAAAAGATTTTATGGTTTTATTGGTATGAATATTACTAGATTCCAATATTCACGTGAGTTCTGACATAGAACTTATCAACTTGCATACTTGACCAACTCCTTTTCAAGGGTAATACCATTGTTTGTGATATGGTCACACCCACCTCTTAACAATTAATTGTTAAACTTTTAATGGTATGCAACAACTATAAGTGCATCTAGATTTTAGTTTCACTTATAGGCCTCAGATTTTAATGTCGTAAATGACTAGTGTGTTTATCAAGAGTTATGAGAATTTTAATTCTTATAAACTCATAACGCACCTCATCTTTCTTACATGATTTTACATACTTATGCTAATTACTCATTTTCTTCTAAGAATAAATAATATTTGTTATGATATTCAACCATACTTATTGGCACATCATTTACTTTATGTCTATCTTTCTTTTAAATTAGAACTCGATTGAGTTATATTATCCTTACAGTTGATCTTTTCGAGAATAATGTCTAAAAGCATCTTCCAAAATAAATTTTAAAACCTATTTGGTATTGAAAGGGTAATATTCTTAAATTTCCTTTAGAATATCACAAAAGATAATTTGTTTAATATATGGTTCAACTATCTCAAGTTAATTGTTTAACATTGTGTCATGACTATTGTTAAATAAGTCATTGAACTTCAATCTAATACGT
Source organism: Mangifera indica (assembly GCF_011075055.1). Classification (NCBI taxonomy): domain Eukaryota; kingdom Viridiplantae; phylum Streptophyta; class Magnoliopsida; order Sapindales; family Anacardiaceae; genus Mangifera; species Mangifera indica. The sequence goes on from NC_058140.1 coordinate 6,671,970, forward strand.
ACAACACATATAAAATGTGTTATACTCATAGACATAAACATAGGTTACAATCACTAAAGTATTATCTTAGAACAATTAGTAGGTATTAAAACTCTCATTATACCTTAGACATTAAATTGGGTCATCTGTCTTATGTATTCATTTTCTTAGTTTAACCAAAGTGACTGAATACACACGTTAGCAAATTATTTATTTCATTCTTGAATTTTCTTGAATTTCTTCAAGCTGTTCATATTTGCAATATAAAGATTTACAAATCATATTCATTGGAATATCCAATTAATCAAATGAAATTCAAATTTTGTTTTCTTCAAAACAAACCATTAATTCTCATTGTTTAGACGAGATTCAATAGTCAAATATTGCTCCATTGAAAATAGCAAAAGGTTGACATAGCCATCTTTGTCTAAAAAACATAACTAATATCTATCATTCAAAAACAATCAAATGAATCAAAATTTTAGTCATAATATAGTCTTTCGTACCAAATTATTGGTCCAAATTAATTTATATAATTGAGAATTCTTGAAATAATCATAGTAATAAATCTTTCAAAAGTTTTATTTTTGAAAATTATTACAACTAGTTATTATTCCTTTCCATCTTTCCCGTGGGCTACAATGAATACATAAATCTTACAGCTAATGTGGCGTACATGAACCGCATTTCCAACTTGTATGTCCACCTCTTCTCTTGGCTAGCATCTACTATGCCTTAGTTTCTTCGCATCAAACAAATGTGAGAATTTAATTCTTATGCTAAATAATCCGAGATTTCGAGAAAAGGTTCGATTCTCAATCTTATCTTTAGTTGAAGACTATGTCTTCCTTCTTTCGTCAGCTAGAAAGGTTTTGTAATATTAGTGGTCAGGCGTAAACATCAAAAACAAATTACCTTACTTTTTCCAATTGCACCTTTATGAGAGTTTAGTGCATTCTAACATATTGGCTAAGATACAAAATTTAGCTACGCATTATCCCTACTTCTTTATTCCTCTATTTTCAAACTAGTTTCAACCTATTTAGCCATTCTAATATGTACATCAGCATTCATTATAATCCTTATCAAACCTTCAATGGATTTTCCCTTATTATCCTTTAGAAAGTCCATAATGAACATAGTGTAGGATTCAAGTAAAGACGAGACAACAAAGTTAAACACGTGAGTTCAACTCTCCATTTCGTTATCTATTTTCGTGTTTCTTGTAAGGATTAAATTCCATCATTTCAGCGCCAAATTTGGGCATGATAGGTAAATCTTGTATGACAACATACAAGATTTTCCTCTCTATTAGTACAATTTATAGACATTGATACAAGACAAGATATTTTGCATTCAACCTAAACTGATTTCGAATATCTTTTCAAATGTTAGGTCGTGTGTTAAGTCTATTCTACAAAAACAAAAAAAAAAAGTCATATTTTAATTTTATATTTACTTAATGTGGTCTTTTGTTAAATAAATGTTTCCACTATTTTATTCAAGCCAATAGGACTCTCTATTAGACTCTGAAAATCCTGATGGACTTCCTAGTGGGCCAAGTTCCCATTGAATTAATTGTCCCCTTTGTTTTAGCAAACAAGTTTGGTTTAACCAATTAGATAGTTTAATCAAACCAATCACAGAAATCCACGATCTCTAATTCTACCTTTTATGCATGAATCAATCATGAAATATTAATTGTGATTTTCAATTTTAGTAAGGTGGATACTATATATCACCTATGCAATAATAATTGCATTTCCATAACTTTATCTCTAATACACTTTCACCTTTGCTTTGGTGAAGAGGCTAGACATACTAATTAAGTCAGACTCAATGTGAAAAATCACTCGATATTTTGTCAAGTAGAAGTGTACCATTTGTTTTAGCAAATAAAGTTTTGACGAATAGGGGCTTGCCTTGAAGCATTGCATTGGAAGGCATTTGATTATTTTTGACTTAATAAATATATTTAAGGGATTTATTATTGTCTCACCAATTTTAGTTATTTAGATTGTGAGATGAATATTTGGAAAAAAAAAAAAAAACTAATATGCATACTACAATGTAAATTAAATGTGTCAGTATACAACTTTAACTAATGTCAATCCCTTCTAGCCATAAAAGGTAGACTGGTCAACCTAGGTCCTGCTAATGGTCTTTAATAATTTTTTCATCTTTAGTTTTCAATTGAACATGGCTTCGTTTCCTAGTTACGATTTTTCTAATAATGAAAAAAATTAAATCTTATTCTAATTTTACATTCATAAAACATAAATTTTGAGTTACAATCGAGAGGAGTTAAGTGAAAAGAAAAGTACAATAGAACTTTAGAGAAGGTATGACACACATGTCCTATTTTAATTATTATAAACTCACAAATAATAAATAAAAATAAAAGCATTCATAAGGTTTTTAAGTTATATATTGGGCACCATGCATATAGTAACATACATACATTATAATCAAAAATAAAATTAATTAATTTTAATTATTTTACCCAAGTGTCAATTTACATTTTAGTCCTTTAAGTTTTGCATAATTATATTTCAACCTTAAAGGTTAGTCAAGAAAATCTCAATTCAATCCCAGTTAACCAAAATAGGACTAAATTTATCTTTTGCACTTTCTTAGGCATGTAGGTAAAATGCCTAACCACGTATCTAAAATTGAACAAAATTCCAAAATCATGCATGATTGGAAGCTGCTAGCATACCTGGAAATCATGCAAAGGCATGACTTGGACATAGGATGTCTAACAGTGCTCAACAACATAATTCCAAGGAGATGCTAAGAAGAGCATGGTTGGACTTGTGCAGGGGGATAACTAGACATGAGTTGTCTAATCATGCCCAACAACACTAGCCAGGGTGGTGTTAAAGAAGGTGCCAACCGACCACCACATGCACGGTGTTTTCCAGGCCCAAATTCTTCAGGTTTTTTTTCTTGTAACGGAGAAATCTAGAAAGTTCCCTAATTTTTAGCAAGTCACATTATCGGGGTAAAGGAATATGACACGCAAACCATCCTTACACTAGTAACAACCTTTGAAGCATGCAACAATGCAATTCAAAGGTCATTTCGTGCAGCTACACAAAATCAATAGCCAATCAACCAAATTTTACATAACCTACATTCTTCGACAATATCAAGCAAAAACTCAAGAAATTAAAACTCAATATGTTTAAAACAAATTTACATTCTTTTTTTGGTCTCAAACGTATTGCAATAACAAAACATTAGCCAAAAATTTTAAATTAATGATAGCATCAATCATAAAATTGCAACAATAATTTTGTAACAATCAATTATGATTTGTAATTAAAAAAAATTCGATATCAACAATTAAAAATATGTGATCAAATTAAATAAATTTATAAGTATAATTTTGTGAATAAATTCCTCAAGGTTAGCTCTGATACCGTTGTAAGGGATTTACGACCTTCTAGTAATGGAATAGCATTTAAAATTTTTAATTAATAAGCAAGCATAGTGCAAAAAACTTTTTGGATCACTTTTGTGGGATAATTAATTCACAAACATGTTATTAACACTCATAGGGTGTTTACAAAATATATCTATATAGTTTCTTTGACTTCCATTGATTGAGTTAAATTGTGAAGTTGTTCACAAAACCAATAGTAGGCTTGAACCTCAGTATTCACATAGAGCACGAACTAAATTAAAGGCTAAAATCATTCTCAAAGGTTGCTATAGTTTTAGCATGATTTATTTAATCTTGATGAAAGTCATGACAATGCACTTTCATTTTAGGTGGTGTCCAGGTATTTTAATGCACATAATATGCGTCTGATTCTTTCTTTTGTGAGAAGGAAAAGCATGTAAAATGCGCCAGCCCATTTTTTCAACCTTAGCGACTAGGGCTTTTCTTAATGCATATATATATAATTATAATTTATATTTATTTACTTTACTTTTATTTAAAGTTGTGGCCCACATGTAATTATACATTGTACTTGGATTTATCCAATTAGATAAATCCAATCTAATCTTGTATTTCTCACATACAACTCTAACTACCTAGGATTATTTCACTTTAGCCCTTTAGTATCATAAAATATACTTTTAGAGTTAAAAGCCTTTGCAATACTCAAAACCCTTAATCTAGAATCTAAATTGGATCCAATTTAGATTCTACTCAAAAAATTCTACTCTTTTACAGTTCAATGAACTCTTTTTTTTTTGTGACCTATAGGCTCTCTACTAAGTCAATAGTGACCAGATTTATATTAGGCTCCTAACCTAGCATTTATCCAAACACAAACCAAGAGCAGCCTCTAGCAAGACATTAAGACCACCCAATTAATGAAGTGTCAACATATGACTTCTTAGCCTATCAGTGATATGGTTGCCTATACAATTTGATCATTTTGTCATACGATATCTCTTCGAAGTTAAGGTATAGATGAAATGTCTCCCTTATGGATGCAGAAGTTACATAGACTAACGTCTATCAACAATTGGAAAAATATTAGATCGAGCATCAACTCAATTCCACTATAGCCATAGGTTTTGTTCGTTGTTGCCATCTGTCAAAAAGCCCTAAATAAGATATCAGCTTTTGTGTTTAAGAGTGACGAATCCTCTATTAATCCACCATAGCCTTTGTACATATCTCGATATAGTCAATCATAACATTCCTGATAATCCTTTGATAGGACTACGTTATGTTGGTATTCAAACACTTTTTCAATTGGGTGCAACTAATCCATAAACTCATCGGGGCTAGTGCTACCTTTAAACTTTGGGATAGCTATCTTGAGTCCCCTATCATCATCTTTATCTCTTCTTGGGGCCCTAACTTTTTCTTCTTTACTTGAATCACTATGAATAACCGATTCTTCTCCATAATGTCTAAAAGGAAGGTGTTGTCTTACAAGCCTTCTTAGTATGGGTTGAGGTAAAGGTAGGCGGTTTTGGTTCAAGTTCATATCCCTAAGAAATTTCATGACTTGGGTCATTTGGTCTTGGAGTTGTAAGTTTTGGTTCTTTTGGTTTTTAAGTTCTAGGATTTCCCCTTGAAGTCTCATTTGGCCAATTTGCCAAGGGTGAAGGGGTGAGAATGATGAGAATGAGTTTTTCTTTTGGGACATGTTTGATTATGGATAGGTGGTTAAGCCTAAGGTTTTAAGGTGTTGGTATTTAGTGTTGTGGGGAGAATTAAGTTGGGAATGTGTTTGAAATGTCTATGTGTGAATTTTGGTTAAGGTAGGTTTTAGTATGTGTTTGGGCTAGAAAATGGTTTGGTTTTAGGCAAAGTTTTTGTTTTGTAAATAGAACCCATTGGTGAACAGTAACTCCTAATAAGGAATAATAACTTTGAAGTGAAGAAAATCACAATTAGCTCACACAAACAATTAAGGCCCTAATACCAAACTGATGCATAACACTATGCATGAGCAAGAAATCCAAAATAGGTAAGCTAGAAAATACTATTCACTCCAAATTACACTATTTTACAATTTCTTCAAATTAGGCCCCCAAATGCAATTCCAATGCAACCAAGCTTAATACACACGTATTTGTAACACATTAAATTATCATATCATCAAGTGTTGTACAAATATTAATCAAGGCAAGACAATCAAAATGAAAAAAAAGGCAGTGGCAATTATTAATGTTTTATGCAACTTCTACCAAAACACGGAAAACAATATACACACACTAAAATGGCACCAAATTGGAACACAAACATAACCAAGGCATAAAGGATAGATCCACCAATTTTGAAACTCTACCACAACTCCCTAAACACAAGAGAATAGATAAAAGAATTGAGATAAATAAAAGTTTCAAGCTTTTACACTAAAAATGACAAAGTTCCCAAAAGTCTTTCAATATTGGAATGTCTAGCCTTTATATAGAATGGGCTTGGCGACAATGCTTGCATAAATTTAACCAAAAGGTCTTATTTAAATAAACTAAAACTCCTCAAATTAAGCTAAGCCATTCACTCTTTAATTGAGCCTTGTCTCATTAATTTGCATGGAGACAAAAGTGGTTGTCGTTTCTCTTAAATCTATGGACTATGTCCCCAAACTTTGGCAACTAATTCTTACTTGGTTCAAAAGTAAGTAAATTACATTGTTTTGGACTCAATGGGCTTCCTTGTTGCTTTTAGATGGCTTGGACTTTTAGAGAGGTTTTACTTGGACTTTCTTTGGGCCAAGTAACTTATTCACTTGGGTCTTGAACCCATTCAAGGAGGCTATATCCAAAAGAGTGATTGGGCTTGTTTAAGGCTTGAACTCCAACCTTCATGGATCTTTGGCTTGCTAGGAGGCTTGTGGCTTACTTATGACCCGAATTTGGAAAGAGAACTAGATATGCATCACACAAACTAAACTCTTCACCATGATTTAAAAATTCTAAGGATATTTATATATATTTTACAAACAATGTAAGATAAATGTTATCATTTTATTAATTCAAAAAATGATTACAACAACATTTACACTAGTGACGATTAGCTCTAAGGTACTAACCTAACACCTATTGACAAAAGGAGATATCAAATACTTGTAGAGAGATTAATGTGTCATCCTAACACAAGACCATATCTTGCTTATGCACTCAGTATTAGTCAATAGATGCATGATCCTAAGAGTAGTTATGAATGTAGCCATGCATATTTTAAGGTATCTAAAGTATGCTCTGGGAAAGAGAATTTTGTTCAGCAACAAAACAAATTTGCAAAGCATACAGGTGTATACAAATGTTGACTAGGCTAGATCTATAGATGACAAATGATCCATTGCATATTACTTTACCTTTGTGGGTGGCAATCTAATCACATGTAGAAGTAAGAAATAGAATGGTGTTGCTCGATCTAGCGTTGAACCAAAATTTAGATGTATGACACTTGGACTTTGTGAAGCGTTATGACTATGGATCCAATAAAAATTTAGAGGGTAGAATTTTATTTAATTCTACTGCACTAAAAATTATATTGAATGTTTTTGTATATGAAGTGATCAAAGTCAGAAATTTTTAACTTTAGGAACCGAAATTTGCCTTAACAGATGTAACTTCAATAATAAAAATTTCATGGAATGTCTAAAATGATTGTAGAAAAGAGAAGAGAAATTAATTAAAGTTTCTTGATAGCAACAACTCTTGAAATAGTCGTAAATGAAAAAAGTATATATGTCATTTGATGATGCTAGTTAAAGGTAACTATCATCATTGTCAAAAAGAAGTCTTCTTATATTGGATGAATCTAATAAAGAAAGATTTATATTTCAAAAGCAAGTTTCGTAAACTTTTATCAAATTCTTTTAATGGAGTTAAAAAGACATTATTTTGTTGAAATGGGAGTTCAAAAACATTTGTATACAGGTTTCTGAAAATATATATTGATATCTGTAAGGTAAGATCACTAACCATTCTATAGATTTTAATCAATATCTCTTTTTATATTAATATATTAAAGCCAAAAAATGTTACTATCTAATAGAAGTTGTTTATGAGTAATTTCTTGAAATTTTGAAGGAAGATTTAGCAAAAACATCAAACTAATTTTTCAAAATTTTAAGTGATGGAATTAGAGCTTTATCAACGTCCTTGAAAAGTTGACTCAAAAGACATCCTGTAGTATTTTCTCTTTTATTGCATAGTATTCATTTGCTATCTTAATTACCACTAGTATTTAATATACATTAAGGGCACATATGCTTTGCCACAGGATTGTAAAAATTTCTTTGTGTCAAAAATTATTGACAGTATACAAATAGCATTAATATTGTAGTTTTAAGATTCTAATAGATTTTGAAAACAAATAAAGGAAAAAACATATTTGAAAAGGTTAACAAATTTGCATTTATTTATATACTGATTATGGGTAGTACGAGTACTAATAAGTGGGGTAAACAAAATTGAATAGTCTTACTAAAAGCATATGGGTTTTAATAGGCTGAATGGGTTCAATTAGATAAACTAAACAACTAATTAAATATATCTTTTAAACAATAACATTCATCCATATTTATTTTGACTTTTGATGCCTTATTCTTCCAACTAACTATCCTCATGTATTAAACCCAAATTTTTGGATTTGCAGATTAGTTTGATAGTTCCAATAATTATTTCATTTTTAGGACATGTAAAAGGTGGTGCATCTTAAATAGGAAGCGTTGAGTGTAACATTTATCATAAGTACACATGCAATAAAGTTTTACCAATCACCAACGAAGAAGGTTTTAAATGTCTTCGTCATATATTACAAATTTTACTTGCAACTCTCAATCAATGTGGCTTTTTTGCGTACTAGTAAAGTTTTAATATATATGATGTGCAACAGTCCACAACTTGTAAAAATTCTACTCGAGGTGTAAATGTCTTGACTAGTAATAAATGATTTGAAAGCTCTTGCTAGATAATCCAATAGTCACCAAGGATGCTTCGTTGGCTCATTTTCTTTTGATAGTTGTTTGGTTTTAGCAGTTGTTTACTATGGAATAACCAGAATTTTGGTAGTTTTTCTGTGTTTGTCCCAAGCTAGGTTGTTGAATCAAGATGGTTTTGGAATGTCTTGCTTATACGATGGTTTCTTTTTGAAGTTTATCTTTATAGGAATTTAGAAAGGCCTTCAAGAGGAGATATTTCTTCTTTTTTTGGTGGGTTTGGTTCTCATCACCTAAAGGTTTGTTGTATGGGTTCAGTTCTTGCTCTTTCTTTTCCTTTTTGCTCTTAGCCTTGTGCATTGTTTTGTATAGTTTTCTTGTTGTCTTTGTTGTCTCGTTTCTTGTGAGACAATAACAAGATGAGTCCAATTTTTTTTTTTGGTAGTCAAGATGAGTCTAGTTTGTTTTCCTAGCTTTGGCTAGGTTTCTTTCTATTAATATGTACTTAAAAAAAATAATTGCACTCTTGCCAAAGAAGGAATCAATCTAATACTATCAACAATACATGCTCATAACACTTATCCAGCGGAGATATCCTAACAATCTTCATACCCAGTGTACAATTGATGGTTGCAATATATATCCCCAATCCAGTCAAATTTGAAGGTACCTTTTCCCTCTAAAGAAGTCTTATATATAGAGAGACAAAACAATGATAGGGAAGAAGAAGAAGCACGAATAGTAGACAACGAAACATCATTAAAATTATCACTTTCTTGTAATACATTCATCTCTCTAACAATATCGTAGATATAAGCATCCTGTTCATCAAGTAGAACCACTTCTAAAATCTTGTGTCTCATTTATTTTTCTTTTTTCTTTTTTCAATTTATCTTTTGATACATCATAGCAGACCTACTTAAGTCTTTTCATATTCTAATTGTTACTACTATATTCTATTTTGTATAATGCTCAAAATTGCATACATTAATTAATAACAAAAAATCAGGCCAATAATTTATATATATATATATATATATATATATATATATATATATATATATATATATATATATATATATATATATATATATATATATATATATATATGTATGTATGTATGTATATGTATGTATGTATAAACACACACACACACACATACATACATACATATTTTTTTGATTAGTTATTCATTTACATTTTATGTTGAAATGCATCCTTAAAATTGGTATATCTTGATGCAATTTTTCATACACTAACTAGAAGTATGTAATATTGAGCTTCACTTAAAAGAGACTATGATAATAGCGATTGGAATTTTAGGTGATTTTGTTTTCCACTGCATTATTTATGTTGGTGAATGAGAATAAGATTAATGACTATGACCTATATTAGGCTCGGTCTACTCCTGATGGGTTGACCCGACCTATATCTATATAATGAGGGAATTATCTAAAATACCCTTACAATAGGATTTGACCAAATTGCCCTTGACAGTAACCAACAATTAACTGTAATTAAGATTTTGAAATCCCAACTACCTCCCAAATAAATATTACACAAAATTAGAGAGTTAAAGAGGTTGTGCATATTTTTTCCTCTCTAGAAACTCGTCAACCAAAAACTTAGATTTCACATAAACAGAGGCCAAATAGTGTTATGGAAAACTTAGGAGGCTACAAAAGTTTCATCTTCAGAGAATCATCAATTAGGTAAGTCAACAAACCTTGATCCTAGAAATTTTTTCTCTGGAATTGCTTACATTGGTATCAAAGCTTGTGTTATTGTTGGCTTACAATTGTGATTATTTTGGCTTGTGAATGATTAAAATGTGATATAATTTATTCTAGAAATTTTTTATGATTTTTTGGTTAATTCCTTACAAAATTTGAATCGCGTTTTTGCCTAATTTGATGCAATTGAGTGAAATTGATGCATAGGATCATGCTAGGGTAATTGTTGAATGGTTATTGCATGTTTTAATTTCTAAATCAAATCAAAATCAACTTCAAATGGTGAATCCAAAAGCCAAAATCGTCACCTTATGCAGTGACCTTTATGTCACAAATTCGTCAAATTCTGGTGATGTAGGCATTGGATATTGTTACAAATTGAATCATCGTCAGGTGAGCTTCAAAAGCCCTGTCATTTCACTGTTGATCGACAATTAGACATTGATCAATTTTGTGGAGAACGAGATTAGGGTTCTTTGCAAACACAGGTTGCAATCAAGATGAAAAAACCCGATTGCTCGATCCATTGGTCAATAGGTTAGTCAAAACCCATCGGTCAATAGGTCAACTCGCTTAATCAATCAAGTGACTTAACTCAGATATCAACCCGTGGATCAGTTGACCATCAACTATCAACGTTGACCAATCAATGGTCAATGGTCAAAGTTTGATCGGTACTAATAGAAGCTAGCATTGACGTGTGATGGCATGTCCGAGCACCTGTGGTAGTGTGAGAAGCATTATTTCGACACATGAGAGAACAAGAAAGCTTGTTTCGACGCATGATAGTGCTTACAAGCTTCTTATCGATGCGTGGTAGCTTGTATAAGCTTGGATAGACGTGTTAACATGGATCCTATAGATCTTATCTCGCATAAGAGCTCGTATAACCTGTTTTTGCATGAAATGAACACTTATCGATGTTTCATGACGTGTTTTGAATTATATATTTCTAAATAACATGTGAACATATGTTATTTGTTTTATTCTGTATGTGTAATTTATTATTACAGATTTGTTATTCATGTATAGGGTGAATATGTTGACTAAGGGTCATTATCTAAACTATAAGATGAATCCGGAGGACAATCTCTTCTCTCACATTTGGACTATAATTAGAAGAATATTAGAATTGAGATTTTAGGGTATATCTTTAACTAAAGATGAGTGGTTATTAAAGACAATTTCCTTTTTCATGGATATTAGTCTTTGGTAACACATATTTTTTTGACAATTTGATCTTTTGTCACGATTGACTTTTAGGACAAATTTTTGACTTTCTATGAAGAAAATTTTTGTCAGCCTTTTATGAAATTTGTTGTAATGAGTATGATGGAATAATAAATATGATCATGCCTCTAGTAATGTAGTGTGTTTGTATGAGAATATGAGGATTCAGACGAATGGTTTATAATGTTGTATTCAGAGGATCATGATTGGTATTAGTTGAGAGATGCATATATATATATATATATATATATACACACACACATATATGTGTGTGTGTGTGTGAATGATCTGTTAGTAATTGTTTTATGCTTATATGTGAATCATGAAGAACATAATATAACATAGCAAAAATAGGTGAAGAAATACATGTATGCGCATGGTCACTCTCTAAAAATTTATGGTTTGAATTGTGATTAAATGAGTATGGTGATCAAGGACTTTTTTGCACTCACTTGTGTCTCAAACTGAATTTGTTTAACATCTTAGACATATTCTCATCTTAGGGAATGGAGTAGGTAGTGTTGGAGTAGTTAGAACCAGATTAGAAAATCAAATTCAGACTTTTTCAATCCGCTTTCTGTGTTTGCCACACACCCATGTAGTATGGGATATATGCCTATGTATGCAAACTCTAGAATTTATGTTACATTTTGAGGTGTTCTAATGACTATTGAGCACTGTTGATCAGTAAGAGATTAACTAGGACAAATAGATAGGATAATAACAACTAGAGAGCCTAAGATATTAGTCACTATAGTGGATACGTCCATTCTCTTTACTCGTTTGAGATTTGAGCAATCTTATATTAAAACAGAGATAACTTGGGTTAGAAAAGGAAAATGATAGATTTTGACTAATTGAGTGTAGGATAGATTGTTCCTACTTATTGAGTGTTTTCACTCACCCACTTTTATTTTACAAGTGTTAGAGTTAGAAATGATAATAGTGAGGTGACTGATCAATGATGGAGTGACATGTAACTGATGGACTCATAAGTTCAATAGTTTGTCGTGACTGATAGATTGAGAGTTTGATTTTATATTATTACACATGTTATCGATGACACTTGATTATAACTTTATTATGGTGGATTTTAATGCTTGGAATGATTATGAGACAAGGTTATTATTAGTAATAAAGACTTGAGGTTTATTTAGATAAATTGAGTTGTGCATGTTAATACAGTATGCTTGATGGTATATTGAGATTATTGTTGTGCATGCATGATTAGATTTAATGGCACTTTATCCTGAGGGATAGGATTGTCGAGGTGGAGTGTTACACACCTACAAATATGTCTCAAGGATAATTTAGTCTTCTGCATGTAATTTGATTGTGGCATGGGTTTAGATTTAAATTGGAGTAAGTATTGAATTATTAAGGTTATGTAAGACTGTATATGAAAGGTGTAAGTTGGTACGTGATGTGCCATATTAGACAAATAAATAACATGTCGTGTTGGAATACTTAAAATGATGTATGATCATACACACCAAAAATGTATGTCCATACATGTTGTTACATAGGAAAAATACTTATATAAAGCATGTTGGCAATTTGGAAGCCAAGGGATTACTATCCCATTTTCTTAAACAATAAAACTACATGCACAAATAACAATATGTCATCATATGATTAGATATTTTTTTATCTTTAATTTTTAACTATTCAATTACATGATGATATGTCATTGCTTGTGTATAAAATTGTGCGTAAAAATTATGCATATAGTACTACTCTTTCTTAAATTCATCCTTATCTTGTCTACTCTAACGTTCTCTCCTTAGCGAAATTGATTATCATCCAACCAAGATTATCCATACCAAAAAAAAAAAAAAAAAACCCTACACCTGCAAGCGTTCAATGTGGTCCTTCGCTGGTTAGAATTTGTTATCCTTTCCAAATTTTGTTGTGTCAAGGCCTCTTCTCTTTATCTATAATGACTAGGTCACAGTTTTATATACAAGAGTGTATTCACCTGTTCAATCATCTTACTAAACCATGTGGACTAACAGCTATTGGATACAAGTACGCACTTTCATTATAAAAGATTTCAATGGTGAAGCAAATAATAGAACTATAAAATTTTACCTGATAATTTTGAAGAACAATATTATGTGTCCTTTCTTTTAATACATAATTTGCTTATAGAGATTATGTGTTATTATATGATTGGTGTTATTTTATTTTTAATTTAAAATTATCTAATCATATAATAACATATCATTTATATAATGTGTCTTCGTAGTTTTATTGAATTTTGAAGGCCAAAGGACTATTCCAACCTAAGTTTAAGTGTGCTCTTAAAGTCACACCTGGGAGGTTTGAAAATTCAAAATTTTCACTCATCCGTTAAAAATCTCAGTTAGAATTAAAGATAAAACTGTCATTTAATAAAAAACTAAAGTTTTATTATGTTTGTCCCTCTCAGCTTGAAAATCTCACAATTCCCCTCACCTAAAGTTTGAAAAATCAAGATTTTTCTTCTAGGGTTTGCAAACCATCGTCGAAGACAACGAACTTTGCCATCTCTGGTAGCATTGGCTCTCCCTTCCGGTTTAACTCTCCCTGTCGATCACTTTCCAACTACCAACGAAGCCTATTTCGTCCGACGAAGATGAAATCGTCTTCATCGAATTGTCTTTGTCATAAACAAAGACAATTTCGTCTTCATCTGAGACGAAGATGACCGTTAAAGGTCTTAAACGACCACGTCATCTTCATTTGAGACCTTCAATTGTTGTCTTCATCTTAGACTGAGATGAAATTCTCTTCGTCTAAGACAAAGACACTCTGACGAAGACGATTTTGCTTTTATCGAAGGAAATAAGCTTCATCAGTGGCTGGAAAGTAATCAACAGGGAGAGTTAAGTGGGGAGGAAAAGCCAACACCACTAGAGATGACTATCCTCGATGATGGTTTGTAATCCTTGGGGGGAAATTTTTGATTTTACAAACTTCAAGTGGAGGGAATTATAAAATTTTTAAATTGAGGGAGACAAATATAATAAAACTTTAGATTTTTAAAATTTTTTATTAAATAATAATTGCCCTAATTTTGAACAGATGGATAGGACTTTTAGATTTTTATACCTTACGGGTGAAATGGGTGCTGTGAAATTGATAAGGATACTAGATTTTCCTGTCAAATTCTTCGTGGCCAATCCAAAACAGTACCTCCATTAAAACTTAAAAAATCTCCCATTTTAATCTCAAACAAATAAAATCCCGGCAAAGCCGTTGCGTTGGAATATTAAAGTAGAAAAATATTGTAATATGACCGTTACAGAACCTCGATTTTAAATCTATACAAACATCATTAGTCAAAAACTCAAAAGAGACCTTACACACACACAGCCAGCATGACAGACGAAGAACAGCAGCTCGAAACCACAGAAGAGCTAATGCAGCAGCTAAGATCAAAAGCTACAGAGCTCCTCTTAAGAGAAGAATGGGAACAGTGTGTACAAGTCTACTCTCATTTCGTCAATCTCTGCCAACAACAAATCGTAAAATCAACCCATGATTTAACTCAACTTTCCAAACTCAATAAATCCCTCTGTTTAGCTTTCTCCAACCGAGCCGAAGCAAGATCGAGGTTGCGAGATTTCAATGAAGCACTGGTAGATTGTGAAGAAGCATTGAAAATAGAGGGTACCCATTTCAAGGCTCTGCTCTGCAAAGGTAAAGTATTGCTTAGTTTGAATAGATACTCCATGGCTTTGGATTGCTTCAAAGCCACTCTCGTGGAGGCCCACACTAGTGGAAATCTAGAATCTGTTCATGGGTTTTTGGAGAAATGCAAGAGGCTTCAATATCAATCAAGAACGGGTGCTTTTGATCTCACAGATTGGATCTTAAATGGGTTTCATGGAAAATTTCCAGAATTGGCGGAATACATTGGTCCTGTGAAGATAATGAAATCTGAGATTAGTGGACGAGGCCTCTTTGCAACAAAGAATATTGATATTGGGACTTTGGTGTTAGTCACCAAAGCCATAGCTACTGAGAGAGGTATATTGTCCAGTGAAGATAAAAGTGAGAAGGTGCAACTTGTTATGTGGAAAAACTTCATTGATAAAGTAAAGGAATGTATTTCAAAGTGCCAAAGGACTCACCACTGGATTAGTACATTATCTCGTGGTGCAAATGAGGATGGTCTAGAAGTTCCTGATACCTGTCTGTTTAAGCCTGAGACTGAAGGGAGTAGCTATTCAACTGGGCAGGTTGATATGGGTAGGATTTTGAGCATTTTGGATGTGAATTCTCTTGTGGAGGATGGAGTTTCGGCAAAGGTTTTGGGGAAGAACAGAGGTGTTTATGGGGTTGGATTATGGATTCTAGCTTCATTCATAAACCATTCTTGTAGTGGTAATGCAAGACGCATACATGTGGGTGACAACATCATGGTTCATGTTTCTAGGAATGTAAAGGCAGGTGAAGAGATCACATATGCGTATTTTGACACACTAGTACCACTGGAGAAACGAAAGGAAATATCCCAGACTTGGGGATTTAATTGTAATTGTAACAGGTGCAAGTTTGAGGAAGGAATGAGTTCAAAGTCAAAGCAAGAGTTGAGGGAGATTGAAATGGGAATGGATGTAGGAAGTGCAGTGTATAGAATGGAGGAGAATATGAAAAGATGGATGGTAAGAGGGAAAGAGAGAGGGTATTTGAGGGCATCAAATTGGAAAGCGTATAGTGAGACATATGGAACGGAGAGGTTGATGAAGAGGTGGGGAAGGCGAATTCCAGCAGTGGAAGGTGTTGTGGATAGTGTTGTTGAAACTGTGGGTAGTGACGAGAGGCTATTCGAGGTTTTGAAGAAAAATGGCAGCGGTGTGGAAGAGACGGAGAGAAGACTTAAGTTAGCAAAGGGAGTGTATGGAAAGTTTATGAAAAAGCAAGCATTGAAATCTCTTCTTGAGATGGACATTTGTTAACAACATTCATTCTGTTGACTTGTTCAATTTCTTGTGACTAACAGTAATAAATTGAAATGCCAAATGATTGCGCATTGTTTGTGTGTTTCCTACTCTTGTCAGCAAAGAGATTCACTTACTAGCAAAGTAAGTTTGTAATTAGAAACAAAATTTCATTGCAAGCAATCTCTTATAAGATTTTTATTTTACTGAAACCTTTTTTATTTTTTATTAAATATATGTTGACATGCAGTTTGAATTATCCACGTAGTTTTCAGTTCAACCCACAATAAAATTAACACTTTCACACGTAGCAGGAAACATGGTACAACAACAGTAAAAATTGCAACTGCGACCTCAGATGTCATTCTCACTAACTTATTGTAATAAAGAATGCGGTCATCTCTTCCCTTGTTGCACTCAAGTAATGCACTTTGCACAAGTTCCTAATTCACCACAGTTCCAAAACATGAATTAAGTTAATATTTTTAAAATAAAATTAAGTGCCAGAATGAAGTTTCAAATTTCAATTTCTCACCTTGACATCCCTGTGGGAAAAGAACATTCCCAAGTTATGGATAATCAACCTCATGTCTTCAACCTGACAAACCAAACAAATTCACATCACATGCTTTTAACTCAACATAAGCAAAAGATTTTTCTCACCCTTATGTAGCCGACTAGATTCCGGTCAAAAAACCTGGAAGCCTGCAACAGATAAGAATAGTCGATAACTGAAAAGACAAAAAGTACCCTACTTACATGCTTGGTTACTGGTACGCAGGACAAAAGGAGAAGAGTAGTAAGTTCTCAGGAAAATACCTGTAGTAGTTCCTTATCAACATCTTCTTTCTTCCCTGCCTCTGCCCCTCTCTCTTTTTCCGACAATATCTACATCAGCTCTGTGTTTTGCCTCTGTATCTTCCATATTAGTTTGCTCCTTGGTAGATAAATCAGTTTAATCCTTCAAATTCTCAGCCTCCTTACCAGGCTCAGCATTTGCATTAGTTTTACCGTTTTCTTCATCATTCTGTAGCAAAACACATTCCCAAGCTTAATAGTGAAAGGTTATGCAGTGACATTGACCAAGTATTCAATTCTAGATTAGAATTGAAAACAACAGAAAATGTGGTATAAATTTCAATGTGAGGTAAAATAATTAGAATGTAACTCTAAGTCCCAGGTTGTAACTCTTTCTTGACAGGATACATATACATCTTGGACATTCCAAATTGACTAAAGACATTAAATTAACGTTCTTCGTAGGATTAACACATGAAATTAATTAAAAAACAAAGATGCAAGAAACAAAAAATACCTACCTCAACAGGAGAGTTTTGTTGAGAATTAGCATCTTCCATTTCTTCACATTCTTCTGGATCTTCCTCATCTTCTGATTCCACTTTTAATTTTGCCTCATCAACATAATCAACAGAAATTTCTTCCTTCACCATAGTTTCTTCATCATCTGGTTGCACCATCTTTGTTGTTTCAGACTCAGTAGTCTTATTTTTCACAGTAAGCTCATTTGTTTTCAGTCACTTTCCTGGTGATGTTTTTTCATTTTCCTTCAGCTGGACTTCATCTCGTTGCCTCGTATGTTGATTCCTTTAATGCGTAGTCTCTAAACAAGCACAATGATAAGATGCCTATGATAAGGAATTATTTGATATACATGTAATGAATCAAGTCAAAAACAATCCCAGAGAAATGTTGAAAGACGACAGCCAATTTGATACTGAAGCATTTCATACAGTGCTTCTGCAAATAATGAGCTACAAAAACAGGAAGAAGATTCTTCAATGTCCTTGTCAGTATAGTCCAGAAGTGAATCCAGAGAGAGAGTGACAATGAATGCAACTGTAGCAGTAGGAACACAAAATTAGAAAATGCAGAACATTTTCTTTATAGCACTGTTCCTAAACCTACTTTAGAATCCTGGTTCCATTTAGTTTGCAGAATTAATCCAGGATGCCAAGGAGGTTCTTCAGGCTTTCTCTTTTCTTTCACTTCTCTAGAATTACTTCTAGAATCAGATTTTCTACCCTTATCCTTCTGAGGTTTTTCATCTATTAATTTTTTCACCTCATTAGATTTTCCCCTTTCTGCCATAAAAATTATCCTTGGGAGAACCTTTTTCCTTCCCAATCTCAGTCTCTGCATCAACTCCCTTACCATCTTTCTTATCCTCCTTTACATCCTTGATTTCTGTTTCTCCCTGTTCTTCTTTCTCAATATTTTTGCCGCCCACACCTGTTTTACTGCCACCAGTTTTTTCAACTTTCTTGTTCCTCTCATTACCTTTCTGGTTGGCCGCATTCCCTTTCATATTACAGCCAATTTTTTCACTTTTGTTAATATCAACTGCCTCTCCAGAAGATAAAGACTGTCTCTTTTTTTCAGATTTGTCCATCCTTCCCACATCTTTAGAAGAGTCCATTTCTTTACCTGAGTTTTTAATTTGAATAAAGAATATACAAAACATTGTTTAGTGATCCCATCTAGGTCATTGACACAAACAGCAAAATTATGAATGGCAATGCACAAAGAAGGAATCCATATACTGCATTTACCTTTCAGTTCATCTTTCTTCACCCTAGATCTCTGTAAGAACAGTATATTTTTAATTAGGAATGTAAACATAACCATCATGCTTATGTTTCAACTTCTATAAGGATTTTGGAAAAGCAAAATGCAATCAACAGTAACTAAACCAACCAATTATACGGTCCCTACACCGTTAGAACCGTCAACATCTTATACTACAATGTGTTGAACAATGCCTGCAAAAAAATAGTCAAACACAATTAAACAAGGATACCATAGGGGGCTATTTAATGTTGATTTACATAATTCTGAATTCAAAATAAAACACATTTACAATAATCATTCTTGTGTTACCCATGTTACTGGCATCAGAGTTGTACCAACTTCAATAGTTATTTTATCGGTTGATTATTTCAACAATTCCAGTCTAATGATTGTCAAGCAGGTCAACATCATGTTCCCAGGAAATCCCTATAGGCATGTAGTTTAACCTAAAGTGGGGTTATGTGCCAAAATTGACTGTAAAAAGAATTATGGACATTTGAATGGTCAACTTCACCATGCTAGCAGAATATCAAAACCCCCACCCCCTAAAAAAAAACCAATGAAGTAGTATTGAAAATATTTATATATAACTTAGGTTTTTAGCAATCCTAGAAACAATGTAAAATTCATGAAGAATAATAATTGGAATTCTGACTGCACTGTATATGGACATGCATACCATAAAACATGCGAACTCAAGTAACTATGCTTTTATTTGGGTACAAATTTCATTTCCTTCAACAACTGAGCTTTAGAAAATATTGACAGATAAAACAGTTCCAAAAGCTGAAATGATAAACCTCTTTTTTCAAAGAAATTTGGCGTTCTCTCTCAGCAATGGCCTTCTTGTGAGCAAGCCATTGTGCTCGCCAGGTATCCAATGAAGGAAGACATTCTGACAAATCTGGAACAAACAATACAGCAACCTCTTTATGGCTAAATAGCCCATCCTTGCCAACTCTATCATAGTGTATCTGCAGTTTGCCAGTAAAGAATCAATCGAAATTAGCTTGCTAAAATCAAAAAGGAAAATGCAAGAAACAAGCATCACATAGACACAGTTTAGTTCAAGTATTTACCACTAAGAAGAAACTAGCAACCTCAACAAACCAATTCCAATTTCAATAATTCTGCAAATCAAGTTGAGCCACATCCTTTGCATATCTACAAAGTAAATATCACAGGTGGAGCTAACAAAAGCATCACATTCATACATTTCAATACAATCAAACAAGAAGAAAATAAACCAACCTAATGGCTGTTTGAACTAGAGAGGAATCGTCAATACAATCAAACAGGAAGAAAATAAACCAACCTAATGGCTGTTTGAACTAGAGGGGAATCATCAGCTGAAGGGTGCCTGCCATCAGCAAAATGCCATGGTCCACCAATTGCCATAAAAGACTGATCCTTCTTGAGAACAGCAAACCTAAGGATATTGCAAATATGGGGTATGCAGTCATCAAAACTCTTTCCAGATGACAGCTTTTCAAGAGCATTCCTGCTAAGTCTGCTCATCAGAATGATCTAAAATAGTGCAATAGAATATATTATTACTCTAAGGGGGCGTTTGATTTGGGTAATATTCTATTACCAAAATAGGGAGATTACCTTGAAGATAGATTACTTAGAAGATTACTCGGTATAAATGATTACTATGTTTGATAAAATTTGATAGGTATAGATAATTATTGTGTTTGGTTAAAGGTAATAAAAAAAATACTAGTAAATTATTTTATTTAAATGTTTTTTAATATAATTATTTTTAAATATTTTTTATATTATTTGTTATATTAATTAAAAATAAATTTATTTTTGTCTCAAAAAATTAATAATATAATTATAATAAAATTAAGATTAGCTTGATAATCTTTTAATACCTAAGGTGAAAGTGGTAATCAGATTACCACCTATATTACCTGTCATATCAGTATTGATAATAGAAGATTATCGTAAGCTTTTATTACTGACAAACCAAATAAGGTAATGTAAGTAATAAAAGATAGATTACCAAAGTAATCTTTAAATCCCTGAAACCAAACAACCCTTAAACTAACAAACCAAAGAAACAGTTATGAATATTAAAGTACAGCAAAACACCTGGAGTAAGAAATTTTATAAAATTAAAATCATGCATCCATCATTGCACAAGAAAGAATAAAGAGAATCAAGGGAATTCAACTTGTATCAATCGCTTAATTAGAATAAAGGGTGATAGAAAGTAATTTCGAATGCAAGGCCATCTTCCTTTATATCCAAAACAAAAAACATGAAATGAAATATTGCATTATATGAGTAATGTAAATGGTTTCTCCTATGGGAAAGAGAATTATTTCCAATGTACATTAAACTTTTGCTTACATCTTAAACAACACATTTTACAATATAACAGCAAGACTTCAACCACTTGCATAAATTCTCTCGGTTTGTTCAAGTTATTGCACCTTTTTCCACCCCTGAACCATCCTTTTAGGTATGAGTTAGTTATTCTAACCATACAAATAAAAATAAAGGAAATCGCAAGGATCATCATTATGACTAAACCAAAATGAAAAAGTGTACCAAAGTTATGATCAACCATCCCAGATTGCAGCCCCATTGATACCAGCAAACTGTACAATGAAACAACTAGTTTAAGTATTGCCAATTCAACCCAGACAGTAAAATAAGCTTAACTCCCCAAATAGGGTCCTATTGCAAAAATCAAACAAAATAACAGGCTACCAGGAATTCAAATAAAGTATGTTGCTCCACCAACCTTTTATTACAAATTTTAGGAGCATCATATGAATTCATGAACCATGCTTTGAGCAAAAAGAAACAAGTCTATTAGTAAATTAGTGATTTATTCATGACAAGACACAAACCATAAATAGAATTAAAGACAGCCAATTTAAATCTAATAATTTCTCAACTAAGAAAAAAATATAAAATCCAACTAAACACCATTGACAATGATCTCAACTTAGGCTAAAGAACATCAACAAAAGAAATTTTCCATATTGAGGATCAAGCCACATCATCTAGGGGTCAACATTTCATGCAATGCAAGAATGAATCAGGTACATTGACAATCCAAAAACTTATAAATAAAACTACCTTAGCATTCCATACAGCACTTCCATGTTCTGATAATGCCGGTTCTTCAGTCAAAAGCTTGGTTGACAGCTCTTTCAGGTCAACTAAACTCTCTTCTTCAACGAAATCATGCTCAAAACTGACCATTACAGAATGCATAGCAATATTATATTTGTCCTCCCTCATTAATACTTCTATTCTTTCAAATTTTCCCAAGGATATTAATATGATGTTCCATTCATCGAGTAGGTTACAGAAAAGTTTTAAGAAAAGCAAAGAATATTTAGAATCACAACTAGCTGGACCCCCACTCCAAGATTTTAAAACTCAATCCTTTCATACAAATTTTGTTCAACATCCCAATAAAATGTAGAAAAAAGAATTGATACATGTATTTACATTTACAAATACATAGAACTACATTGGCAAGTCCTATCAATTCTATAGTTGAAAGCTAGAAAATAACCAGAAAAGATCAAAACTACAATACATAAAAATATGCACTTGACATAGTAATGTAATCTATTTAACAAATAGAACATATAAGGGAAATGGTTACCTCACAGGTGTATGAATCGAGAGTTTAATATCCTCCTTTGGCCAATTGACAACAACCTAAAACAATTAAATAGACAAGTTAAAATAATTATTCAATTATCAAAACTTGATATCACATCCAATGAATATAGATTACAAACACATGCCTTGGAAACTTCTAGCGATACAAAAAGCTTGGGATATCTCTTATCTATTGACAGATAATCTCTCTCCACATCTACCAAACCAAATGAGTTAACCTGCAAGTAGGTAGGATTATACACCAGTATAAATTCAACATAAACATATTCAGTAAATTAAACATATACAAATTTAGACTGTAAAAAATTTGACTGATACAAATATGGTATTAATGTCACTTCACTTTTCATACAAGATTCCTCAATTGTAACATCAGTAACAAATGCTATCAATAACTGTTCAGCCCATCTTAGAAAGCATAATGCCACACAAAATTTCTGCATTCATGCTTTTGGAAGCTCTAAAATTTTAGCAAGACCATCCACCAAAAAAGAAAGAGGAGGAATCACTCCAAGCACGGTTCATTGTGAAGGACAAGGAAAAGAAGAAGAAGAATAGGAGAAGTATTAAAAGAAGGGTGAGAAGCTAATGGGAAAGAGAAGCTTAATTGGACAGAAGACTAAAAAAATCCCAGGAAGCTGACCTGAAGCCAAATGAACAGTATGACACTCTATAAAGGAGAAGAACCCACTTAAACAAAAGATTAGGAATTTATCTAAGCTGTGGAGATCTAAGAAATAATGTGCAAACCTAAGCCAAACTCCAAAAGGTAGCTTTTTAGAAAGAAAATCCAAAGTAAGAGGAACAAATGCAAACCCCACAGAGAAACGAGATCTGTGAAGAGGAAGCAGTTCTAATTATCATCACATGAAGAAGCTCTTGTATTGTTTTTTTTCACCTTGCAGACATATTCTCTTCTTTTTTCTGTAACAGGTGAATGATGCCTTCAGCATAACAGACCAAGTTAGTAATGATAGCTGAAAGACACAAGGGAGCCACACATTCAGAACTACAGAAGGATGTAAAATACAATATCAAGATCCACCTATGCATAACTTCATGGCGTGGACAATGGAAGGACCATGGCACTCCCTAGAGACTCTTGGTGGAGTTCATTCACGCTTAGTTTCAATCCCACATTTGTGCACTTGTTCTATCTCCTTCTGACACTCTGAAACACGTTCTCTTTCTCATTCTCGTTCTCGTTCTCGTTCTTGTTCGTGTTCTCTTAGTCGTTGTTGTTCTTGATCTTGATCTCGCTCTCACTCCTCCCTCTCTCTTTCTTTCTCTCGCTCACATAAATGTTCATGACAATGTTCCTCTTCCCTTAGCTCAAACTCCTGAAGATAGCTAGCTTTATCATCCTTATGCTCATCAATCCTTGGATTACCACCATATGAAAACATACTACCAGGATAGTCATGAGTAAATAAATGTGGCATGAAGTCCTTTTCCTATTGCATAGTCCCTACCAGGAGGTAAACTCACTTCATAACCAGGGTTAGTAGAGCTTTGTGGATGAATGAGATCATCCACATTCCTCAGAGCTGCACCTAATATCGATGAAGCATGTTGACTACTATATCAGGACGAACTAAGCATAGATACATTGTGAGGATCAGCATCCATTCTTCCTCCATAAGGCATAAGATCTTGAGTGGAATGACGACTAGCAGTACCCCTTGCTGCAAGATATTCAGCTTGTCCGCCAGAAATTTGTTAACACTAAGTGTAACAAGTAATATATTACCATTTAGCACAATTTCCAAGAAACTACCACCTCAAGGGATAAAGCAAGTGTATCATTTAAAAGGAAAGAGGGACCTTGTCCATTCATTTACAGAAAAGGTTATTAACTACATGTGATCACTGGGATCTCATAAAGAGTAATCAAGCTTCATTTAAATTGGTCATGCAGTATATATATCACAATAATACCTGGAACCCCCATCGAGAGAGGAAGATTGCAAGGATTGAGCTTTCAGCAATTGTTCTTGTTGAAACAGCGAAGCCTGATCAATGCAATCATACATCTAAGACTGAAAATAATTGTAATGAATAGACTTGAAGATTCCAAGTAAATTATCAAAACAGGCCACAACATATTTTACTTGAAAAACGGAAGAGTTTAAAAAAAAACAAAAATTGAATTAAAGACTGTCAAAAAAGCAACACCTGATGCTGATGACCAAAACTGACAGTATCAGCAAATCATCCAGTCGATTCACTTTGCAAGTCCCTTCCTATATATGCACTTTGTCGCTCAACATATTGTCTTCTGTCAAATGCCAGATAGTCAGGGATCTTTTCAGCAAATATTTGATCTCCTTTAACTCCATATCCACAACTTTATGACGAAACATAGTCAGTAGATACAAATTTAGGTGAATCTAGTATAGCCGATGCATAACCTTCACGGCTTTCCAAAGCTGATGGTCCAGTCACACTAACATTTATAGCAGGAACCTGTAAAAGAAAATAATATCATAAAGATTTGTATAAGTTACAATTGGATGACCAAGTCAGATGGCTCTATGCCCAAAGTGTAATTGAATATTAGACTTCTAAAGCACCACAAGGAAGTATAAAGAGGCCAATTATATGATAAAAATGTTGAGATAATTTTATGTTGAAATAAAATATATCATAAATAAAATTTAACATAAGGCATGAGGAACACAAGGTAAGCAAGTAATATTTGCAAATACAGAGAAACAAACGGGTGGAACAGAATCCAGAATAGTTAAATTAAGGCTTTATAGTCTTTATGACCAGGCCAAGCCAACGGCCTAACAATGAGATCATAAACTAGAACATTTTCAAGTTCAGTACTCTCATAAATCATATGGGTAATAGCTCCTCTCAAAGAAAGTCTTCAAGGAAATTTTTAATGGATAGCAGGAAGCTGGTGTGGTGCCAACTCACACGCCAATTGATTTACCAAGTTTAATCACTTGTCACATCATTCTATCATTAAGGAAATAGGGCTAAATGAATTTGGATACAAATTTTGTATGCATAGAGATATTGTAGATTGTATTATATTTCCATAAATACGGAGTTTTAGTTTTCTATATTATAATATTTTCTGGATAATTAATTGTTTAAATGTATATTCCACATAAACACAGCTAGGGTTATGATAACCATGTAAACCTTCACTTCCATAAAAAAAATATGCTAAATTTTGATGCAGCACCATAAAAAAAGATGTAGACAATGCAGTTAAAATCACTAACCTGTTCTGCCCCACTTAAGGCAGCAGAACCGTAAACAGAGCTATACTGACCCCCATAATGAGGTGCACCAGCAGTATGGCCTCTGTACCCACCAACTTCTGCCTCCTGAGAAGTACCTAGCATAGATGAATGCCGAGATGACAATGAAACTTGAGAGCTTCCCTCTGGCACTCCAGCAGAACTCCCAGGATAGCCAGGTCCCAGCTGTAACACATAAATACGTTAAAAAATGGAGAAATTGAGACCTCTAAATCAATGGTGCGTGGACGTTCACAGGTTATAACAGAGGAAGAATGCATTTTAACATAAAGCATTGAAAATAAAATATTCAAGACAAAGCTTATAAGCCCATGTTTCATTATGGACAAAGTATTTAAGTGTTTCTAATTCAAAAAAGCATTAACACAAATTAAGTACAATAAAAAACAGCATATCTCAATCCTGGATGTCTATGTCCAAATGACGCTTATGAAATATGAAAAAGTAACACATAAATAATTAATTAAACTTACAGTTTGTGCATAAGCAGATTGGCCAGCGAACGAGGCTTCCCCGTACTCATGACTCCCTCTAGATGAATACATGATGAAATCAACACATAAAGTTAATAACAAAACCTGCATTAACACCAAAAGTGTCAATCAGACAAAGTTTTTTTTTTTTTTTTTCCTTTTTCTTTGCTTTTTCTTTTCACTAAATGTAAAGTCTAAAGTATTGAATAACTCAGAAAATTAATAAAAAAAGGTTAATTATTTAAAGTAAAAAAAACGTTGATTGATGATGGAACTAACTGCGATTGATCCACTGCGAAGTGAAATTTTTCTGCTTCAATGGACAAAACCCTAACATACAGAATGATATCAAAGTTTTGTTTTGAGAACTGGCTTGTTGCTATTGGGTCGGGTTTGAAGGGATTTGGAATTGGGCTCGTTTGTGGAACTTGTTTGTGGATCTGGGAGCTATGAGCACATAATCCTTTCTAAGAACACCTAGTGATAAAAGGGTTTGTAATTTGGGTGTATTTAGTTGTGTCCCATATTAGAACCAAATTTTTAAAAATACTAAAATTCTTGTAATATTATGTTAGCTATTAAAATTGTCTTTTTACTCTCATTTCAAGTTTGAGTTTGTGGAGTTTTACTATAAAATGGTTTATGACCAAACTTTTGCACAAATAAAGTTAGAAGTTGTAAACCAAGAGTTACATAAGCTTTTTGAAATTTACAAAGTTCAATTTTATAAAGAAATTCCCATCACTCTATCAATTACTATTAGTGACCCTAGTACTCTTAGAGATAATATATGTGTAAGGTACTATACATTTTTTATATTCTTGTAATTAATGAAGTATCGACTATTATTTTACCTTTTGCATTTGAAATATTTGTATTTAAATGATGTAAGAATTTGACTACTAAAAGGGTGATGGTGAAGTTATTTCTACTAAGAAATCTGAATTACACTTTTATTAGGAGAGTCGAAGTATGATCTCATCAAGTATTATAATATAGATACCTTCGAATATTGGAATATATATTATGATCATTATTTTATACTTTTCATGATGATTTGTGATATCATGAATATACTAATAATAATTGTTGTTTTGAAGTCAACTTTTAACATTGATAGCAATGTGCATAATATATATCAAAGTTTACTTCAACTAGATAATGTAAAATCTTTAATATACACTCTGATTTGGTTGTGCGGGTATAAAATTAAAGGTGATATTTATTATATTATATCAAATATTTTTATTATTTTTGTTTGGTGCTTTGTTATGGTTGTTAATGTTATAATATAGTAAAATTTTACGATTATTGTTCACTTTAGATAATGAAATGGATGACAGTGACCTTCTTATGTCTTTAGTTAATCCAATGATTATAGAATCAAAAGAATCCATTGAAGTCATAGATGTATAATGAATTGTTTATTTGTTTATTTATTTTTGCAATAATCACATTATCCTCTCTTATTTATATTTCATTATATGTACGATTTACTTTTGAGTTTTTAGTTTATAAAGATAAAAATTTTATATCTGTTAAATTTAATTTTTCATATCATAAATCATATTGTGGTTAAAGACACCTTCATCGGAGCTTGCTGGTTATAACCAAATAAATATTGTAAGGTGGTTTGGATATATTGAATTTGATTTAAATGTTCTTTTCTTTTTTTTAGTTTGTTTGTGAAATTGAACAGAGGCGGACTTCGGCAGAGTCAAGGACCCCCTTGACTTCTTCAAAAAATCCACAAATTTACAAAAATTTAAATTTAAATTTGACCCTTCTTAAAATTTTTTAAAAAATTCATAATTTATGTATGGTTTAATAAATTTATCAATAGATGTATGATAACTTAATTATTTGTAGGGGTGAATACAAATCAAACCGAGTCTAAATACCTTTTAATTTAAGTTTGGTTCAAATAAAAAATAATCTAACTTTAATTTAGCTCGAGTTTGTTAAGCCAAAATTTAAGGTGGCTTGAGATCCGCTTGAAAAAAATAGTTTACTTCAATTTAACTTAAATTCATGATTTGAATTGTATAATAAATTTATGATTTGAGTTTTCAATTCATTTATAAAACAATATCATTTTACCTATTATTTGGATAAAACAATGTCATTTTATCAATGAACTATAAAAGTGAATTACAAATTCGAGTTACGAATTTAAGTCACCGATTCGAACCATAAATTCATATCAAATTTAAGCTATAAATCCAAACTACATATTTAAGCTATGAATTCAATTCAAATTTGAGTTGAACACCTAAATTCAAGTTTGGCTTAATTTAAAAAATGAGTCAAATCTTCCTACTTGAATATAATTTGAATTCGAACTAAACGAATTTGAGTTAAGTTGAACCAAATCAATTTTTGAGATCAAGTTAACTCGATTTGGATCCAACCCTGGTTGCTTATATAGAGAATAATATACTTGATAATATTGATAATAAAATCATTTTATAATACTTTCAAAAATGAAATCACGTCGAAAACAATTATAAAAATATTGATTAATAAATATTTTATTAATACAAATATTTTTTTATTTTAATATAAAATTTACTTTATTATTCTAACCATGACCCCCCCTAAATTTTACTTCGGAGTTTGTCTCTGAATGTGAATATACATTCCTTTGTTATGGTTTCTTTTGTTTATTTCCACTTTCTTACTAATTACTCTCTTTGTTGGATAAAATTTTGTACTAAAATGGGTGAAAAAGAGTTCTTGCTAAGATGCTTCATTTTGATAAAACCGTTGAACAAGTTTCTCATACATATATAAAGTTTTGAAAATTATTAAGAAATTTGTAGTTTTTTTTAATCTTTGATTTGTTAATGTTACAATGTGTAGGCTTCTATGAAGATTAAGAATATAATTTCTCCTAGGAACATATATAGTAAATATTTGAACTACCATATTAAATTCTGATAGAATTATTCATCTTGTTTTACTGTTATTTTAAGGCCAAAAGACTATTTTCCATCCAAGATTTGATGTAAGCCCAACTTCGCATATATTCATTATCGAAAATCTAAATACTCAATTATTAGTTAAATTTCATTGTTACTGTAAGGGGTAAAATCGTTATTTAGAAATTTTATTTAAACTCATATTTTGAATTACTCTAAAGTTTTAAAATATTTAGTTTGCCCCCTAACATCATATATTTCAGGTTTAAAAACATATTCCCCCCCCCCCCCCCCTCAAATCTAGGGTTCTAAACTCTTTTTTTTTTTTTTCATTATAGGCAGACCCCACTTTCAAAAACATTTTAGTTTTATCCATTTTCTTTCCCTTAGTTTTCAGATCTGATCTCTGATAATCGTCCACCATCTCCAGTTGTAGACTTTCTCCCTTCCTTCTTCGACTGGCTTCATCTTAGACGAAGATGAAATTGTCTCATCTCAAATGAAGATGAAGGGTCTTCATCTCTAGCGAAGACAATTAGAGTGAGAAGAGAGAGCGACCAACATGGTAGGAGGGAGAGATCGACTGTCAGTGGCAACAAATCATCACCAAAGAGAAGAAGAAAGAGAAATCGAGGTGCAATTGAAATTCTTTAAAAATCTGGGGCCCATCTGTAATGGAAAAAAATGAAAGTTTAAAACTCTAGACTTTTTTTTTTGGGGGGGGGGGAGGCCAACTTTTAAACTTGAAAAATATGATGTTAGGGGGGCAAAAATAAACATTTAAAAACTTTATGGTAATTCTAAAATATGATTTTAAATAAAATTTCTAAATAACGATTTTATCCTTGATAATAATAGTGATGTGAGTTCTTTTAATGCTAATATTGTACTTTATGTTTTGCATTTAAAATTAGTTTTTACTTGACGTATCTATTAAAATCCATCTAAACCGGCACCCCAAAAATTTGAAGAGTTGCACTATGTGCACAAAACCATAGCTATGAACTTAAATATAAACTATGATATATCATCATACGATTATGTATTATTTTATCTAAATTCAAAATTATCCCATTATATGTGATATATCATCATTTGTATTCATTATTTATACACATAATTTTATTTAGTTTTGAATTGTCTTAAAATTCATCAATTTCACAAGACTATTCTTCAATACTAGTTCACATATATTATTAGATTTTACGAAAAACCAATCCATTTTTTATTTACAAATTTAAAAATAGAAAACTTTAATTATATGGTAACCTGCAGGTCTACTTATAACCATAGGGTTGGTACAAGTCTTCATATTTCTCACCTGTATAATTTGACCCATATCCACTGGTTTGACCTGCATTCGGCATGATTCACCTATTTGTCAAGTATACATTTAATCACAATAACTAATAATTAGCTCACTTCAAATGAGAATTTCGAAATCTAAAAAGAGTAAATTACATTTTCCCAAACCAATGTTTGACTTAAAAACACTTGTCCACACCTAGATGACATAAATAATATTTTCTCAACCAAAATCGAATTTTGTTAAAAAAAAAAGAAGTAAAGTTTAAGGGTAAAATAATAATTTTATCATCTATCAATTTAAAAAAAATAAAAAAAATCTTTTACATACTAAACCCAAATATTTTAACATGATTTTAACTTCTAAAAATGTTCAAAAACTTACAAATCAACCCCTTAATTTTTTTTGGAAACCCAATTCTTCACCACCACCACCATGATCTCACTTTATCATTTCTAAGATTGATAATATTACAATGAGGCTCCTTATGAACTTAATTGTAAACATTATTTTGGGATGTAAAAACAATTTTTCGAAAATTTTGAGGTTGAACATATTTTCATTTTTGAAAATTACCACATTCACCCTATATATTTTAAAAATAATTTTACTATCTTAATAATTTGAATATAAAATTACACTATTGATTTGTTATGTTCTATTCAATTGTTTGAGATGTACCGTTATTTTTTAAAGTAAAGATTGGCTAAATAAAAATTTGAAATATTTTATAACACTCTCAAATTTTTTTCAAATTCTCAAAACCCTTTAAAAATTTTATTTTCATCCGTCATTTTTTAAAGAAATGATACTTTACCTCTAAATATATAAATATATGCCGTTAATACCTAAATTTAATTTTTATTAATTTGGTGATATATAATTCTTTTAAAAAATTAAATAATTAGTATAAAAAGATAATTTTAGTTTCGAAAATTGTGTCAGGTTTTTTGGTTAACAAAGATGGTATAATGCTGCATATGCTATAGAGTGATTCCGGGTGAAAAAATGTATAATTTACTCATCCATGCGGATTGCACAGGCCAGCCATCTCCCGGTTGGTGGTTGAATCTTTGAATGAGTCATCGCTTCCCTAAGGTGCAGATAAACGTGGCTCCCGTTGTAGCGTTTTTGTCGTTTTGTATCAAAACAAATATATTCTTGCAGATTAGTTGAGAAACACAAAACAGATGAAACATAAAAAGACTGTTAACAAAGTATTAGCTCATTCGTGAGCATCAACACTTGACCCACATTTTATCCACTTCCTCATTGCCATGCTTATCATAAATATAAAACGACACCCCACCAAGCCATTTCAACCGAAAAAATGGAAGAAGAAAAGACAGTATCATCTTCCCCAGATGGATACAACGTGGGCATTTTGATGATAACTTGCATGATTTTGTCATGGCTATTCATCCACCGGTGGAGCCAAAGGAATAAAAAAGGCCCAAAAACATGGCCACTTGTAGGAGCCGCAATAGAACAGCTTATGAACTATGAACAAATGCATGATTGGCTGGTCAAATACTTGTCTCAGTTGAGAACCGTTGTAGTACCAATGCCATTCACAACTTATACCTACATTGCCCATCCTGCTAATGTAGAACATGTTCTTAAGACAAATTTTGCCAATTACCCAAAGGTACAACCATCAACTTTCACTATTAATATTGACTTGAAACACCAACTTTTCGGGTTATCTCATTCAGGCCATATATTGTTGTCACTGTCTGATTCTATGCACTTCTTGCCTGTTATTTTACCTTTCTGATTGTTAATATTAGTTACTGAATTTAATTAAAGGGTGAAACGTATCATTCATACATGGAAGTGCTGCTTGGAGATGGGATTTTTAATGTCGATGGTGAACTTTGGAGGAAACAAAGGAAGACCGCAAGCTTGGAGTTCGCATCAAAGAATCTGAGGGACTTCAGCACCAGAGTCTTCAGGGAGTATAGCCTGAAGCTCTGTAGTATTCTAAGTCAAGCATCATGCCACAATCGAGAAATTGACATGCAGGTGAATTAGAAAATTCCTTACAGGGGTTGGTTTAGGATACTTTCATCTTATCAAAAATATTCTATTGCTCTCATTGTTATACATTTCATAAACTGCTGTCATTCTCTAATGCTATGGAAAATACTGCAACAATTTGCAATACATATGCTTTCATATGCCTTCTGAATGGCATGTCATATCTCTAAAGTGTCACTGAAAATTGTTGTTTCTAGGATTTGCTGATGAGGATGACATTAGACTCCATATGTAAGGTGGGATTTGGAGTAGAAATAGGGACTTTGGCTACCAATTTACCAGATAATCGCTTTGCTCAAGCTTTTGACACTGCAAACATCATTGTCACTCTTCGCTTCATTGATCCTTTGTGGAAAATAAAAAGATTTCTAAATTTGGGCTCCGAAGCTCTACTTGACAAGAGTATCAAAATTATTGATGATTTCACCTATTCTGTAATTAAAAGAAGGAAAGCTGAGGTAGAACAAGCTCGAAAGACTAGAACTAACAAGGTAAACGAAGAAAAACTCCTAAGTAACATTCAAGGTCTTTTGATATTATTGTTTTCATACTAACCAAAAGATGTTTAATCATTTAAGTAACTTGTTATTGATAAATGTATCAGATAAAAAATGATATATTGACCCGATTTATTGAGTTAAGCGAAGATCCAAACAACAAATTAATTGACAAAAGTCTTAGAGATGTTGTCTTGAACTTTGTGATTGCTGGCCGAGACACAACAGCAACAACTCTCACATGGGCTATATACATGGTAATGACACATTCCAGTGTGGCTGAAAAGCTTTACTTAGAGCTAAAAAGTTTTGAAGAAGACGGAGCAAAAGAAGAAAAAGTTTCATTTGTTCAGTATGACATGGAGAACCCTGAATCATTCAATCATAGAGTGACACAATTTGCAAGGCTATTGAATTATGATTCATTGGGAAGATTATACTATTTGCATGCAGTGATCACAGAAACACTCCGTTTGTACCCAGCAGTTCCTCAGGTATCCATTGTCTAAGATGCAATTGATTCATAGTAGAAAAGTTTAGTTCAACCGAATTTTATTTGGCTGTAGGACCCTAAGGGCATCTTGGAAGATGATGTCTTGCCTGATGGGACCAAAGTCAAAGCAGGAGGCATGGTAACTTATGTTCCCTACTCAATGGGGAGAATGGAGTTCAACTGGGGTCCTGATGCTTCTTCATTCAAGCCTGAGAGATGGCTTAAGGATGGTATATTCCAAAATGCTTCTCCATTCAAGTTCACTGCGTTTCAGGTAAGTTTAAAGACTGAATATTTAGCCATAATATGGTTACCAACGCAAAGGCAGCTCAGGGATTTCACTTTTATTTATGTGCAGGCTGGACCGAGGATATGCCTTGGGAAAGACTCAGCATATCTACAAATGAAGATGGCTTTGGCAATTTTGTGCAGATTTTTCAGATTCACTTTGATTTCAGATCATCCGGTGAAGTACAGGATGATGACCATTCTCTCAATGGAGCATGGCTTGAAGCTTAAAGTAGAGAGACGTTCTTAAACTCCCAGAGGCCATATTTTATATCTTTCCTTGTTTTTGTTATATACCCGTGTGGGGATATATTAAGACATGCTCTTTAGTCTAAATGATGATATTTAACTATTACTTCATTTGTGGTCAACAAATTCTTCAAAGCATAACAGAGAAATCATAAATTTACTATATACAATAATTAGTGTAAATTCACGAACATTAGTTCCTTTGACCTCCTGAATGGAGGATTGGTTATTTTCCTTTTGGAGAATATTTTGTCATAGCAGTTTAAAATGATTATCAGTAAAAGGAAGCCCTTAAGGCTATCTTAAGCATTATATCACGCTTAAAGGTTCATCTCCCAATCCTGATGAATAACAACACATCTAAAATTTCCAATTAAGGAGGTAAGGCACCTTATTGTGTACAGACACAGGAAACCTCACTCATGATGCAAACCATGTATCATTTCAGTTAAATAAGCATATCACAACTTAAAACTTTCTTTACTGTGTTTGTTGACCATTTTTGTAAACTCATGTATATTCCAATTTTAGCATTCTTAATCACATGGTATTCATACATATAACGTTATAAGCACCGTAGTTCACTTTTGCTTGCTCATGTTTTTATGAGCTAACAGGAGCAGAGATTAACGTCATTGCAAACCTTGGTAATCAATCTCTGCGTCTTGTCTTGCCATTCATTGATTTCATCTTCCATCTTTGCCTGAAATGTTACATGAAACCGTGGCCAAGGTTTGGTGGCAAGCACTTCGTCATGCTCATCAGATAAATATGATGGCATGGTTTAAGTTTTAAAAGTTATTTAAAAGAGAGTTCTTAGGAGTAGGTACATTATATCTTTAGGCATATGAGTACCTTAACTTGAGGCAAGAACAAATGATAGTTAAGGAGTTTTTTACTAGATTAAATGCATTAGCCTAATATGCTCTAGGTGTGGCTAGGGCAAAAAAAGGGAAAACAAAAATCTTCATCAATGGGTTCCAAGTAGACATAGCAAAGGATATGCTAACAAGAGATAACGCTCTCAGAACCTATATAAAAGCATCGGTAGAGCCCAAAGGTTAAAGCTATGAGGTTGAGGATGACTCAAGATAGAGATATGTTAGAGTAGTCTAGATATAAGACCTCTACCCTAAGATATAAGCAAACAGTGCTAGGTAGTAACCATAGGGATGGTAGCTGAGACTTTCAAGGCGAAATGAGCTTCCAATATAAAAGGTCTACAAAGAATTGAAAGAACAAAAGATTGATGTAAGATGAAAGGCTATGGTAAAAAGACCAATCGAGGCATGATTATCCTTCTCTCTACCGCAAGTATGGATATAGACACACTAATAATTGTATAGGACAAAGACTATGCTTTCAATGCAAACAACTAGGTCCTTTCACCTGAGAGTGCATGACTATGGTACCAACTCTTATTGAGCAAACCATTAAAGGAGGTCAGGCTAGAGTATTTATAGCCACTCAGGCATAGGCTAAGACCAACCCATCTGTTGTGACTGGTTAGTTGACTTTTCATTCTTGTTATTTATATGTGTTGGTTGATTCTAGTGTCAATCACAATTTTATTACATATGGTATTATCAAGAGACTAAGGTTAAAGCCTACATATATTGATAGTGTGTACAGTGATTTGTCTAATACAAACAAAATTACCAATGATCAAATTCTATTAGATGAGAGAGTAACCTTAAGGGCTAGAGATACATTAGTTGATTTGATCGTGTTTGACATGCTTAACTTTGATATGATCTTAGGTATGGATTTCTTGAGTTAGTATGAAGCTGAAATTGTCTGTAGAAAGAAAACAGTAAGGTTCTATCTAGATAACCTTGAAAAGTTCACTTTCAAAAAGGGTTGAGTGTTGAGCATGAAAATTAGCAGTATTAGAGCTAGGAAATTATTGAGCAAATGTTGTACATGTTATTTGGTGCATGTTGTGGTAAGAATGGTGATTTAGTCCTGAGTTTGCAATCCAGTTAAGTTGTTTGTGAATTTTAAGATGTGTTTCTTAATGAGTTGTCAGGGTTAGCACTTGAGAGAAAGGTAGAGTTTAGATTGAGTTGACTTGAGATGAGGGTATCATTAAGTTTAAGTGGTTGAGAGTGATATTTCAAAGACTGTATTCTAGACTAGATGATGTGAATCTCACAATGAATTATGAGACTCTATATACAAGTAAGGACTCATAAAACCTAAATTAGATTTCAAATTAAAGAAAACCTTGACAAATACCTATAATTGACACAAATAAAAAATATAAAAATCTTGACCTAATGATTATGGATAATCATGAACCAAAAGTATAAAAACATTGACTTGATTATAAGTTGATGCGACACTTTAGAATAGATAAGAAGGAGAGTGATAAGTAATATATGAATCCTATAAGAAAATATTCTTGATAAGTCCAAGAGTTCTCAAAAGAACCAAGAGAATAAATCTCACAATTTTATTATGCCAATGTATATTATCTATCCTAGGGTTACATGATTATTTATAGCCCTAGTTTAAATAAGATAATAATAAACAAAATCTCAAGGATAATAATAATTCTAATCTTTAAGATAATAAAAATCTTAATCTAAATAAGATTATAGTAATCCTAACATAATTATAATTCCTAAAGAAAATAAAAGTAAAACTCATAAAACAAATAAAACATCTAAACAACTAGAAATACTAAGAAGTTGAACTTTAATTAAATTCTTTTGTTTTTTTCATATGAATTTCTACCTAATCAAGTTTCCACTTCATATTTTGACAAATAAAAATGTCACCAAGGATATGTCATATCATTTCCCATGTGTTTGATGTTTTCCACGTCCTTTGTTATGTCATCCTTGAGTGTCACATCATGCTTCTTACCTTTAGCTTGTGTTTTCAACATTCTTAATGTTATTCAACCTATCACAGACTTGTCATAGTCCTTTATTATTGGATCATGTGTTTTTAGTCTTCTATGGATCACATCACTAGATATTGGTATTATGAATTTGTAGTAGACCCAAGTAAGGTTGATTATGTACTTGATTGGTAGAGGTCTAAAATAACTAAAGAGGTCTAAAGTTTCTTAGGTTTGGAAGGGCACTATAAGGCTTTGCTAAGTTAGCCTGATCATTGACAAATTTGACAAGATGTTCCCTTAAGATGGTTTGATACTTGTAAAAAGAGTTTCCAAAAGTTGAAACAGAGGTTAACTTTTACATTAGTTTTAGCATTGCCTATTCAGGGTGAAGAGTATGACTTGTACATAGATGCTTCTTATCAGGGCTTGCGAGATATTTTGTTATAGAGAGGTAGAGTAATTACTTATGCCTCTCATTAGCTTAAGGAGTATGAGTGTCGGTACCATACCCATGAAGTAAAGTTAGTGGCAGTTGTGTTTGCTCTAAAGATATGACAACATTATCTATATGACATGAAATATAATGTGTGAATAAACTATAAGAGCTTGAAATATTTCTTCACCTGGAAAAAACTTAACATAAGGCAATGAAAATGACTGAAGCTTGTAAAAGATTATGATTGTGACATCAGATACCACCCAGGTAAGGTTAATATAGTGGTTAATGCCTTGAGTAGAAAAGTTACTTTGTCTCAAATCACTATCTGTAGGGAGTTACAATAGTACTTGTTGAAAAAGCAGATTGAGTTAGTCATTAAACTATTGGTAGGAATGAGGATTCAATTTGACCCTCTTTGATAAGATTTGTATGGCATAATTGATAAATGGGTAGTGTGTTCAAATAAGGCAGAGGGTTTTCAAGGGTATTGAGACTAAGTTATCTATGATTGATAATGTGCTACGGTTTCATAATCGGGTTTATTTTCCTAGTGATGAGGATTTGAGGCATAAAATACTTATGGAGGCATATAGTTCCTTTTACACTGCTCACTTTGAAAGTGTAAAGATGTATCAAGACCTGAGGAGGTCATTTTGGTGTTCCGACATGAAAAAAACATTGCTAATTTTATTATTAAGTTTTTGGTGTTCTAGTAGGTTAAAGTTGAGCATTAGAGGCCATTCGGATTATTATAGGTTTTAACTATTCCTGAGTGGAAATGGAAGCATATCTCGATAGACTTTGTGGTTGGATTGCTGAAGGTCAGAGGTGGATTATTTGCAATATGGGTGAATGTGGACTATTTGACCAAGTCAACTCATTTCATTCCAATCAAGGATAGTACAAGTTTTGATTAGTTTGGTCAATTCTATATAAGGGAGATAGTGAGATTCCATGGGATACCTAAAACTATATTGTTAGATAAAGACACAATATTTGTTTCAATATTTTGGTAGAGTTTGTAAAGATCATGGGTACTAGATTGACATTTAACATCGCATATCATCCTCAGACAAATAGAAAAAATGAAAGAGTAAACCATGAAAAGAAGAGATGAAGAAGAATGATGCAAAGAACATTATGCATGAAGAAGAAAACAAGAATCAAAACATGTATTAGGCACATGAGAGAAGTATAAAACATTTTACCTAATTCTTTGCCTCATATATGGATATAGGATGATGGATAAAACTTCTTACTTGAAAAACCTTAAAGAAAGTCCACCACCAAGCTTTGTTTCACCTTGGCCAAATAGAGAAGAGAGAAAAGAGAGAGTCATTTTCTTTTGTGAGAGAAAGGAAAGCTAAAAACGGAAAAATAAACTAAAAGCTATCTTTTATAATGGTAGCTTATTATTTAATTTTGAAATTCTATTTTGGCCTACTAAAATATTAATTTAAACTAAGCCCATGTAAGTATATCAACCATACACTTTAGCCATCTTAATTTTATCTTAGTAACATCTTAACTTTTAAAATGTTACTTTTTACATCCATATAACATTTTATATGATTTTTATTATCCTTCGGAAGGGGCTAGCAAACCTCTAATAATGATTCTCCCTATTGAAAACCTGGTTATTGGTATGACTCTTTTGGTCCACTATGGCGTAGTCATGAGTCCTTTTTTCAAACGATTTAAAAATGTATCAAAAAACTTAACTACTATAGTATACATCTACCAATGTCTCATAGCCCTTAAACCATAATGAAGAAATACTTTGTCAAATCTAATATCTCCAATCGGATGTTCCACGTAGGTAATATCCTTCCATTATCTAATCCAAATCGATTTCAAACTCATGGATTGTTAAAACTATAATTTTGATTTTGTATGAATCATCGATAGAAATATTCAGAACATGTCATCACAAATATCCTTCGTATGACTTACATTATACTTTGGGTAGAGATTACAATTTCTAATATTTATCGACATTTGCTTCAAAACTCAAATCTGAGCCGAATGAGTGGATATTCAGAATCTAACACTTTTTGAGCTAACGGACCCTATCTTAATCATCAATTATCTTCATATACAAATAACACATGACCAATATGATTTTTTGTATAGAATATGATTAACCTCATATTTATATATCATATGAATCACATGCATCTGTATCAGATCTAACCATGACGTCTTAGGTCAAAAGACTACTTTGTACACTAGTATAATTATAAGATAAGTTATTGACTACAATTTAATGACCATGTAACTCATCGTTATTTGTCATGTTCAAAAAGGTTTTCTAATTGTTAATCCATATTAATACCTTAATGACATGACCATCACTTCACCTATACTAATGTCATCTCATGACATTCAAGGGAGGTATTCAGTGTATCTACTTTGTGATATAATTGTCTAACTTATATCACGTCCATAGGGAATAATTTGAGGATTTAGTTTATATATTAAATGAGTCATCCAAAAAATTCACATACATACTTTATATATTAATACAAATAAAGGAAATAACTTATGGATATGAATAAAAACATTACTTATTTTATTAGTAAGTTATTACAAGTGTACATATAAGATAAAATGCCTTAAAACCGTTAACAAGAATGGTTCTTAGGGCATACACTAACAAACCAGGTGATCGAGGACATGTTGAGGGCTTATTGCATGGATGAGGGAATGAGTTCGCATATAATAATAGTTATCAAACAACCATCCAGATGGCTTCAAATAAGACACTTTATAGGAGGAAGTGTAGATTTCAACTTTATTGGGAAAATGATGCTTTAGAACAGACTTTGGGACTAGAAATGACCCAGAGTGGATGAAACAGATGCAGGATCATTAGAAGAGTTATATGGATAAGAAAAGGTGAAACCTGGAGTTTGATATAGGTGACATGGTTTTTATGAGAGTAGCCCTTTATAGTCATGTTTGAGATTTAGACAGAAAGGTAAACTATCTTTGGGGTTTATGAGACACTTTAAAATTCTAGAGCATAAAGGTAAGGTTGCCAACCGGCTTGTATTACCAACAAGCATGTAACGAATTCATAATATGATCTATGTATCATTGCAACAAAAGTATATCAGCTACTCGAGTCATGTGTTGAGGATTAAAGATATAAAGTTAGAGGAAAACTTGGTTTATGAGGAACGTCTAGTTTAGATCTTGGATCGACGAATTAAACACTTCAAAAACAAGTAAATTCCATTGGTTAAGGTCTTCTAGAGGAATCATTGAGTCAAAGAGACCATTTGGGAAGATAAGTGGGATATGAGATAAAAGTTCCCACAGTTGTTTGAGTGAATTTTGAGGATGAAATTCTTTTAAAGGGGGAGAAATATAGCACCTACAGGTATGTTTAAGGGTAACTTAGTCTTTTGACCTTGTGTGTAATTAATTATGTTTAAGTATGCAAACATTTTGAAAATCATGGTGTACGGTTATATAGGTTTTCCACACGCTTATGCATGTTATGGCAAAAGGCAAAATGGTTTTTCCCCTAAGCAAATCAACACTTAAACATAATTAGTTACATGCAAGTAGCAACATGTTAAATAAATATTGATAAATCAACATTGGTGATTTCATAGGTGATGATAATTTGTGTAATGGATGGTCACATGTTAATATAGAGATTAGGATGAATGTGCACAAAACTTTGGGTATTAAATCTGTTATTGGGTGAACTATGTATTGATTATGCATTTGGGTATCATGAATTCTGAGCGTGGATGTAAGATTAGGTGATTGAAAATTGTATTTTTATGTAAATCAAAAATTTGGGATTTTGACAACACACGCTTGTGTGTTATGTGATACACAATTATGTGGAATTAGAAAATTCTCCCTATGTGTGATTTATGTATGAGTGTGTTTGAGATGAGAGAACACCTTCATATGTAAGGGACACACCTTCATGTATTTTTGGAAAAAATTGGATTTTTTAGGGATTTAAAATATGAAGGTATTGCATATAACTATTGAAATGGCTATATTCCCCATAAGAAGGATAAATATTAGGAAAAATAAGCGAAGGGGCCTTAACAAAGGCTACTGACAATAGAAATCATTATAAAGGAGTTTGACTATATGAACAATGACACAAACCTCAATTGGAGCGGTTTCGAGTCAGAAGAACCAATGATGCATAATGAAATTTTTACCATTAAGTTGTGTATGCTACGTATTCCACCAGACTTTATATAGTATAGGTTAGTCACCAAGCTAAGTGCAATATAACTTGTCACCAAGCTGATTGTAGTGTGATGTAAGCTAAGTGCGTATGGCAGTGAAAGCAATAGGGTTGGTCTATGTGACCCTAACCCTAAGTTTGTCTAACATGTATATGGGAAACACCATATAGTTGGCATTGAGGATGTCATATGCTTTCACCAGACATCAGGATGTCATCTTACATTGTTAGGCATGAGTCATTTAGGGATGACACTGATATTAGGAATAGGCACAAGGTGTCAAATAAACTGGATAGGCATCTGGGATGCTCGTAAAACATCTGAAATACCATAACAGTGATAAATATAGGATAATTGGGAAATAATTTATGATGTTATGCTATATGATTTCTTACTTATTGACAGTGTTTCATTCACTATATTTTTCTTGTGATTTCGTAAGTAGATTTGTAAAGTAGTGGGGCAGCGACAAAGACATTGGTTCAACTCAAGAAAATGATTGATAGGTAAGGGCATGTTCATCATTTTGCTATATATGGACATTATTTATTATTGGATTTTCATTTTTCTATTGGTACTTGTTTATGCATATTTATGTCTTAGATTTCATTTATGCACATCTAGGTTTATTGAGTAATAAGCTACACTTTAGGGGATTACGATTATTCATAATGATTACAATGCATTTATTAATGATTTGTTTATTCATTCAAATGTTTGGAAAAGTTTAGAATACTATGTCTTTTTTGTTACATATTCTGAGTAGAGGTATATATTTAAGAAAGGATGTTATGTGAAAAGTGCAAATCAATACAAGTAATTTCTGTCATATGTATTTACATTTGCACAATTTATTTATTTTATCACTTCGTATTTTTTTATTCTCTTTTTTCACATGGTTATGCTACTTTAACATATTTACATATATAAACATACATGCTATGCAACTTTAACACATGTTTATACAACTAATAAATGGTTAGTAAATATGCTAATCATAAATTAAACATACATGGTGAACAAATAAATGAGTTGTGCATTAAATTACATTAATAGTCAAAACACAAAATAAAAAAAGATAAACTATTCAGTCTATTGGGGTTGGTATTGGTCACGACGAGGTCATCTTCTTCTTCTACCAGATTTGCGGGATGAAGTAACAATAGGTACTAGAGTTTTACTCA
This sequence comes from Mangifera indica, assembly GCF_011075055.1. Classification (NCBI taxonomy): domain Eukaryota; kingdom Viridiplantae; phylum Streptophyta; class Magnoliopsida; order Sapindales; family Anacardiaceae; genus Mangifera; species Mangifera indica. The sequence continues at coordinate 6,714,697 of NC_058140.1, forward strand.
AACAATTAAGTCTAGTATGTTTGGATTAATGTCATCGACTGTAAACACTCTTTTTTTGATAGCCTTCTTACATGGTTGGACAAATGGACAAATGGCCCAACCGTTGTCGTGGGTTAGGTTTAGACAATAGTTAGTCTATGGGTGAGTGTTTGGGTTTTTCATTTATCATGGCTATGATTTTGAGATTAGGCTAAAATTTTGATAGGAAATAGTCCTTTCCCCTAAATCTAAACACTCATAACTCAAGATAAGATACTTAGTCTTTTTTAGATACCTAAAGATTGATTTCACAGTTGACTAATATTTTTGCTCTATATTGGCCTGATATCTACTCGTAACACTTATGACATACATGAGCCCTCCCAATACCGAAGCATATGACATATTACATATCCATTGTAACTTTTCATCGATCTTTAAACTTATATCCTTAGAAAGATGAAGACTGTGAGTAAAAGGCAAAATTCCTTTTTTCATGTTGAACTTTTCAACGATTTTCCTATGTACATTTTTTGAGATTATCTAATTATCTTTTTCGTTCTATCTCTATAGACATTTATTCCAAGGACATAGGTTACATCTCCTAAATCTTTCATTGAGAACTTTTTGGATAGCTAAATTTTAATCTCGTTTATCATCCTAATGTCATTACTCATTAATAGTATGTTATCTACATACAATATGAGGAATGTTACAACATGATCCTTAACCCATTTGTAAACATAAAGTTTATCCAAATTCTTTTTTAAATCAAACAATTTGACTGTTTCATCGAATTAGATGTTTTCACTTCTAAAAACTTGCTTCAATCCATAAATAGATCGATTTAGCTTACATACCTTATATCTTTTGGAGATAGATACAAAACCTATGAGTTGTTCCATATATATGTTTTCCTTAATGAATCCATTGAGGAAGACATTTTTAACATTCATTTGCTAGATTTCATAATCATGGCATGTTGTAATAGGCAGTATTATTTAAATAGATTTAATCATAGCCACGGGTAAAAACGTTTCCTCATAATATAACCTATGTTTTTAAGTATAACCCTTCACTACTAATTATGCCTTATAGGTCTCCACCTTTCCATCCTTGTCAAACTTTCTTTTGAAAACTCACTTACAACTAATAAGAAAAATTTCTTCTATGGATCAACAAGTGTTTAGACTTGATAAGCATGCATGGATTCTATTTGAGAATTCATTGCTTCTACTATCTACCTAAATCTATATCTAGTATAACTTCCTCATAACTTCTAGGATCATCACCATGATTTATTTTTCCCACTAAGCAAGATTCAAATTCTTGATTGTAAAGAAAATCATATTTATTTGAAGGTCTAGATACCCTAACAATTCTTCTTGTTGAAACCGTAGTATCTGATACTGAGGTTTATTGAATGCATGGTCCAATTTCAATGATGTTCGTTTAAAACTTTCTAGAATTTTCCTCAAGCTCAACATTTCTTCTTGAACCACTTTCTTCTGATAACTCTTTCTTGAGAAAGTGTACATTTCTACTTATCGTTATTCTTTGATCAGTCAGAAAGTAAAAATAATATCCTAGACTACCTTTAAGATATCCTATGAATCGACCTCTCCTTGATCTAACATCTAGCTTATCTTAATTAATTTGACATAAGTTGGATATCCCTAAATTTTTATATAATTAAGAATTGGGTGTTTAAAATACCATAACTTAATAGTGTTCTTTGGACTGATTTTTACGATATATGATTCAAGATATGGACAACAATCTAGGGAGACATATCCCTATAATGACATTAGCAAGCCAATAAAGCTTATCATTGATCCTACCATATCCAACAGAGTACAATTTCTCCTTTTAGATATGCCATTATGTGAGGTGTGTATGAAGCAGGCATTTGGGAAATAATTCTATTGTCCTTTAAGAATTCTTGAAATTTTATATTCAAGTATTCTTCTTCATAATCTGATCGTAGAATTTTAATATTCTCTCCAATTTGTTTCTCTACTTCATTGTGAATTCTTTGAACTTTTTAAAAGATTTTGATTTGTATTTCATCAAATACTTGTACTGAAAATAATCATCAGTAAAGGTAATGAAGTAGTGAAAACCTCCCCTCGCCATGTGATTAAATAGTCCACATATATCTATTTATATTAACTTTAATAATTCTTTGGCACATTCCTCTTACTTTTAAAGGGAGATTTGATAGTTTTGCCTTAGAGACAAGATTTACATGTTGGATAGGGTTCAAAACCCAATGAACTTAAAAGCCTAATTTCTCCAAGTTAAATTAATCTTTTTTCTCAGATATGACTTAATCTATAGTGTTATAGAACCTTAGGGTTTGTTTCATTTCGAATTTTTTTTATTAATAATAGAATTTATACAATAATTATTCAATTTCAATGCATACAGGCATTTATTTTTATAACTTTGCTCACTACAATATTTTCACAAAATATCAAACATTTATTTCCATTAAATTAAACATTGTAACTAAGCTCACATAATGTGGAAACAAAAAGATATTTCTAGTGGTTTTTGCAAAATACAAAACATTATAAAGTTTCAAAATGTGTCTTGATGGTAGTCCAACATGACATGTATATGGTTTTAGGGTGTCGTTAACTGACAGCGCAACAAAATTGATATTTAATAAAAACATACAATCCTAAAACCCTACCCAAGATACTTGTTTTAAAACATATTTATCATGAACAAATAAAACACTCATACGGTGTTTTAGGTTTTACACCTATATTGGTAGCTCTTTGAAGTCTTCACTGGCAAAGAAAAAAGGTTATCTAACCCTTGTGAGGCAGCACCCTGGTATCCACATGAAGCATAAACATGAGAGGCTATCCAAGAAGAAGGCTACTAGGGCTCCTCTGTTGGATGAATGACATGTTCACGAAAATAGAGAATTTCATAAAACCCAGACGGCTACTAAGGTTTTCGTCAATATGTATGTGTATTGTGTGTAATAACTATCTAATACAAATAAAATACTTTTTTTTATATATAAGTGCATAGGAATTCTAATTTAATTATGATTCCAATTAGTCCCATGCTAAAGTGACATGCACAAGTGGCACACAAGTGTGTCTTCCATACATTTCCTCTAAGCATTCATGACATGGACAATAAGTGTCTACCCATGCCATGCTTCTATGAGGCATGGTGTAGTCTTGCAATATTATACATGGTTGGTATTAACGCCATCAAGTACACATGGTCGTGTAGTTCAGTCAAGCTATAGTCAAATCGAATCTCTCAGTTGAACAAGTAAACCTAATCCATTTGCGTCTTTCTCTCTTTTCCTAAACACCAAGATTGTCATCAAATAATCATCGTTTTTAGGTTTAAATCAACCCTTGTATGCATGTGACCCATAAGTACTCTATCAAACTGGTAGTGTCTAAATTCAAGTTAAATTCAAACACAGACCAAGGCTGGCCTCTAGCAAAGTGTCATGACCTTCCAGATGACAAAGTGTCAATAGACATCTCTTAAGCTTTTATAGCATTGCAATTACGTGCAATTCAATCTTTTCATCAACTAATATCTCTCGAGGCTGAGACATAGAAACATGTGTATCTTAGTAGTTTCTCGGTATGAACTAATACATATCAATGACTAACATGGATTTGGTTACAACCTTATCCCATTATGGCCATAGATTCAAGCAGTCATGAATATGATTTAGTATTCTCATGTGAGATATCTTTTTTTGTGCTCAAAAGTGACAGATCCTTTATTGATCAACCATAACTTCCATACATCTCATGCTATGGTTTTACAATACCTTTATGATACCCTAGTTATGGTGGTATGTTAGATAGTGTCAAACCATACTGATCTTTATACGAGACAGTCTAGTGACATCAAGTTAGATGATTACATGTAGTCATGGTGTTTAGAAGATTTATTCCATAAACATTAAAACAACTATCCATGTAGGTATCGTTCGATAGGGTAAGTCTGATGAACATGTCTACAACGTGTACCCATGTATTGCACTAAGTTATTTACAAATAGTTTTGACATATGAGAATTGTCATAACTTTTCAAAGAGGTTGCTCAATACTATAATAATCTCATCATCATTACATGTGCCCTTGTTCATTGTAATGTTGAGATTACGAATGTTTCTAGTATGACTACCTAATGTTTGTATATTATTCTCAAGATCAATTGTCTAATCCTCTCATCACGATTTTACCATTCTAAAGGCATGTTATTGGCATGATCATATAAAAAGATACACATATGAATTGAATAACAATTAATCATTTATTAATTAATGAAATATAATTACATCAATAAATATCAAATCAATTAGCTCTAGGACACTTACCCTAACAATCTTTTACTTGCACTATAACTAATCAATCATATATCTAATATCAATCCTACTAGATGCCTATCATGCCTCGACTGTGATAGAGGCTTTGTCAATGGGTCAACCAAATTGTCATCTGTATCGATCCTCATTATTTTTATATCACCTTATTATACAATCTCTTGGATTAGGTGATATCGTTTGAGTATATGCTTAGACCTCTGATGAGACTACAACTCCTTTGTCTGAGCAATCACTCCATTGTTGTTGCAATGAAGCTCAATCGGCTTGGTGATACTTAGAACCATTCCAAGTTCAATAACAAACTTTTTTATTTATACAACCTCTTTTGTCATTTCAAAAAAGGCAATGTACTCGGACTCTATCGTAGAATCCACCATGTACTTTTCTTAGAGCTTTTTTAGTTAACTATACCACTATTTAAGCAAAAATACTGCAAAAAGAAATAGTTTCATTAGTAAATCAAACATGTGAATTTAAACCCTTTTAATTGCATAATCTCATTAGCTCCCACTATTTTATTTAAATTCTATGCTCTTTTTAGATAGTATATGGAAATTCTATTAGATCAATTTCTAGTAGGGAATCAAATTCTTATTAAATGTAATTAACCTCATATAATAAAAATTTTGGTTAATTAAATTTAATAAGTATGAAACTCTTTCCATTTATATTTCTATATAAAACTTGATTCATTTTCCATGTCTTTCACTTCGGATGCCTTACATAATAAAAATCTTGATATTCTTAGCTAGTTAAATTCAAACCATCCCACATTCTTGAAAATGACATTTTTGTCATGTCTTCACATAGTAAAAATCTTGGCCATAATGATAATAACTAAGAACAAGATAAATTTAACTCTATGACATAAATTTCATATCCCTCACATAATAGAAATATTGAGATTTAGAATTTATGTCATAAAATTTTAATTATCTCATCATAGGAGACATAAATTTAATAATTTTAATTAGAGAGATTTTAGGTTTAACTTATTAATTAATCTAATTAATATTTGCATGACATACATGTGTCACATACATGCATAATATAAAACATGGTGGGATGATCATAAAGTTTTCGAAATTACAACATAAAGGCGAATTATTCACTTAGATTTAAATATTTATTCAGATAGCCTTCAAGTCCTCTTCCATCTGCTTCAATTACATTCAAAACTTAGGCACAAGGCTCGATAAAATTAAATTAAATTAAATTAATGGGATGGAGTTATTTAATACAAACCTTTTAATAAAAGAATATTACATCCCAATTACTTAAACTTTGAAAAATGGCAAATTACACCTATGATCATCCCAAAATAATCCATCTAATTAAAACTAATATTTAATATAAAATACGAATTCATTCACATTCAATTAAATATTAATATATAAAATTTGATCTAACCAAAATAATAATTAACATACAATGATTCAATTATAAATGAGATAATGTTTAATATATAAATATTTTCTAATATTTATTTTAGATAGCTTTTATCTAATAATGGGTCATGACATCATACATATCTATGCAATTTAATGTTATTATCTTTCAAATTGCCATTAAATGATTATATCAACTATCACACTCAAATCAACATTACGTGATAATTGGTATATGTGTAATATAACAAATATTATATTTACCACATATTAATTCATGCCAACCATCACACTCAATCATCATTAAGGGTTAACTAGTATTTGTGTATGACATTATCATTTAATCAACATTAAATATAGCAAAAGGCAATATGCATCATTTTGCATGCATTCTAAAAATGCTCAATTTCATATCAACATTAGATCAGATCGTAACATCTAATCATCATTAGTGCAAGTTGACATACATGCAAAATTTGACAATTTAATCAAATTAAACAAAATTAAGCACTAAACATTCATGGCTTATTCAAACAAATTATGTCAATTCTCTCACCACCCTCCATAATTATATAAACCATATGTAATTACACTAATCACACACTTCATAATCTTCATCTAAATGTTTTAATCATCATTAAAATATCATTTAACATGTCCAATTGATGGCATTAAAACTCCAGAATTTTTTTCTCCTTTTATTATTAACCATTCATGACTTATATGTTCACAAACTAATATATCATCATGTTTACTTCCTTTCAATGTATATACCATGGTTGCATGCCTCTAAAATATGTATCTTACATATAAAATGAGTTCAAAATAGAAAGCATATAAAAATATACTCATGAATGTTGAAACATGCATCATTTTAATTTCATAAGCTAAATCATGCATCAAGCTATGCATGATGCTCCTTTAAATCATCTTGTTTATTCAACAAGCACAAAAGGAACTTGAAGGAAAAAGTTTATCACAATAAATCAGGACTATCATGACACGCATGTTCATTTCTTGAATCAAAATTCAATTTTTTTATGGCAAAATGGACATGCATGTCAAAGATAAACATAAACACATGCATTATATGAACACTTCATCATGTATATGTAATATTTAACATGTTTTTCATCTTAAAATCACAAGAACATGATAAGAAAAATAATAACCTAGCCAAGGTAGTCTAATTGAGGCATAAGGAGAAGATTAAAAAGGAAATAAAATGATTCTAAGGGAAAGCAAGCACATGCAAGCAAATATGTGATACCAAGACATATATTCATCCATTTAAAACACATTTTTGGGTTCAAAGGACATGTAAGGAGCTGTTTAAGCTCTAATACCATTTTTAAAGATAAAATAGATGAAGATAAAGATGAAAACAAGCATAATACATGGAGAAAAAGAGAGAACCACGCCATGCATACAAAAAGGGAGAAAGGTAAGGAATGTTACCTATTCCTTTGCCTCCTATGGAATATAGGATGATGGAAAAGCTTCTGAAGTGCAAAAGGATCCAAGGCAAGTCCACCACAAGTTTTCTTTACCCTGGGTTGAAAGACAAGAAAGAGAAAGGAGAGAGTTTTTCTTTTAAATGAGAAAAAGAGTTTTGCAAAATGAATTAAGGTTAGTTCAAATGAACTAAGAACCACCCTTTTATAATGGTGGGTCCAAATGTAATTTGTTAATTCTTTTTTTGCCTAACAAATTCTCAATTTGTGGATATGTTATATAAGTATATCAATTATATACTTTAGGAATCCTAGTTTCATCTCACCAATATTTTAACTATTAAAATGTTATCTTTCCCCCCCATATAACATTTATATGAATATTATTATCCTTTGGAAGGTGCTAGCCAACCTTGGATAATCAATTCTCACTCTCAAAAGTTTCGTTTATTGGTGTGCCCCTTTAGTTTCATGATGGCATAGTTGTGAGTCTTCTTTCAGACAATCTAAAAGGCATCTGAAAACTTAACAACTATAGTAAACATCTAGCAATGTGCCATAATCTTTAAACCATGATGAAGAAATACTTTATCGAACCTAATATCCTCGATTGTACGTTGCATGTAAGTAATATCCTTTCGTGGTTAAATTCAGATTGATTTTAGACTCATGAATTGTCAAAGCCCTAATTTCAATTATATATGAATCATCGATTTAAATATTCGAAACTCGTCATTACAAACATCTTTCACATGACTTCATTATATTCTGGCTAGAGATTTGATTTCTAAAATTTATCAACATTCGTTTAAAAACTTAATTTTGGATCAAATTAATGGATATTCAAAACCTCCTACTTTTCAAAGCAATGGATCCCATCTTGAACATCATTATGCTCCATATATAAATAATACATGATTAATATGGTTTGTCTTACGGGTTATGATTAACCCCATATATATACATCATACAAATCACACGTATTTATATCAGATATGACCATGATGTCTCATGTCAAAGGATTACTTTGTGCAGTAGTATAATCTTACAATAAGTCATTGACTATGATTTAATGACCATGTAACTTATCGTTATTGATCTAATTCAAAAAATAGTTCTCTAACTGTTAATGCATTCCAATAACGTAATGACATGACCATTATTGTCACCCATAGTAATGTCATCTCATGACATTCAATGAAGGTGTTCAATATACCTATTATATGATATAATTGCCCAAGTTATGTCATGTTCACAGGGAAACAATTCAATGACTTAGTTTGTATATTAAGGGAGTCATCCAAATAGTTCACATACATACTTTATATCATTGCGAATAAAGGAAACAACTTATGCATATAAACAAAAAGACTACTTTTTTATATTAATAAGTCATGATAAATCTATATCAAGATTAAAATATCCGCAAAACCAACAATATGAATGGTTCCTAGGGCATACATTAACAACCAAATAGAGCAAAAAAGAAAGCACCAGACTAGATAAATGAATCAGAGCATGTACCTATGAAAAAAAATGAAGTGCATGCAATAAAGGATGAAAAACCCAAACTACCCCCAATTGTAGGCCAAAACACCCCAAACACCAATTAACAATAAGTAATGCTATATGCATAACTTTGTGCATTAGCAATGACATGTCATCATGTGATTAGATAATTAAAAATTAAAGATAAAATAACATTTATATTGCGACACATAGTTGTTCATGCACATATTTTTATCCATTAACAATAGCCCACCAACCAAAGAATCCACAACAATTAAAAAAACCACATCACTAACCAATTCAGCTAATGACATAGACAAACTCCAAGCAATAAACAACAACACAGAGCCTAGGATTAGATGAAACAACCAACTGCCAAATTTGAAATGTAGACCACCTTGAACCACCCATAAAAAACCAAGTAGCTAAGAAATGAAGCTTTGACAAAGCTACCAGACAATACTACTTTTGATCGAACAAACCAAACCACTAAAAACACTCAAAAAAATGAAAATGAGTTGTAAACCCACTTTACCACAACAAACCACATGACTGCCCATTCAACAAAACAAACTAGCTAGGCTTTTAACATAACCAAGAAACCAACCTAACAATGGCCAAAAGAAAAGTCCAACAACAATACCACTCTAAAAACTAGACAAATAAGATGGAGCTAAACAAAGTTAGAAAGGAAAGAAAGGGGTCCAAAAGGGAAAAACAAGAGAAAAAGATAGGGGAGAGGAGAATGATGAAGGAGGACATAAGACTATTGTAGATAACAATAGTCCAGATGGAATGGAAAAGGTGGTTGGAAAAGGAGGAAACAAGTAGGATGGAAAGAGGACCATTTAGAGAGAAAAGAGAGAAAAGTTTTTCATTACACTTTTTAATACATATTAGTATTCTCTTACCTTGTAACTTAAGAAAAGTATTTTCTTATTAAATCCAATCAAATATAATAATTATTTATATTTATTAGTTTTTATCAAATATAACAATAATATATACTAAGTAAGCATTTAGATAATCTAACTTTGTGATAATTTTTTATTTTTTATAATAAATGATTATTCAAACCAAACATATTGCTAGGAAATGGATTTTTTTCTTGGAATAGACTTTATCAAAACTAATGTTTTCAAAATAAGATTGGATCGATTGGTTCACCCGATTCAACTAAGAACTAGTCCATAGTCCAAATTGGTTCTCATAAATATATGGATTGGTTTAAGACTTGATCAAACTCGATCAAAATCAGAAAATCAGATGAATGGGTCAAAACCAGTGAAACTAGTTTGACTAAACATTTACCCTTTTTTCAGTTTCTCTAAGAGTAGGCAATACAAAATAGGATATTGAATTTTCTACCCATTTTTTTAACAGTGTATATATATATATATGCCACTTATCTCAAACCCTAAACAAAAATACCACAACAATAATCCATTTTCTCAAAATAACCCCGTTGATGTAACTCATGTAGAAATAGAGAATATCACAATAATAATCTTTCTCTTTTTCCTTAGCCTTCCAACAAAGGAAGAAATCTCTATAGTATGAAAAAGGATTCTTTAACAAAGAAGTCACCCATAATTGAATAATAAAACTCATGAGTGAAAGCCATTACAAAAGATTCAATTTGGACACAAGGGAGGGAAAAACAAAAATTACCAAATTTCTTTAGAGAATTAACATTTGTTACAAAGATTTCATAGCAAAATTATGCACATTTAGGTCAACCTTGATTCAACCCTTATGTTACGTGTTTTCTTAATGAACAATTGAAAATCAAATAATGTATGGTAGATTCATGTTTATGACTTTATGTGAAATATAATTTTGTTGTGATTTCATGTTGTTAAATTGTTTAATGTTTTGATTTCATGTTGCTTTATTGTTTAAAGTGGTTATAATGTTGTATTGATAGTTAAAAAATATGAAAATTTAGGTCTGGATAAAAACCAGACGAAGAACAAGTTGGTGTTAATGTCAACCTCCCTGGCACCCACTAACCCCCCTGAATTTTTTGTGTATTTAAACAAAGCTTCCATTCCTCTCAATTTCTTTATCTATTCTCTTGTGTTTAAAGAGTAGTGGTAGAGTTCTAAGGTTGGTGGATTTATCCTTTATGCCTTTGTTATGCTTATGTTCCAATTTGGTGCCATTTTAGTGTGTGTATTATTTTCCTTATCTTAGCAGAAAGTTGCATAAAAATTATAGAATTGCCATTGTCATTTTCTTCTATTTTTGATTGTCTTGTCTTGATCAATATTTATGCATCACTTGATGATATGATAGTTTAATGTGTTATAAATATGTGCATATGAAGCTTGGCTACAGTGGCAATGCATTTTGGGCCTAATTTGATGAAATTGTAAAATAGTGCAATTTGAAGTAAATAGTATTTTCTAGCTCACCCCTTTTGGATTTCTTACTCATGCATGGTGTTATGCATCAGTTTGGTATCAAAGCATTGGTTATTTGTATGAGCTAACTATGATTTCTTCATTTTAGAGTTACTGTTTATTACTGAAAGATACTGTTCACCAGTGGGTACTATTCATAACACATAAACTTTGCTTAAACATAGGTGTTTTTATGTTTTTAGGTTTATTTTAAGTCAAGATGGAAAAAAAATTGCATTTAAGATTCGTTATAGAGAGCAATGGATTGAAAGTGATGATAATGTAACAAATTTGTTAGTGGGAATGAAAGAGGGATGTGTATTGACACAAATATTGATTTTGAAGGATTCATTACGAGAATAAATTATAGTCTAAGGCTCGATTGAAATCAATCAAATGTACACATATTTACCCTAGGTGAAGTGGGTCCAATGGAGATTGTATTCGATGTGATCTAAAGTTTTTTATGGTTGAAGCAAAAGTTTATGAGGATTAACCAAACTCTATGTTATTGAGAGTCTAATTGATAGAAGAGACAATCAATAAGTCAAAGATGTTTATGAGGAAGAAAGAGAGGATTATTTGACAGACAAGTAGGCACATCCATAAAGTTTCCAAGAGTTTGGTAAGAATTATGGTAATGATGATAATGATGATGATGTAAATGAGGATTATGAAGTAGAGGGTAATAAGGATGATGATGATGAATTCTTGGGGTTTGATAGTACATGTATGGTGTTCTAAGCCAAGATATTGACATAATCAAAGCCATGCTTGTAATGAAGGGGTTGAATATAATACGAGACGTTATAATTCTATAAATATTAGAGCATATCTAAGTCACATCCATAATCCAAATTTATTTCAATGGGTTCCTAAGTCTACTATTGATGTTAAGAATGCAGGCATTAGTAATCGGATGACACGAAGGGACAATCATTTTCAAATGATGGGTTTTTATAATTCAAAAGCAAAATTGAAAGCATTATTTCAAACATATGTCATAAAGACAAGAATTTAATTGAGGATCAATCACTCTGATAATATACGATATGAGCTTAAATGCATAAATTCACAATATAATTGGTAGGCACGAGCAATGAGAAAAGAAGATAAAGACTATTGGATGTTATGACATATAGACAAGACACACATTTGTCCATGGGATCAAATATTATCGCATCATAGACAAATTGGTGTAGAGTCATTGGGAAACATACTTAAATCAATGTTTGTGGTTGATTGCATTTATCGATCAAAGGAAATTATTTCAAACATGGTAGACAAGTATAAAATTGACATTTCTTGCACACAAGCATGACATACCAAAACATATGCACTAAATACATTACGAAGATCTCTTAAAGAGTCTTTTATGCTATTGCACGAGTATTGTCATAATTTAAAGCTTAAGAACCTAGAAACTGTGATACGTATTGATATTGATATGAAAAATAGGTTCAAATTTTTCTTCATGTGTATGGGTCGTTCAATAAGAGGGTTCCAACAATTTTATTACCCAGTGATATGTATTGATGCTTCACACTTAAAGAAAAAGTATCTTGAGCCTCTTTTCATTGTTATTACAAAAGGTAGTAATAATCAAATTTATCCGATTGTCATTGGTATTGGGCACAAGGAGGAAATCGATACATGGATGCCCTTTTTGATGTACCTATGCATGTGCATTGATGATTTGTCAGATTTAATCATTATTTTTTATTGCATCATTCAATAATTATGTTGGTGGCGAACATTATGCTTTATGCCCATCATAGATTTTGTAATTACCATATAAAGGGTAACGTGTATAAGGAGTTAAAAAAACCAAACATAATAAAAAATTACTTTGGAAAACTGCTAAGACATATCGTCTTAGGGACTTCCAAGTTGTTATCAGTAGAATTGCTCGAGTAAATCTTACTACAACAACCTATTTAACCAGCATTAGGTATGAAAAATTGGTGTATGCCTGTTTTGCAGGATGACAGTACAATATCATTACCACTAATATTATTAAGTCCTTCAATGTTTTGATACTGACTTCTTGTGCTTTGCCTGTCACCATATTAGTTGAGTTTTTGAGGAGCACAATGCAACATTGGTTTTTCAATAGGCAAAACATGGCTGGTATGTATAACTAAAATTGGTTTGATGTTTCTTTTTTTCATTGCATTTATTAGTTGTTTTTATAGGTTAGAGATCTCACCCGTTAACATTATAAGCTGAGGACAAGCTTGTTGGGTATGTGCTTAAATCTATCAATATGATTGTTAAACCAATCGACATGCAATAATACAAAGTCCATGATTCATGACAGTAAGTGTTCATCATGAATATTCTTTACCAAACTTATGACTATGAAAAATTTCAACTTTCCCAGATTCTATGTGTATATGCCACAACTATTACAAGGTATAATAACCTCTCATACTATGTAGGATGGGTCAGTGTATATTACTTGAGGAAATATTTACGAGGGGTTTATAAAGAAGATATTAGTCCACTAGGGGATTAAATATGTCTGCGATTTTTCCTTTAGTGATGAAACAACAACGGTCCATTCATCATTTCAACCATGCAAAAAAATCTTTACATAAAAAGGAAGTTCGATAACAAAACTATAGTCAATGTCATCAACTTGGCTATAATCGCTTGAATTTTTGAGTCCAACTCTAGTGCCAGTGGTTGGCTTGTCTCGCATAACAAATATTGGACAAGGACAAAATCGTTGTAGTCACGGTGTAACCCATATGGCCGAATAGATTATCTTGGTTAATTTTCTTTATAGTCTAATATTGTAATTTTAAGTGTATATATTGCATGTTTAATTTATCTGTTGGGTTTTGTCTAAATTTTAATGTATTAATTTTTTATTTTTAGGCTCTTACATGTGTGTGATAACAGTGGATCAAAATAGCAGAATGAAATTACCATGCCATTTATTTATTAATGTTCATTTATGTATATATTTGATTTCATTATATCACACCATATATTTGGTGTTAACATATTTTATTAATTCATTTCATTTCATGAGTATTAACATATATATAACATGTATTTTGTATTAACAATAATAAAATACATCATTGAAATAATAATAAAATGAAATCCAATTTATATGCGTTCCCACCCACATCTTAAGTGAAATCCTTGAAACCTGTATTTTGACAATCCAATTGAATTTAATAAATATGACCAATTAAGTAAAGTTCAAGAACAAATAAGCAAACTCTAAACCCTAAATACTTATTGAAAGCCCTCCCTTAGAATATGATTATGGCCACGTGCATTCTTAGCCTCCTAGAATGTTTTAATGTGAAGTTAAATGGATAGTCTCGGACAAGGTATTCTATAGACATAAGTGAAAAAACGCCACAGTCTTTGCTTGTTACATCTTGTTTTGACACTTCACAAACACACCTATATTGTAACTTTGCTAGAATCTTTAGCTGTTAGATTTTTTTTTATGTATAAAAATTACTTGCCTTTATTAGGTATGTTAGTATCCTATATGACATCATCAACTTCTTCATTCTCTCTAAGCTAATGGTATATTCAGTAGAGTCGTATACATACAACTTCTAATCGTTAATATCCAATACACCGTATACCTAATATTAGTTGTCAAAGTTAAGAGGATTGAGTACCTGCCAATCAATGAAAAGAAATAAGTATAGTTATCAATAGTTGTATACCTTAAATAACTTACATTTGTAAATCTCCTTGTTTACACTACTTCATAGCTGAAAGTATTCATTGGATTGTACACATGAGATGCCATTAATTTGATCTAGAAAAATCGAAGGCCATTCCATATTTACACCCAAATGTTTGAACTCATTGTAGCACTGTAGAAGATGTGTAATGAATTAGATCAAAACAGTTATCTAGTTATTATCTCGAAAAGATTTACAGAGTATTCCTATAAAAAATTTATGTGTTATGTACACAAATAAGTTAGACTATAAGTTCAAAGTAATAAAAAATATGAACAAAGACAAAGGAATGGTGTATACAGTGTTTTTCAACTATTGCTCCTAAGTTACAATTTGGGTCCACCAAGGTTTGCTCACACTGGCTGTCATTTCATTTGGTCCCTTAAGGAAGACACCTCAGCTATCATTAGTTAAGGCACCATGGTACCATAATTAGAACTCTGAGTAGTCCTCAGCCAATCACGAGTCAATTAGATGATCCTCAAGTATGGGTTGGTTATTCTTTCGTGCCTTCGTTGGATTGATGAAAAGACTTACCAACTGTTTTCTCTTTTGCAACACATATCTAAATGCTGACACTTTTTGGTTGTTGATGACTTTTCAACAATTGTCGATTGGTCATTCTCTTGTTGTTACACATCATCATTCGATAAGTCGTGCAACTAGAAAAGAAATTATGGTTCTCATTATTCTATAACATAACTAATTGAAATAATAAAAAAAAAAGTATAGTGGATAATAACATGTACTAATCCTGATACCTAAACGTACGAATCCTTAAGTCTCATAATTCAATGCTTTAATGAGGGCTAGAGTTTCTGCATCTCCCTATAAAGCATCTATACCTGCTATTACCACTGCTTTTGTATCTATACCTACTATTACAATGAGTTTCTGCATTTCTCTATAAAGCTTCTACTCTTGTATCTCCCTACAAAACAATAATGCTTGTTACTGTCATTACTCTTACATCTCCTCACGAAGCATCGATGTTTCCCATGTATCTCTACATGAATTATCAATGCATGTTGTTTTCACTTGGCGTACATCATTGTAAAGTGCTGGTCGAGTTACTATTACATTTGAGAGCTGATGACTCTTTCATGATCCATTAAGAGTTGTTAAAGATGGTCATACGATACACCATTATATGAAGTCCCATGAATTAAGTGTCTTGTAGGGAAGACCCTCTAATACTTTCGAGGATGAGAGGCATGAGAGGTAGACATTCGTGGACAGGATGCACGTAAATTATGAGAGACCCTATATGATTCTCAAAGGTACACGGTATGGAAGGATGACACTCATATAAGGGATGTTTGTCTATTATAAGAAGTGCTAGGAACAACGAGTTGGGGTTTTCATGATGAAGATATCCATATAGAAGTGATAGAGATCCAAAGGTCGGTCACATGGGTAGGGAAAACCTATACTGGGGGGATGCCATAGGGAAATAGAGGACTTAAGACCTAGCAGTTGAGGACTGTGAAGACTCTCTGGAGGCTGCCTAAAAGTCAACAAGATGAATCACTAGGTATTATCATTATTGTCTGAATCTGTAAACTCATCATCTAATGATGCCTATTCTTTTATAAACTCTAAAGCCTGTATGTACCATTCAGCGTTACGTTCAGTCTCAATCGAACGCAATACAGTTGTAATCCCTTCTTAGAACATGAAGGTAATTTATAAAAACTAATGAAATAAAAGATAAAATGATAAAATATAAATCTACCAATAAGCAACTTATTGGAGAAGTATCATAGAGTATTGATATATCATCCTAGGTTGGTAGTACAATTGTCTTCCACTTCAGGATACAGGGGACTTGTTAATATAAATCTAATGACTGCTTACTCGATCTCCTCATGGCATAACAACCTGTTAATACCTAGGAAGTATTTCTCTCTCAATCGAGGCATCCTCGTACAATCAATGTAGTTGGACACCTTCATGTCCTTTCTGAATATTAGATTAGTGACTAGCACAAACTTAACAAGGTTGAATAAGAACTCAAGACCATTTAATCTGAACCACATTTTTCATTTTGGGTTCCCACAGTTAATCATACGAAGTAACATCGCATACATCAAAACGACACTAAACCTTGGTTCTGCCAAATTTAATAAGTGTCCAAAACAAGTTGTCTAAAAAAATAGCTTTCTCAGTAAATGTTAGTTTATTCCTAATTATAGTCACGGTGTTCATCTTTGTCCAAAGTGACATATGCATTTAGAATTTGTATGCATCATCGAATCTGTACACCCCCCCTGGTAGTTTATTGTAAATGTCTAAAATATATTAATTCGTTTATTACATTAATGAAAGACAATAATTTTTAATCAAAGATTAATAAAAAATTAATATGTAAGATGTAAAAAAAATTATAAACATTGGTGGCAAAAAAAAGTAGTGGTGGACAACAACGCCAACCCTCGGCGACGCCAACATGTTCTTTCATAAACCCCTTTTTCGATTTGAATTTAGCTTAAATTCAAATTAAAACAGTAATTCGATCCAAATTAAATCAAGATTTACATTAAATTACGTAATTAGTAATTTACATTGAATTACTTAATCAAGTTCGAATCGATTTAAATTTCGTACGATACAACTATGCTTCTATTTTTATAAGGAAACCTCACTTGTCGTCCCGCTATTATGTTGCCACTACCGATGATTGATAAAGCTATTCACTGAATTTTCTTGGTGCATGAGAAAATAATTTGATGATCTATGCTATATATGTTTAATACTCTTATGTTATATATTTATTATATGATCTTCATCGGAAAACAAGCAAATACTTTTGCAGAAAATATTTGTAAAAGCATGCACATATGTTCTCTGCAAGACTCTATGCATTATATTCATTATATAATGAAAAGTCTTCACATGAATGAAAAAAAGGAAAGTAATCAAGCAAAAAGTCTTCTGCATATTCATTATAGTTTTTGCTTGTTGAATACAATGCATTATATTCTCTACAAGTTAATATCCCACGCCAAGACCTTCATTGCATGCTTTTTACGGGTGACTTATTAGATTATTTTTCTAGGTGCTACTTCAATATGAGATTAACGCCAATCAAAATTTAGGGAGATAAGATCAAATGAGTTTAAAATTGTATACATTTAATCTAAAAAGTTTAAACTCAAAAATTTTTAAATTTACTTGATCTTACCTAACACATATATAAATCTTGTTTTAAATATTGATATTAAATATCTATACATGTTCTCTCTCAGCAATGCATAAAAAGAAAGAAATAATAATATTGCGTTTATCTGATTTTTTAAAATTGAAGATAAAGACAATTTAGGTATTCTAATATATAAAATGATAAAAATATTTAGAGTGTGAAAAATGTGATATAAATGTATACATGAGCTCAAATTAGGAGAAAAAATTCAATATCCCACAAAAACTTTGATTCATCACTTGATTAACACACCATCCCTCTCTTGAATCTTGATGCCTTTGTTTTTTAATTTTTTATCACAATTTTATCCTTTTGTAACTTTTGTCTCGTGTATATTAACACATTCTTTTCTCCAGAGTACATACAAATATATATATATATATATATATATATATATATATATATATATATATATATATATATATATATATATATATATATATGTTTTGAATGAAGATTTAAAAAATCAAAATTTAATCTTAAAATATCAATTTAAAATATAGAATTTAATGTTTAATTACTTTTACTTTTTTTATTTTATTGCAAAAAAAGTTGTAGAAGTTAAAATAAAATGGGAATTGTTTGATTAACATATTTAAAATTATTTTTTATTTTTTAGAGTTATTTTTATTTTCATAAATTGAAATATATGTTTTAAAGAAACAAATATATTTGATTATTATTGATAATTGTACAAAGTTATTTTCATTGAAGTTGATATAGTTTATATTAAAAAAAAGTATTAAGTAATTAATATTATTTAAAAAATTTATAATAATTTAATAATAAACTAAACTAAATGATTGAATCAATCAAATTATGAACTAATAAGACAACTAATTTAACTATCAATAACATTAACCCTAACAAAAACCCATTGGTCACAAATTGAAGCATGACCACTCATTCCTTTGCACTTCAAAAAATATTTCAGTAACTTCGATACTGAATCACAACCACACAAATGGCGGATTAAAGAGTGCAACTTCGGAAGCATCTGATCTCAAACTAAATAGTTAACAAAGTGCCACTTGGGAACAAGCTAAGGTCCAACTTGACAACCTGCCAAAACCAATTTCACCAATACGATCTTATTTTCAATGATTTTACTTCTATAAAATTTTATCCAAAACCATCATGAGCATCACTAACACCACTGCCCTCCTCCGTGTCCACAACATCACCACCACTTCATCCCACACCAAACTCTTGTTTCCAGTAACCAGAGCTATATCTTCAGCTAAAGAATCTCAAACCGTGACAAATCGGAGAAAGTTTGTGACAATATTGTTAGCAACTTCACTGGCACTTGGGCTGCAGGGCGTTGGCGTTCCTCTGGCACTAGCTGAGAATTGGGGGACACGTTCGTTTATAAAGGAGAGATTTTTCCAACCAGGGCTATCACCGGAAGATGCAGTGGCAAGAATCAAGCAGACAAGGGAAGGGTTGCATAGCATGCGGGAGATGCTAGACCGCATGGTATGGGGGTATGTCATGAAGTATATTCGGTTGAAGTCAGCTTATCTTTCTGAGGATTTGAAGAACGCCATGACTACGTTGCCACAGGAGCTCAGGAAGGAGTATGTGAGTATAGCCAATGAATTGATTGATAACATTGCTGAGGTATGGCCTTAATTTACAAGTCTTTCGATAGAAATTTATATATTTTTTTCTTTTTTTACTGAAATTAGTATTTTCCGAATCACATTTTGTTATATGTCCCAATGGGAGGAGAGTTTCTTCTTCTTCCTCTTTTTTTTTTTTTTCTGATTGTATTTTATTTTTTTCCAGTTTGACTATTATGTTCGTACGCCCAAGGTCTACGAATCATACCTATACTACGAGAAGACATTGAAAAATCTAGATGATATTGTGGCAATGTTCACTTAGTGGAAGGCTTATGATCTGAATGTTCTATGTTATTGAGGCTTGAATCTTCACAACAATATTGTTATTTTATCTGTTTCTATAATTAATTTTGTTCTCCAGTAATTTCTGAATTTGTATGGCGTTGTAAATAAGTGATTATTTGATCTTCTTTGCAAAACATACAATCATCTAGCCAGCTGCACGATAGATGGATACAGCTGATATAATGATTATGAAAAAGAGTAGAACTGCAGCACCAAAAGACCCAATTAAAGATCCGGAGATACGTTGACAGAAAGACTTGAACTGTTGGCAAATTGCTAGCCAGTTAGCGTTGGAGTTACCATGGTGTGCTAAGTAGACAATGGCTGTTGCTGAAGAAGCTCCGGCAATGATAAGAGCCAGCATTACCTACACAAATTTCAGTTAATCTACTTCACTAGAATAATGACTTGATAAATTACGTGTACATTATTAAAGCTAACTTAAAAATCAAAGAGAGAAACGAAAGAAAAATACAATAAGGATGGAATTAGATTGTGTACCGTGTCAAAGACTAGACAGATGATTCTACTAATTTTAGCTGATGGCCTGATAATGTGGAAGATAGATAATGGCAGAAAAAGAACCAGATATCCGCCCACAATTGAGTTCGCTATCACGAAGAACCTGCGGTGGGTTTTAATATATTATAATAATGTCAAATTCACTTTCTTCGCAATTGAGTTCATCATAATTTAATTAGTAATGACTTACGTGAGTGTAGGAAGATCATTGTACTGGGCTCTAAAGATGAACTGAGAGAAAATTGGAAGTGTCTGCTCAGTAGTAGCCATGACAACAGCACTAGCAAGTGTACCAACTGTGGCGATAATTCTTAGAATAAGGTCAAGTATGGAGATCCCTCTGCTCAACCCCACTGATGGGTCTGCATTATTGTCCCTGCTAGAAACTTGAACTGCCTCAACTGCTCCCCCCTTCATGGTTATGGGTGAAATTGTTTGGGAAATCTGAAATAAATGCTGACATTTATAAAAGGAATGAACCAATGGGGAACAATGGAAGTGGTATTCGGTTAATTTGCTAAGCTCAACCGAGTAGAGACGATATTGCTTACCCAAGCTAAGATGGAGTTTTTCTACCTGCTATTGTTTGCACTCACATTTGGTTGGTAATTGCATTTTTCACATTGTGTTGTGATATTATTTAGTGGGCTGTAGCATCAACTAAATTCATTAATAACTAACTAAAGATACTTTAGTAGGTTGAAATTGGACAACATAAAAATCAATTTTAATCTGGCCTTAGAGAATAAAAACATTTGTCCTAGGTTGATTTTATATATAATGGTTGTGCCTGACAACCGTCAGCGTACTATATATATTTCTGCAAACACGGCATTCACAATTATTTTTCGAGATAAATGACAATCAATCTCCTAGTGTGTATTGTAATTTGAGAATACATTCTCATTAAAAAATTTAATGGTTTTCAAAGACCTATGCTTCCTGCAAGCATTTATATACTTACATTCAAGTAAATATGAGGGGTTCAGTGGTTGGATTTGTGACTATGCATATACATCCATGCGCCATTTCTGTTTGTAACCTCCAAATGAAGCTGTTTGAGTTATTAGCACAAACTTCTAAATTCTTAATTAGAAAAGCGATATTCTCCAAACCCATTGAATTATTAGCAGGTAAAGCATATATAACTCTTATTAGTTCGCAGATTGTCCAAGACATACTGCCAATTACAAAGGAGTTAAGATCTTGCCACACTACAGAAGTTTCACATTTTCTATTGAGGGAACGTCTTTGCACGCTCTGAAAGTATAATTATAATTAATGCATACATACAGTCAAAATCAAACACCACGTTACAAAGGGTTCAAACAATTGAATTTAATATCATTAACTAAATATATAGGACATGTCATAACATCATAATCTATTACAAATTAAGCTGTCATTTATACATCTTCTTGAAATATATACAGCTCCAAAACATAAACCAGATGAAATTGTATTATAAAACATTCTGAAAAGTCATTCACGAGGGATTTCAAAATTAATCCACCCTCCTAGGTATTTAACCATGTATATATTAGAAGGATTTACTTTTTATTTCTAATTTCTGGCTTCTATCAGGAGGAACAAATGCATAAAACAAAGTTAAATCAAAAGGAGAAAACTTACTTTCATATCATCAGCGGCTGTAATAAGATTATCCATCTTATCTTCTTCACGGACATTCAACAGTATTATCATCTATAGATCTAACATGTGAATATGACACTGAAATGTAGCCACAGACAACTTAACGGTTTCTCAATCTCTCAATAATGAAATAAAAAAGAAAAAAGTTGTTCTATGAAGATTTATTAATTAAGAAAGTCTGCCGGCAAGTCATCCTTGGCTGCACCCCATTATTCATCTCCAAATGCAAGACCATAGGTGAAGGCATTTTGGAAAACTTTCTCTAACTTTATGCCTAAATAACTTCTTGTTGATATGTGTATGAATGAATATGCATAAAAGGAATGAAGGTCGATTTAATAACCAATGAAATAATGTGGTTGACATATAAAGGCTTCACGGAATCAAACTTTATTGAAGATCTACGCCATCACTAAAGGTTTTGGCGTCTCCAGATAAAGGCTTTAAAATGCAAATTAGCAAGTTTTGAAATCATACCCAATCAATATCATATCAATTAGCCAAGTTCAATTCAAAGGATGGAGAAGAGGATCTTATCAGTTGCAGTAAATCACACAAGTAAGAAATTCTAGGCATTGTTATTGACTTGTTCTAGTCAAAAGAATCAAACATTGTGGTAGTTACTAGTAATGGGTCAAATTGTAAGATTGATGGTCCAATCCAAGATGATGTAATGTGATCTCGTGATTATGCAAAAATGGATATGGTTATGATTATAGCCATTGCTGACATTACATTTTTCTCTCAATTTCCAATCTTTTTACTTGATGAGTTCAGCCATTCCATTTTTTCTGCCCTCTTTTGAGGTGCATTAAAAACTACACAGCTTTTCCGTTACTGGATTATTTCAACTTGTAATCTTTTCCCCCATACGCATCAATAAAGCTCTGAAATTGAATTATCTACTCATGTAAAACTTCAACTGGTTTGAGTTAAAAGTTTTATTGTCTTTCATTCATACAATATCATCCCTCTATCAAATTATAAGTTCAAAAAGCAAATATAAAAATAAAACCACAGAAATAAAAACAACCCTTTAAAATAATTAATTCATACATATAATGCAACCAAACAACACAAATCCATTATTGAGCTTATAATCACTAGCAATAACTTGAAGGAAAAAAATAATTCTATATGTGATTTTAAGCAATTAAAAAATTAGAAAAATTGAGATATAATATTGAGAAATTAAAAAAAGAACTTTACATTTTTATGTTACTATAAATATAATAAACAATTTTATTGCAAAATAAAAAAATAACTTAATTTTACATGATATTTTTCAAATGTTTGTAACGTCATGTATTCTAATGTTTTTCCATTAAACTATCTTTTACTTTTAAAATGTATTTCATCTTTGTCATAGTATGAATTGGATAAATATATACTAAGGTGTCAAAAATATATGATCAGAATATAAAAAATTAAAGGGTAAGTTAATATTTATTATAAGGTGAAATTTGTAACCATAAGAATTACTAAAAATTGGAATTTTGTTTAGTGCAATCATAAGGTGGATAATACCACTAACAATAAAAATGTTGGAAACAAACCTGAATTTCAATTTGAAACTCGTTCAGAAAACTATAATGGGGTTGAATTCAATTTGAATTATATGAGTTTAGATTGAACAAGTCAATTTCGAACCAAGAATTGAACTCATTTTTATATATGAGCAAATTTCAAATTAATTCAAACATTTGAAATCTAGTTAACTCAAATTGAATCTTAAGTTAAATTATTTTCAAGATAAATTAGAATATCAACTTATAGATCTCAAAGTGATCTTAAGTTGAACCTTGTTTAAATTTGACTCAGATTAAATTCGAGCCTAGTTATAAAATCTGATGTAATGTGTTACACCCATAACAATTCAAGAATAAAATACTTCCTTAAACTAACAGTTAGTAGTAAATTCGGTTAGATGACATAAAAAGTGTTAATAAACAAAAATACCCTCTAATAAGAAAAAAATTTTAAATTTGCTAGTAGCTATGTTGTAACCTCTCCTAACCATTGGGTGTGTTACAGAAAAACGGCATGAGTTCCCCTATTTTAGAGGGCCCGGGGAATATTTTTCTCTTTTTCATTATGCCCTGTAACACTCCCAATTTGTAATTCACACAAACCAGTCCTACCAATCGACTGGATTTTCATCACATAATCATAATAAATAAAATAAGTACATAATAATAACTATCATAAAAAAAATTATCACCCACAGAAACTTTATAACTAATTTTCCAAACTAGTCATATATATATATATATATTACATATACATCATAACATTTAAGTCAACAAAATTATGATGCCTTCCTCCCTTAGCCTCATGTCTCATTAGTGCTCCCCGGGAACCTTTGCTGCATTTCTTTACCTGTAAAATATTAAATTAAATGGAATGAGCGACTATGGCTCAGTAAGAAAATCATACTCAACACTTAAAGCATTTTATACTAGTATTAATCTTTTCTAATCTTTTTCATACTCAGCGTGTCTGAACTATTTATAACAAAATAATTGACACAGAACACGCATTTAACACATATCATTATTCTTTTCTTTCACACATTTATTCATTTTCTTATTATCCAAATATGATTCACTCATTATGATTTATGCATGTATGAGTGTCATGACATTTCTATTTTCTGATCGTACATCTTTCTCAACTCTTTATCAGCCACACAGGCTTGTATGCATAATTCTAATGCAAATGACTTTCATAAAATATTTACTAATTTGTTTCTCTCTCTTTCTCATTGACTGGTCTAGACTACATATGACAGTACTTGCAGTCACCATACAAAGTATAATTCTCTCTTACACGCATATTTTTTTTTCTTTGCTGTCCACACAGTACAGTTAATATTTTTCTTTTGCTGTCCACACAGTACAACTGATATTTTTCTTTTGCTGTCCACACAGTACCGCTGATCTTTTTCTTTGCTGTCCACACAGTACAACTGATATTTTTTTTCTTTGCTGTCCACACAGTACAGTTGGTTGTCCACACAGTACAACCGATTATTTTATTTGCTGTCCACACAGTACAGCTGGCGTGTAAGGATTTTTAGTATGTTTTCTGCTTTCCTGTATCATATGAGTCATTATAAAACTAAAAATACTTGTTTTCCATTTTCTAAAAGCATGCATGACTTAGAAAATATTTTTCCTCTTTCTTTATTTTTTCTAAATCATGCATATGTTATGATTCCTCATGTATGCACATATAACCATAATATGAAATATGCGCATTTGTTATTTTCCCTTATTCTTTTCATTCCTTCTCAAACATCATGTTATTTTCTCATGCATTTATATATAAATATATATCATGTCTCAAATTAATTTCAATTATATAATATAGGCTTAATATAAGGGTTATTTCACATAACATGCACATAATTAAACAACATTAACCTATATCGCATAAAATGACATTTTTGCCCTTATGGCCAAAATTACCTTTTTACCCTTATGGCCAAAAATTACATCATGAATCCTAATGAATTTCTTTATCCTTTTAAGCATAAATCATATTAATTCTAATCCCTTACACACTTATATAAGTAAAGGTTATTTAAATAACCTAACTCAAATTTACTTCAAGTATGTAAAGTATGAAATTCTTACCTTTTCTTTGCCAAATAGGTGATTTAAGCTTATTCACCTTCTTTTCTTCTTCTTAGCAACCTTAATCAACCAAAAATATAATCATCCATCAAAACCCTAAACTTGACATATCTTAAAAATTAAATTTCTTACCTTAGAACTGATCAGAATTGACAGATCTACACTTTTTATAACTGGAGCCTCTGAAAATTAGGTGGTTTAACTAGGTTTTTGGACAAATTTTGGTTAAGGGAAAAAGCTTAGCTATAAAGAATGGAGGTCTCGGCTAAAATGAAAAAGGAAGTGAATAGCATAAGTTTATAAGCCTTTTGGACCATTTTGCCCTTAACCTTTTCCATAAATTACTATTTTATCCTTAGCCAATTACCAAAAACCCTTAGCACCACCCTATAATTTCAAGTGTGCCCTTCAATTTTAATTCCCACTTTGTCCCTTGAATCTTTATAAAATGACCATTTTACCCCCTTTGAAAAATATTGCTCATTTAGTAGTTTTCTATGATTCTTTTGCAATTTCTTTACACAACAAGTTATAAAATCAACTCGTAATTTTGGAAGTGGAGTTTACTGATACACCTGAATTCAGATGTTACATATGTCAATTAAAGGTTGTATAACCTGCGACTAGATACTTCATCTATTCAATAATCATCTAGGATGTAGGTAAAGCATCTGCTAGTCGAAGACAACGAGAGGAACTTGCTATTAAACATATTAACATAAAAATAAATCTCTATAGTCATACTTGAATTAGAAATGCTGAGATATTGTATTTGTATGTACTTTGACCTCTTTGTCTTATAAATATAAGGGATCACCATAGAGATAAATGCATTAAAGAAATACAAGAAAGATCTAACTTGAAAATAAGTGATTATAGGTTAGTCCAACCCTCTATCGGGGATATGAAAAAAACTTTGTTGGAATATTCTCCTCAGTGAACAATAATATAACCATATATATAGGTTTCTAATTAGCATACCATACCATGTTAAAACTTAGTTGTGTTCAATCCACTCACATGCCTTTTATTTATTATTTTTATTATAGTAGATAATAATGGCATACTATTAATTCTAGCCACTGTTATTGTACCCTCTTTTGTGCAATGCTCAAAATTATGTATATTAATTGGTGATGAGAAATCGCAATAATATTTTAGTGATAAAAAAATGGGCCCTAAAAATTACAAACATTTGCATAACATCAATCTTTGACATATCAGTCTTTATAGATGGCACAAAGGAGCCCTAGATAACAATACCTTTGAAGAATTTGGGACCAACCAAGGAGCATCCAACCTTGTCATTGAAAATTAATTGGTCCCAATAGTTGAAACCCTACAACTAACATCTAATATTGCTACACTACTAAATGTGATAAGTTGGAGTTCATGCTCTATGGCTAATCTTCTTGACGATATAAATCTATAAAATGCAATATTTAAATATTCAAGTGACACTTTTTATCTATAAGTACCTACGTTTACAAATATGCTTTGATAAATGTCCTTAGATTGGCATAATTGTTATGAGAAGATAAACATGTAACTTGATCTTCACGCCCTTATGAGCATATATGGTGGTCAATTTAAAAGTATCTGCAGCCAAGTATTATTCTAACCTCTGAAATAAATAATGTTGTAAGGTTATCATAATGTTAAACAACCCTATTAAAAGGTAGTGATAAATCTCACATATCGAGATTTTTAGTCGTAGCACATGAGTGCATGTCCACTGAACTAACCTACCAAAAGGATTTCACATAGATGACAACGCTAGTGTTTGTGAAACATATCCTTTTAAAGGACAATAATGCATGTGATTCTTAGACTTGGATCGGCAAAACAGTTTATACACCAATCAGTATAGTTTGATAGTAGTCTAACATAACATTTTTTGAAGGGTTATTAGAAAGGTTGTGTTTGACTATGTTGAGAAGTGTAGAAAGATTATGGTGGATAAAAAAAAAAAATTCATCACTCTTGTGTATAAGATTAGATATCTTAGTACATTGTTTAGTATTGTAATGTACTAAAATTTATAGCCATAATAGGATAAGGTTGGTGCCCGATCTAATATTAACATAATCGTTGATTGACTAATCAAACATTTATATCAAGGATAAATGAGGTCGACACTACTTCCGTGCCTCAACCTTGATAGAATATTGTAACACTCATAGGTATGTCTAAGGTTATTTTTGTCTTTTTGCTTGAGTTGATTAATTATGTATGAGAATTTATCTTGCATGAAATTTTGGATGCACGAGCATGTAGGGAGGTTACATGCCCGTATGTGACCTGACAAAGGGTAAAATGGTCTTTTTTATGTGATATATTTATTTGACTAAGTTTGGAAATGATACACACTCGTGCATGGGCTATACATGCCCATGTATTGTCAACAAATTTGAATTTTAAATAAGGATGTATTTCACAAGAATTTTGGAACTTGGTTTTATTGAGTAACGACACACGTTCGTGTATTGTCGCTTGGAGAGAAAATAAAAAGGATCGCATTTGCCTTCAATTCATAATTTTACCCTATTCTCTACAACCAAAACAAAGAGAAAATGTGAGGTTTGAGTGCTTGGAGGTTGTGGATGGAAAACTTGGTAATACATTGAATTTGGATTGATGATCAAATATATTTAATCAGTATGAAATGCCTTGTTGCTTGAATATGTGTCTATGCTTGAAGACGATTTAGGGTATAATTGAATTTTATAGGATGAATTAATGGATGTTGATTTTTGGGTTGTGGATTGTTTATAAGTGTATGTTGTTTTTATAGCAGTTAATGTTATAGACTCCTAATAATTATCTTGGATTAGATATAAGGCTTGATGATTTAGCATTTATATGAGTGCGTAGTGTTGTATGTGGATGTGTGGTTGATGTGTTGGGAGAATGTTATATCCCTTAACAATTTTTTAATTGTTATCAAATTTCATGAAGAGATAGATGTTTAGCTTATATTGTGTAGAGTATAGTATCACATTTTGAGGAGGTTAGAGGATTGGAAAATGCAAAGGAGTATTTACCAAATTCTGGGAAAATAACACTACATGCTTGTGTATGTCTGCATACATGGTTGTGTGTCTATCGGGTGGCATACATGTGCAATACTAGTCGTGCATGTGTCTTGATGTGTGTTTGTAGAGACCCATGCACCCATTAAATTTTAGTTGTGCATAGATTGTAAATGCATATATATATATAGAATACAAAAAACACTAGTTGCTTTATCTTTTTTTTCTCCTTCCATGAGCACAAGTCCATCCAACCAAGGAACCCAAGCAACCCCTTTGCATAGATAACGTTTTTTCTTAAACCACGTGATGTTTTGAATAAGCCATCAATGCAGGTATTAATTCTAGAACACCTTATGAGTGTTTTTATATTTCATAGGTTTTATAGTTAAAATGCATATCTTGGTTTAGGTTTTTAGGATTGTTTGTTTTCTATAAATTTTTAAATTCCACTACACTACCGGTTATTACCACCCTAAAAGCCCTATAGTGGTATTAGAACTCTTGTTTAACATAATTTTCATGAAAATGATACCTCTAGTTAGTTTGATTGATTTTTATATGTTGATAGCATGTAATTAAGATTAATTAGAATTGAATAAAATTGGTAAAGATGATTTGCAATCGTGTTGTTGTATGATTTGTTGAGTATAATGAACAACCTAAACTATGTTAAATTATTGAGTGATAATTCTTGAATTTTTGTTTGAGTTTTGTTAATATATGTAGGTTTCAAAAGGGTTAAATACCATAAATTTCACGTTATTGCATGAAATCGCCCTTGAATCGTGTTATTGCATGATCTGAAGGTTGTCGTTGGAGTAGGTATATTGTATTCTCTCACTTTGGCAAATTTGTTTGCTTAAAGGTGAAGGTTTTTGGATTTCTTTGTCACTGGAAAATCCAGAAATCAAGTTTTGGAAAAACTTACCATGCACAACTGAGAACAAATCATGCATGGTGGGTGTCGGGTGCATACCACTTGGCACCACATGGTAGTGTTAGGTAGGCACTCTTTGGCACCATGCCATGGTGCCTTTAGTAGATTTCAACCAAGTCCACTGTCTTCTAACCATGCTCTTCAGTCATGCATCATTATAGAATTTTAGTGAATTTTAAAAACATGGTTGGACATTTTACCTATATGCCCAGTAAAGTTGAAAATATCAATTTACTCCTAGTTTGCTGAATTGGGACTTAATTGAGAAATTCTTGAGCTTTGAGATTGAATTATGATTTTACAAAACATTAGGGACCAAAATGTAATTGACACTTGGAATAATAATAATTAAAATTTAATTTTAATTGGTATGTATATGTATAGATGTATGTATGCATGTTGCCTAGTATACAACCAATAGACTATGTGAATGTTTTTTTAATTCATTTTTTTGGGTTGTAATTCCTAAATACGACCTACACGCCTTGTTTTTATCCTTTTTCTTCTTTTATATTAGGTTGTTTTTATTTTTTTAGAATTATGCAATTAGGAAAAAAAACCTTGTAATAATTGAAAACTGGAGATGAAAGAACAAGCGCAAAGAGCCTGAAGGTGAAGATTCACCCAGGTTGACTAGTCAAACTCCTGTTGGCTTAAGGGGTTTAAAATTAGTTATGGTTGTGTAGGGTTTTATTTGTACGTTGTAGAATGTATATGTAGATTTTATTTTACAAATATCACCTAACACGTAGCTTAAATTATGATGAGACTAATTAGTTAAACCATCAATTTAAATATTAAATCTAATACTTATTTGGTGTCTTCTAATATGACGCCTTAATTAAGCCCTTGTTCATTGAAACTTTATTTGCCAGAGCGAAGGGTATACTTTTACCAGGTAGAAAATTATGAGATAATTATATCGGGTTCAACTTAAATAATGTATTTTGTTTGTTCGCCAAAGTGAAGATGAAGTATATTAGAGGCATGAGTAGGGAATGCATTTGTCGATGTGAGGAGATATGTAGTATTTACCTTACTAATACCGAGACTTACATTTAAGGTCTCATGATTTGTTAGGGTAACACCTGGCTTGAGATCATGTGCTTTTAGTGATTAATTTGAAATTCACCTATTCAATTAATTCGAACTTGTTCACTAAAGCGAAAGGGAGAATTAATATGATAAAATCTTAGTCCACTAAGAAATTCAATAAAACTTCCTAAGTTCAATAGTGACGGTTATTGGCTTGAGGAGGATAGTGGGAGCATTTTAATTAATTAAATTTGTAATTAAAATTAATATTAATAATTAAATAAAATTACTAATTTTTTTTATTATCTCTTATGCTCAAAAGTAACAAATCTTTTATTGATCAACCATAGTCTCCATGTATCTCTTGATATGGTCGATCATTATCTTTATAGTTACTCTAATTACGACGACACATTAGATAATATCAAACCATGCCGATCCTCACATGAGACGGTCTGACAACCTCAAGTCAAAGGATAACAAGCACCCACGATGTTGAGATGATTTATTCTATAGACATTAGAACAACCATCCATATGAATATCCTCCGGTCAGGTCAGTTTGATGAACATGTATACAATATGCACCTATATGTTGCACCAAGTTGTTTACAATAGCTTCAACATGTGAAAACTATTGCCACTTTTAGTGGGGTCGCTTAACACTATGATAATCCTATCATCATTATACGTGCCTTTATTCATTACAATGTTAGGATTACAAACATTTCTAGAATGGCCACGTAATGTATAAATAAGGTTATCACGATTAGTCATCTAATCCTCTTGTCACAGTTCTACCATTTTAAAGGCATATTATTCATACAGTCATATAAATAGTCAACACATGAATTGAATAACAAACAATCCTTTTATTAATTATTAATATAAAATTATATCCACAAATGTCAAATTTCATCGATTTTGGGGTACCTACTCTAACAATCTCCCACTTACACTATAGCCAATCAGTTATATATCTAATATCGAACTCAGCTACATGTCTATCATGCTTTTACTGTGAAAAAGACTTTGTTAGTGAGTCAGCCAAATTGTCGTTTGTATCAATCCTTGCTATTTGTATGTCACCTTATTAAATTATCTCTCAAATTATTTGATCTCATTCAAGATGTTCTTGGACCTCTAATGAGACCACGACTCCTTTGCCTTAGTAGTCACTTCATTGTTAGCGCAATGAAGATCAATCAACTTGTGATACTTGAAACCACTCCAAGTTTAGTTATGAATTTCTTGATCTATACAACCTCTTTTATTACTTATGAGAGGGCAATATACTCATACTTTATTATAGAATCAACCATTATACTTTGTTTGGAGCTTTTCCATCTATCTATATGACTATTCAAACTAATCACAAAATCTAATTGGAATTTATAATCACCTTAATCAGTTTGGAAATTTGCGTCACTATAACCTCTTAAAGTGAGTTCAAAAACCCTTACATAAACCAAAAATACATCTTTAGTTATTTTCAAGTACTTTAAGATGTTTTTGACAACTATCTAGTGTTTTTCACCTAGATTAGATTGGTATCTATTACAAATGTTTAAGATATATGAGACATCAATCCTTATACATAGCATAACATGCATGATTGACCCTATAGCCAAGACATATAGGATCTTACTCATTTTATCTTTTTCAAATTGTGTATTAGGACACATATCTTTTGAAAGATATACACCATGAGACATAGGTAGAAATCTTTTCTTGGATTCTTTATAACAACCATAAGTAAGCTTAAGGGTATTTTAGTCTTTTCTTTACATGTAGAATTATGTTTGGAGTGTCATTTAAATGGATTTATAATATGAATGATCATGCATTGCAAAAGTGACATTCGTTCATACTTGAAAAAGGAAAAAAGTCACTTTAAGGGAGTACATGAAAGTTGTTAATTAAAAAAATGCACATGCATGTATGTAATGACTGGGCAACATTTGTATTTAAATGCAAGATTTGATCATTTTGAGGGAATTTTACCCTAGCAGTTACCCAACCCAAAGGGAAAAAAGGGAAAAGAGAAAGAGAAGGAACACGATCATTGGAAAAGAGCCCACAATAATTTGAATCCCTATAACAATGCCAAGAACTTGCAAGCTATGCAAGTCAAGGAAGTATAGTGACTTGTTAGCTTATTTCTCCTTAAGACAGATGTTATGATCTATGGTTGCAACCTTTTGACTATATTAGATTGTTATAGATGATTGGAATGTATTTTGCTGAATGATTTTAGATTGTAAACTTGATTGTTATGACAATAGCATGATTAATAAATATTCAAGAGTTAGTTTATATATTGATCATGAGTGTGTGACTATTTTTTGAAGAGTAAAAGCATAAATATGTTGCATGATTGTGTTATGATGTCTTTAGAATTTTTAGGAGTATTTTTATTTTTTGAATGGTTGTGTTGTATTAAAGGTATTGATAGGAATTTAAATATTGGGACAATGAACTGTTTTGATAAGCTAAAAGTACATATGACAATGAC
Source organism: Mangifera indica (assembly GCF_011075055.1). Lineage (NCBI taxonomy): Eukaryota > Viridiplantae > Streptophyta > Magnoliopsida > Sapindales > Anacardiaceae > Mangifera > Mangifera indica. The sequence continues at coordinate 6,747,984 of NC_058140.1, forward strand.
ATTGAACTTGAATTAATATCTTAAGCATGTTTATATGATATGTGTTATAATAAATGACTTTAGGATGTTTAAACTCATGTTTAGAGCCCTGGTATATGTTTGTAATGTCAGAAATTAACAAGAGTTCATAGAAACCATAGGTGTTGTGATCTCCAAATCATGACACATGACTATGTATAGTCTCATACACGTTCATACGTCCTTAGTTCAAAATAAGTAATTTTGTAATTTTTGTGCACTCGTCTTGAGGAAGGGCATACATGGCTATATGGTATAGAACACATGCTCGTGTGTGACTTTCCAAAAGTGGATAAACATGTAGAAAGAAGAACGACTAAATATAATCAAATTAGAGTGACCTTATTCCTTACTAAGTATGCTTCGTGTTTAGTCTAAAGAGAAACATAAGAAGGTAAATTAAGAGTACACTCATGTAAGACTAAGTGAAGGTCACAAGAAAAGAAAGGTAAGGGATACCTATGTAAGATAATTTTTAATAAAAGAAAAAGATTATTTGACACCTAAGCTAAGTGTAAGGATAAGGAAGAAGAAAGAAGGATAGACATTTGAATCTTTGATGGACGAGTGTGAAACCATGCAAATAAAATATAAGTTATTAAAGAAACAATTAACTTACATTAAGAAGGAACATGACATACTTTTGTTTGATCATGATGAGTTGACTAAGAAATATGAGGTTGTCACAAATGAAAAGGAATCGTGCCTAAAAGAATTAACATATGTAAAAGAGAAACATGAGGAATTAAAGAAAAAGATGTCTAGTTCAAACAAATTATTTGAAAAATTCAAAATAGGCACTAAAAGGTTAGATGAGATGCTTGCATCTCAAAGAGGTGGTCTTAATAAAGAAAAATTAGGCTATAATAGAAATAATCTTTTTACAAACTCATATAGACCATTAAAGAAACCACATGTATTACATATGAAATGCAAATTTTGTTCATTTGTTGGTCATACCATTAAATCATGTCCAATTAGGAATGCTAAACCTTTCAAGATTAAAAAAGTTTGGGTTCTTAAAGGAATAATGATGAAAACTAACATTGTTGGACCTAAAACCATTTGAGTATCAAAAACTAAATGAATAAATTTGTGTTGTAGGTGTGCTACCAATTTTCATTGAGGTCTTCTAGAAAATGGTACTTGGATAATGGATACTCAAGATGCATGATGGGAGATATAAGTTTATTCTCCTCATTGAAAGCCAAGGATGGTGGAAATGTCAACTGTGGGGATAACTCTAAGGGAAAGGTAATCGACGTCGACATTATAGGTAATTTTTCTTTTTCTATGAATGATTTTTGCTTGTTGAAGGCCTTAAACATAATTTACTTAGTATAATTCAATTATGTGATAAAGGTTTCAAAATTAGATTTTACTCTTTATGTTATGAAATAGTTAATGCTAGCACAAATACAATTGCATTCATTGGTCATAGTCATTTTAATGTGTACATTATAGATTTGCATGCTATAGAATCTAGAGACCTATGTCTCATGTTAACCAAGGAGGAAGACATATGGCTATGACATAGAAAACTAGGGGATACAAGCATTGATGTTCTACAAAAACTTTCAAAAATAGATTTAGTTAAAGGTTTGCCTAATTTATTTTTCAAAAAGGATCATATGTGGGATGCTTGCATGAAAGGCAAACAAACAAGAATTTGCTTTAAACCAAAGAATTATGTTTCAACCTCAAGCCCTTTCAACTTTTGCATATGAATTTGTGTATACCATTTAGAACCACAAGTCTAGGTGGAAAACATTATTGTTTGATGATTATTGATGACTTTTCAAGATTTACTTGGGTCTTACTTACTACAAATAAAACTGATGCATTTCATGCATTTATTCCTTTTGTTAATAAATTGCAAAACCAAATAGGTTATGCAACCATAAGTATTAGAAAAGATCATAGAAAAGAGTTTGAAAATTTGGATTTTAAAACTTTTTGTAATGAACATAACATTGATCACAATTTTTTGGCACCTAAAACACTTCAACAAAATAGAGATATTGAAAGAAGAAATAGGATATTTGTAGAAATGGTTAAGACTATGTTATGTGAAAATGACTTGCCTAAGCATTTTTGAGGAGACGCCATAAATACTTCATGTTGCATCATAAATAAAGTCATGATTAGACCAATTCTTAAGAAAACTCTTTATAAGTTAATCAAAGGGAAAAAGCTTAACATTGCATATTTTATCTCTTTGGATGTAAGTGTTTTGTGTTAAATAATAGTAAGGATAATTTAGGAAAATTTGATGCTAAGTTGGATGAAGCAATTTTCCTAGGTTATTCTACCACCTCCAAAGCGTATAAAGTCTTTACTAAGAGAACTCTCTTAGTTGAAGAATCTACACATGTGATATTTGATGAATTTTCTAAGTGTGTTGGCAAGAGAAATGAAGATGAAGTCATTGAGCTTATAGAAGATCTACAAATCAAGAACTAATCTCATCAAATAAGAAAGAAAGAAGAGCATCAAATTGAGGTTAAAAATCAAGAAGATGATCTCATGCAACCTTAAGAACCATAAAAAAAAATCTTATATTTAAGGGTGAAAAGTAAAGTGAAAAAAGGAATGATTATTAGAGATCATACCCAAGGAGTAAGGACTACAACTGTATTGAGTAACATGTGCCAATTTATGGTATTTTTGCTACAAATAGAGCCCAAAAAAGTAGAAGAAGCTCTTAAATATAAGAGTTGGGTATTTGCTACGTAAGAACAGTTAGACCAATTTGGGAGAAATAATATTTACGAATTAGTTCCAGGGCCAATAGATTATCCCATCATCAGCACAAAATAGACATACCAAAACAAGGTGGATGAGTCTGGCATTGTTGTTCAAAACAAGGTAAGACTAGTTGCTCAAAGGTATTGATTTTGATGAAACTTATACACTTGTAACTTGATTAGAAGTAATTAGGATGTTACTTGCATATGTATGTCAGTTTGATTTCGAACTATTTCAAATGGATGTTAAAGTGTCTTTTTAAATGATTTTATTCAAGAAGAGGTTTATATTAAATAACCTCTTGGTTTCGAAAACCATGAATTTCCAAATCATGTGTTTAGGTTGAAAAAAGCTTTGTATGGTTTAAAATAAGCTCCTAAAGCTTCATATGAAAAATTAAGTCTTTTCTTAATTGAAAATGGTTTTTCAAAAAAGAAAGGTGGATACTACCTTATTTATAAAAGGACAAATGCATGACATTTTGATTGTTCAAGCTTATATTGACGACATCATCATTGATGCTATTAATGAGTCATTTTATAAAGATTTTCTAAGGTGATGTAGGGTGAATTTGAAATAAGTATGATAGGGGACCTAAATTACTTCTTAGGGTTTCAAATCAAACAAAAGAAGAGATTTTTCTCAACTAGGACAAATATGCCAAAGACCTTCTTAAAAAGGTTCAACATGCAAGACACCAAGGAGTAACCCACTCTGATGCGTATTTCACTTAAATTTGATATGGATGAGGGAGGTAACAGTATTGAAACCAAAGCATATAGAAGCATGATAGATGCATTGTTGTATTTAACCACATTTAGGCTTGATATCATGTTTAGTGTATGTGTGTGTGCACTTTTTCAAGCAAATCCGAAGGAATCACATCTAAATGTAGTTAAAAGAATATTAAGATACCTTAAGGGAACCCCAAATATTGGTTTATGGTACCCTAAAGTATCCTCATTAGAATTACAAGCATTTTCATATGTCTATTTTGGAGGATGTCGAACAAATAAGAAAAACACAAGAGCCACGTTTCAATTTTCAGGTAGTATGCTTGTCTCATGGTTTTCAAAGAAACAAAATTCGATGACAATATTTACTATAAAAGTTGAATACATTTTCGTGACTAGGTATTGTGCACAACTTTTATGGATGAGATAACAACTTATGGATTTTGGTTTTGAAATGAAAAACATTCTAATCTTTTGCGATAATACAAGTGTCATTCAACTTTCTAAAAATCTTATCTTGCATTCTAGAACAAAATATATAGACATTAGACATAATTTCTTGCATGATCATGTTAACAAGGGTGATATTCAGATTGAATTTATTGATACTAATCACCAACTTGCTGATATTTAAACTAAACCTCTTAATAAGAAAAAATTTTGCTATATTCGGAGAGAGTTTGACATGATCGACACAAGTTAAGTAAGTGCATAACTTTTGATTTATCTTGAAACATGATTAAAATGGCATTTGTGGTAATATACTTGTCTGATTTTATCATGTTTATTTGGTACAATGTTATTTTGTGTTTACATGAATTTACTAATATGGTTGTGGAACTTAGTATGTTTAAAATTGAGTATGTGATATTTGTGCTTGTTATATGCCACTTAGGTGAAATGTGAATATTTGTGATTATTTGAAAATGCATTTACATTTACATAGCATAAATGCTCAATGTGAATTCAAATCAAATCAATTTGAACTTATGTTCTTATGTTCAAAGTTGATCAAATCTTCAGTCATATCAAATGTCCTTAATTTGGTTAAAATATCCAAAATTCATATTTTTGAGATATTTTGATTAGTTCAAATCTATAAAAACTTTCTTTGTTACAAAATTTTATTCTTTAAAATTCTAAAAAACTTTGATCTGTAAAGGCTTTTTAAAATTTTGTATCTGTAAGGCTTGCATGCTTTGTGTCGTTCATGGTCCAGGCATGCCAAAAATTGGCTCAACCAAATTTTTGGAAAATGCATCTGATTGGCTGATGCATAACCAATAAATTTATTTTGGCACAACTGACTATCTGTGGTATCACAAAAAGAGTTTATATTATTTAGATTTTATATATGTGTGTGTATATATATATATATTATTCTATTATTTTATATATACATATTATATATATATATATATATATATATATATATATATATATATATATATATATATTAATTATTAATTAAAATAATATATGTGTCACGGCTAGCATGCACAAAAAGGTGCCACCCATGACAGTGCACTTTAAATTAAAAAAAAAAAAGGGTTTTGTCATTTATTGTTATATGCAACACTTTACCCTTTTCTTCTTCAAACTAAATCCCTAAGCATTCCATTTTTCCGATAACAATTTTTATATTTTTACTCAAAAATCTCACAAGGACAACATTTAAATCATATCCATGTCATCTTGCATCTACTCACCAAAGCTTCTTGCTAATGAGTTCATCAAGTTCTTGCATGGTTTTCTCATGTTTTTCACGAGTTTGTGCAAACAAGTCCTTAAGTTTTTGTGTCAATAAGTCCTTAAGTTTTTGTGTTTCAACTTCATGGGTTCAAGAATTAAGCAAACTAAATCAACAAAGGATACAAGTACTATATGATCATATTATAATATTGTTATCGAACATGATGAACAAAAAAAGTTATTGAATAACATTAGAAATAGAAATATTCTTATGGGTAGGAGTTTGTACTTGCTTATCTTAGAGGAGATCGAGATTACAAGTGAGTTCATGGAAACAGTAAATAGGATTAAATGGAAGAACCTGTTTTTCATATGACTTCATGCCTATAAAAATCTAGTATATTAGTGTTATAGTTCTTTAAAGTTAGGAATAGATGCCCAAAATAATATTGTGGATTTTAATATGAAATTTAGATTGCAAGGTAAAGATCATACAATTACTCCAGAATGCTTCCTTAGTGGTTAGAATGTGATTGTGACAGGATGTTGAATGCTCTAAAAAATTTCAATCCTTTTACCACTTGGAATAAATTAGGAGGATAACAAACTTATCATTCACATCTTTCTAAGTCAAAGAAGTTGGATAATTTAGTCTACAAAGTACTCCATAGGATAATCACCTTCACTCTGAATGCCTAAACTGACTCGAAGGGATTAGTTTTGATTCAAAACTTAAAATTAATGTTTGCTACTAAATAAGGAACTCAGGTTAACACTGTTAGTTGGTTGATCCATAGATTGTACTTTATTAATACTGATGATCACGCCTTTCAATTTAGGACGATCGTATCATTCATAACATAAAATCTTAAATTAAACCTAAACGCAAAAGCTCTAGAACATCACATCATATTCAGAGAACTAGACTTTATTTTTGCTCAAACCTTAATAAAGATGGAATTAATTGAAATAACTCATCAAAAAGGTTATAGATTCAAAGCATACCATCCAAGACATCAAAGAATCATTGATAGTGAAGAAGAACAAGTTCCTCTGGAGTATCAAGTGAATGTTCCTCCTACACCAAGTGATATTCTAAGACTAAGCTTCTGGGTTTAAAAATGACCATAATGGAAAGTGAAGAAGTTGTGAACCCATTCCATGATCAATATGCTCACATGACGAGCTTCATGAGAAAATGGTTTCAAGCTTTACAACTATGTCTAGATAGACTTCATGAAAGGCAGGATAAAATCTTGCATGAAACAACAATGTTTCAGAGAAGATCAACAATACTTAAAAGAGGATCATAAGAGCTTTCAACAAGAAGTTTGTGATTGGATAAATTGTCATCTATGATCTTGTATGTCATTTTATATCATGTTTTGATCATTTTACATGTCATACCATTTTGACTATCAAGGTTTATTTCAATACTTACATCACTCAGTTTTAATGTCATTCTGATGATGATTTATAATGTTTTTTATGATAATTATTGATGTCACTTGGACTTCTTTGATTGTTTAAAATTGCTTGAATGAAACTATGGAAGATACTTTTTAATATCGGAGGTGTTATGTACCTTTTTTTTCTTATAACAAAAAGGAAAAGAAGAGAGAATATAGGGGAAACTTTGTCAAAAATTTTCCAAATATATATATATATATTGCAAAATTATTAAAGTGCAAGGTAGTTTTTAAAGGCATAAAGTGAGGGGGAATAAAACTGATATAAAAGGAAAATTTCTCACTTTAATAATTATTATTTTTAAATTAGTTTTTGTCATCAATTAAATGGCATGCAATTGGATTTAGTTGTACATTAACCATGATAAAGCCATACGTCTCTTATTCAACATTCTGGAAATTTGGTTGAATATAAAGAGATCATCTCAGTCTAATCGTGCAAAAACATTCTAGTTGTGTTCATGCTTGTCCTAGCCATGCCATTTGATTTGTCCAATCATTCTCTTTTTCAAGCTTGTCCAATTGTGCAACAATTGTCCAGTCGTGTCATATTTAAAGCATTATTAGTCTAACCATGCCAATGTTCTTCCTAGTCATGTCATATTTGTAGCATCCAACCATGCCATATTTGAAGCATTATTAGTCCAACTATGCCAACATGCTTCCAGCCATGTACTACTTTTTAAATAATTCAAGTTATATTTATGTCATGCACAAGTTAACATGTACCCTTTCAAGCTTCTGGATTTTTTTACCTAAACAAAGAAACGGAACAAACCACCTATAATAAGAATCTGTCGCTCGTGTTGAGTGCATTTAAAGTTATTTGTTATAACTCTTATTAAGCTCATCTCAAGTTATCTTTGTCGAAAATTTTAGTTGTTTTTTGGTAGCAACTCAAACTCAACAGGACTTGCTTAGCCTTGTAACCTAGTTTATAAATTAAGCTTCATTTATAGAGAGAAAAGTTAGACACATACACGCAAGAAAAAATAACACAATAGATTTTGTATTCTCTGTTCTCTTTCTAAAACTCTCACTAAGCTTTCACTTTATTCTTTAAGAGTCCAAGTGTAATTAACTTGTATTTTCAACCTTAGAAAGGCATTCGATACTCGCATCTTCTTGTAATAAAAAAACAATTGGGTGAAATCCCAAAGAACTAGTGTATTGGGTGCAATCTCAGATAAACTATGTGATAGTTGAACTCTATGGCAAATTGCTTGGAGAAGTGGATGTAGGAGACTTGCAACAGAAAACTCTGAACCATTCTAAATTGAGTCTTTCTAAACTCTACTCTTTAATACTTGTTTGGTGATTATTGATTACTTGCTTTAACTGTTTGTTTGACTTGTATTTATTATTCTTGTTTATTCTGTTAGTATCTGTTCTATTATAAATTGCTCTATGTACAAATTCTATTTATTGAAAATTTTTGAAGAACCTATTCACCCCTTTTCTAGGTTTATTTTAGCCATTCAAAAGGGCTCATCAGTATCCACATGGAGCACAAATGTGACAAAGCAAATCTAGGTGAAGAGCCTGCTCGAATTCTTGAGTAAATATACTATTCAGGTAGAAAGAGAGAGAGTAAAATGTATGGCTAGGGCTTTTTTGTGTTTGCTTGTGTATATATTTTTAACTTACTTTTTATTATGCAAAAATTGCCTTTCATACATGTGCAGGTATCCCAACATAGTAGAAATTCCAAGCACGCATGACACCTTCAACATATATGCACAGCTAGACAAATAAATACACAATCAGCATAATGTAAGGCCATTTGCAAGGTTGGCACACATATATATGCTAGCCGGCATGACCAAGTCTTACGTAGCTAACACATAACTGTGTGTCAACTGGCATGGCTTGTTTGCATAGTTGGCATACTAAAGTGTGCCAACCGACATGGTCATGCCTTACACAGTTGGTGCACAAATGTGTGTCATTTGTGCTAGGCCATTGAATACATGGTGTTAGCCAACATCACAATTATGTGCAATTCATTCCTTTCATCACGAAATATCTCTCGAGGCTAAGACATAAAAATGTGTCTATCTCAATGATTCCTCGGTATGAACTTATACACATCAATGACTAACACAAATTAAATTACAACCTTATCTCATTGTGGCCATAAATACAAGCAGTCATAGATGTCTTTCAATATTCTCAAGTGAGATATTTTTTCCTATGCTCAAGAGTGACAAATCATTTGTTGATCAACCATCGCCTCCATATATCTCATGATATGGCCAATTACTATCTTTATAGTTATTCTAATTTCGATAGCATGTTAGATAGCGTCAAACCATACCAATCCTCATACAAGATGGTCTAACGACCTCAAATCAAAGGATCATATGCACCTATAGTGTTCAAATGATTGATTCCATAGACATGAAGCAACCATCCATATAGATATCCTCTAGTCAGGTCAATCTGTTGAACATATCTAAAACATGCACCCATATGTTACACCAAGTTATCTATAATAGCTTCAACACGTGAGAACTGTAACTACTTTTGGTGGGGTTGTTTAACACTATGATAATTCTATTATCATTATACATGCCCTTATTCATTGTAATATCAAGATTAGGGTATTTTTAGAATAACCATATAATGTGTACATAAGGTTCTCATGATCAATTGTCTGATCCTTTTGTCACTGTTCTACCATTTCTAAGTGCATGTTATTCATACAATCATATAAATAGTCAACATATGAACTAAATAATAAACAATTCTTTTATTAATTATTAATATAAAATTACATTCACAAGTGCCAAATTTGATCTGCTCTAGGGCATCTACCTTAACTTTCTCCACATATATCTTCATTCAAGAAACTATTCTAAACATAACAAAGTTGCATTTACTAATAGATTTATAACCATGTAAGTGTAGGTGAGTCCATTTGTATTAAACCATTGAGAGTATTATTGATTTATGAAGTTCAAATTTATCTTTCAAAATTCTCTATAATTCTAATGGATCCACTTATTCAACTAACAATCCTTCATGGATATGATGCCCAAAAAATAGTGATCTTAGATTTGTTCTGTTCAGATGTTCTATTTCCTTCTTTAGTCACTTCTCCAAAGCTTATGAATTCTAACTGAAGAACCGTATCAAAAATGCATTCAATGTAATTTTCTCCATCTAATTTTAAAGTAGCACATTGAAACTTTGTGACTTTTGATATTTTCACAATTTTTCCATGATTTTGCAAAATTTAGGTTGCAAATGAGATACAATTATAAATATTTACAATTTGCATTTACAAATGCAAAAACAATTACAAAATAGCATAAATATAAATATCCATAATTTGTGTTTACAAAAGAGAAAATAATTATAATAAAAACTTTCATGGTTTGCATTTCGCAGTTGGGATTATAATAATAATTGATACATTCTTTTGTTTTTTGGTAAATATGATTGAAACAATCATGGTTTGTATTTTGTAAATGAGACAACGATATAATTGAAATATTTATAGTCTATATTTTACAAGCAACCTCCATAGAATAACTATAGCAAAATGAGGATAGGCTTGCATCCATTCTTGGTCTCATATAAAGAAATAGGTGATAGAACTCAATCCAGAGGATTCATTTTTAGAGCACTTGTCACCCATGACTAATGGTGCACTTTACTCCTTCAAGGAAGAAAAAAAATTACTTGATTCAGGAGAGGACTTTCTAAAGTCCCAAGGAAGAAGCAATTCGCCTTACCACAAGAATCCTATGACTTACCATCGGGAATGGCTTTCTTGATAGATGCCCCCTTTTTTCCAAGATCGGTTAGGCCTAAAGTCTCTTTTCCTTATTTCCTCATTGACTTTCTTACTTTACACTTTTTTGGCTAAGAGAATGGAAAGTGGTTTGAGAGCATTCCCCCAAAAAATGGGTTCCTTATTCACTCTACCCAAAAAACCAATCAAAGAGAGTGCACAGGAAAGAAAAGTATACAGAAAAAAGGATGGATAATAATCCGATCATTACAAAAGCTGAAAGAGAAGCAAAATCAAATAAGATACCCCAGAAATAAAAAGGATAATTGTCTCTTATATTACTTATAGGAGTTTTCCGCATAACAAAGAAAAATAAATTCTTCACTGTGGGAGAGCTTTTACCCTATTCTCAAGGAAAAAGGCATTACCCTTTAGCAGGCAGAAAGAAAGACTATTACATACTATATATTCGAGCTTTACAATGGCATAATTGAAACATCTAGAGTTTATATTTTACAAACATGACAACGATATAATTGAAATATTTATAATCTGTATCTTACAAATTGGACGAAAATATAATTGAAATATTAATTATTTGTATTTTACAAATGAAACAATAATATAATTAAAAAATTAATGATATTGAAATGTATCTTAGTAGATCATATTGATAACTTTTTGTAAATATAATTGAATAACTAAGGATATGTGTGTGTCTGTGTGAGTATTTGTAAGTATAATTGAATAACTAAAGATTTTTGTGTGTGTGTGTATATGTTGATTTTCTTTAAGCTTTGAAAAGAGAACTAAAAGGAAAGGTGTGTATCAAATGCAAGCGGGGCTCTATCTATAGAGTTTTCCAGTCTTAGGAAACTACTTCAACATTTAAAGCACCACTTAACCATAGTGCCTGAATGTGGAAAACCAAAACTTACATAATACAAAGCTCAATTTTTTTAGGAGAAATTAGAGGTGGAAAATGAAATTGCCCAACCTTTTGCATTTTAAACAAAAATGCCTATTTCACTGTGAAAAGAAAATGCCCTTCATGCCAAAATCAAAGAAAGCGACAAATTTTCCCTCTCCATTATAGGAAAACGCATTTCTCGTGTGCCCATTTTGCATACTCTCTTTAGCAGTTTTCTCAGGCAAATTTGGCGATGTTTCCCACAACGAAAATGGATAAAAAAGTTAGTAAAACAATCCTTGTCATGTTTTTATACATTTGAGTGAAAAATTTTGTCGATTGGATGCAATATTTGGGTGTTTACAGTTAAGGTTTCAAATTGAAAGATTTGATGAAATTGTGTGATCTGTTGTTGATTTGGATCAATTTTGTTAGGGTTTTTATGTTAGATTAGTTATAAAGTTGGTTGTTGATGAAATGTATTTGAAAAACAAAGTTTGGGAGATGAAATCTCACCACACGAATGGAAATCTCACCACCTACATTCATGTGGTGAGATTTCATGGAGACAGGGAGGTTTTATGCATTTTTCAAACTTTCTAGATCACACATATTCGTGTAGTTAGGGGCTAAATTGCTAGTTTTCAAACAATGAATCATGTGGTGGGGTAGAATTATAATTTTGAAAAATTTGTTAACACACGTATTCACTAGTCAACCATACAAATTAGTGTGACGGACACGTGAATTCGTGTGGTTGACAAGCAAATTAGCATGATAGGGGTAAAATGTATTTTTTCAAAGTTTTCCATCACACAAATTCGCGTGGTGGGTTTTGGTGGGACAAAATGATTTTTTTTTTTCAAAATTACGGGCTTTTTTGATATTTTTCATAAAGAGGCAAACTGAAATTTTTGCATCTTAAGGTTTTGTGACGTGTAAAATTCGAATTTGACATCTGTTTTTGTGAATAATGTATCTACGTTTAAAATTGAATAATTTCTAATACAAAATTGATATTATTATAATGTAAATTTTTACAGGGAGCTCAACAAAAGAGAAAAAGGGATGAGGGAAAGGATGAAATGAGATTTCATATTGAAAAGCACTTTAAGGCTTAAGTTACTACACATAGATATAAAGATGTAAGAGCCATGATTAAGAAAATATTTTGGGTACCTATTTTGGACCCTTCCTGGACCTTAAGGATAGCCAATTTAGTGGGGTGTTAATACACTCTTTCATCCTCAGAGTGGTAAATAAGATGAATTTGATAGAGGAGTTATGAGTTTGAGTTAATGAGGTTGACGTGAGGTTTAACCCATACAAGTTTACCATTATGATAGACCTTCGATTCAATTATATGTTGGATGTTGACATGTATATTTCATCAAAGGCCACCGATTAGATTCGTTAGCCATATTATCACGGGTGTAAGTTAGTTACATATGTTAATCTGAGTCATGTTTTCTAATAGAGGTTGTAGTGGAAGGATGACATTGATATAGTAAAGTTGACATTGTTCTTTTATCTTTACATGGGATTATTAGGGAGTAATTTGAGGAAAACAATCCCCCAAAAAATATTACAATTGGCTAATAATCTTGATAGGTTTAATGCATATTCGTGAGGAGTACGGGTGTGGTAGATGACATATCGATCGATTTGTGATAATATTTCCCGAATTTTTATTGATTTCGGCCTAGTAAAGAAGAAGGAAAACCTTATGAAACAACATGGTATCATAGGATTCTCTTTAGTATTCCAGGTAATTATGACATTTATTAATTTAAAAAAAATTGTGATTAAAATAGAATTAATTTAATACAATTATAATTTTATAAAGTAACTGATTTAAGTTGAAATTGCAGTTTTTGATATATAAGGCACTGGACACACTACATCGATGGGTGGAAATTTTGTCAGTTTCAAGATCTACCCAAATGTTAAGGTGGCACACAAAAGGTATCTCGAGATGAGATGTTATCTCAACTATCTTCACTGGAAATGCAGTAAGTTTTAATTTGTTATTGATTTAAATATGTATAAGGTATAATAACAGAGTTCACTTAAACAAAAATTTACAGGATGATATTAATTTCCCACTAGTTTTATCTTTGGTGGAGAAAGTCACAGACTAGTTTGACAATATTGTCCAATACATGGGAATGTCGGATAGCCAATCTTTTTTGTCGACATCACCTCGATCCTCATCAAGAGATATATCATCAGGTCTTTTTGATGTTGCTTTTCTAGTCATTGATTCGTCTAATATCGAGGCTCCTATTCAACCTCTTATCACCGAGCACACTCATGCCACCAAGCTCATTCCTATCGATACCCCTGCTATGACCTATTGATGAGTGTATATCATTGGAGCCTTCTATTGTGGCCCTTACCACTGAGCGCACGTCAAATGATCCCCTCATCAATGGATAAGATTTCTCTATTCATTACTTTGATGTTGCATTAACTCAATAGGGTAATCTTATCTTAAATCAATTGACTTGTATGAAGGATATGATGAGTCATATGAAAGATAAGATGAGTCGTATGAAAGACATGATGACTCGTATAAAGGAGACATGATCTCATCTCCACACAGATACTATCAGACAAGTAAAAAAGTTAATAATATATCAGATATTCTAGTTATTTAAATATGCAAACATGTAATTGAATATGTTGTTACAGTTTGTTTGTGATGATGATGACAAACTATCGAGAGGGGATTTGATATTCCTATTTACACCTATTATCGAAGTAAGTGATAAACTTTCTGAGTATATTGGAAATGATATTTCAAAAATATTTTTAGTATTTTGTTAACTTATGGTCGTTGATATTGTTACAACATTAGTTTTGATAAGGGACCATATAGAGAGGATTCTATATTGAGTTTTGATGTAGGCAATGATAGATCATCGCATGAGGTTTCCTCATTGATATCTTCTATAATGGTTCAGGTAATTATAACATCATTTGTAAATGTTATATCCCAATTCATCATTCGTTTATTGATTCCCTGTTAACTTCTTACTGTCAACATTGTGACAGTGGTCTAGCATTTATGAGGCTGCATCGAAGAGGGATCTCATATTGACATTTGTTCCGATAGTAGAGGTATGTATAATATCGACTATAGACCTAATAATCTTTGTTACGTAACTCCTTGCTTAACTAGTATAAAATGTTAATATTATTATAAGATGTCGGCGATGATGGATTGTCCTATGAGGTTTCCCTATTGACACCTTCTACGATGATTCTGGTAAGTATAACATTGTTTGTTAATATTATATCTCAATTACACATTCAATTACCAATTCCCTATTAACTCGTTGCTATCAACATTGTCATAGTGTCCCAGTGTCGAAGAGGCCACATCGAGGGAGGATCCCATGTTGACATTTGTTCCTATATTAGAGGCACATACAATGTCAACTGTATACTTTGTAATTTTTGTGAAACAATTTGATTAACCAATAATTTATGTTAATATTGTTACAGGATGTCGACAACGACGATGGATCACCCCATAAGGATTCCCCATTATCACCTTTTATGATGATTGAGGTAAACTGTTAGATTAACCAATATAAATTGTTAATTTTGTTAATATAAATTATCAATTACCTTGTATCTATTGTTATGATAAGATATCCGATTGGTCTCTCTCAACACACTAAGTAAGGGAAAAAAGGTGATTGATATTGCTTCTCAGGATGACAAGTTAACTAACGATATAGTTCAGCTTCTGACATAGGGGGAGATAGTTCAGGTATGCAAATTTCATAAATGTTTTCATTATATCTTGTACGTTTGATTGAAAAGTATATTATTTATTTACTGATTTCATGTATTTAACTCCAACTGGTCTAAAAATTTGATATAGTCGACCTGACCTTACTTATGGATTCCTCGACCATGACTCCTGCCTTATAAAAGGTATTGAAATAAATTTGAAAATCTTACGAGTTAATATAATTTTAAATAACATATGATTTGTTTTAGTATAGTATTTTCGCATACTTTGTGGTTGACATGTCAAGAAGGGACCATTTGTTCATAGCCTATACACAAATTTGTTAAAACTATAGATTCAACGAGTGAGACCGATTGTGCCATTATTGAGTATCGGGCATTAGAAAATTTTCTTGAAATAGTATACAAAACCAGATTTGTTCAAGAAATAGAGGTATACAATACAAGGATGAGGACCAAAATTACCTTTTATGACATAGTCACATCTAGATGGTTATCCAATGAAGTGAGTTCACTTGATCAATTAATTTTGTTTTTTAATATAAAATATCATTTAGGTCGTGATAATATTATATTATCTATTTTTACAACACGTGGATTCGTTTTTAGGATTATTACATTGATAACAACATGATGTTACTGTAGAGGTTCGTTAGAATTAGATGACAATTCTGACTTGTTTTGTGGCACACATCTTTCGTGAGTGTGTCGTATGGATAAAAGATCAGTATAACTATCAGTTTTCTCCACTCTTTACACGACTAGTAGATGCGGATTATCCCCCTAACTTACATTTATAACCCTAGGGTGTAGTGGATGAGGTTCATATTCGATTCTCAATTACTTTACAATGATAACTGACTTAAGGTCTAATATATGTATTTTGTCCATGTGTGTAGGTTTTTATCCTTAAAAACTTCGATAATGCACATTGGGTTACAGGTGTCCTAAGTTTGAAAGAATGGAAGATTATAGTTTATGACTTGTTATAAAGTTTTACTATTTACCCAGAGATATTTAGTCGGAAGATGTTGGGGTATACGTCGATGATACCACATTTGCTAGTTGTGACATCATTTTGGTTTTATGCGGGTCGTACTCCATTGCATTATTTATTTGCATTGCATAGGGTCATGGATATATCGCAGTAGACCCCCCAATCAAGTGATTATGGGGTGTTTATGTTATGATACATCAAGTGCTTAACACTTAACCGATCATTATCTTTTGAGGCGAAGGACTAATTACGCCTAGGCACATGTTTAGGCACACAACTATTTTTCTAGGATATTAACTGACTATTATATTATGAGCATTTGTATGTGTATATATGTTTATATATGCATAGGCTTTTGCGTTAGTATGTATATATGTTTGTTTATTTATATGCGTTTGTCGTTTATATAATTACTATAAGTGATAGGTATAGTGAACAAAAAATGACTAAAAGTGGATATATGAAATCAACATTGACAAATATAATGATTGCAAACCAAAATCTTATAGATACATTAACAAGTACAATCTCAAGTTTTAAAAATAATATATTACAATCACAAACTTTATTTTTAAATTCACAAGCACAATCACAACTTTTATATCAGAATGAATAAGTACAATTACAAATGTAGTTATCTTTCACCTTTCTTTTTACTTCCTGAATTTGATGATATAGAACTAGGAATCGGAAGAGGACTCTTGCAATTCTGTCTCATATATGTCCAGGTTTGTGACATTGGCTATAAATAAGTTGTTCAACAACCTCTCCTTGTGAAAGATGTTTGTTTTTATTTGTTGGATGCACCTCCAAGTTTGAAGACATGCATATTCACCAGTCAACCATGTGAATTCATGTGATGGACATGTGAATTCATATGGTTGACACACAAATTTGCGTAGTGAGGGGCAAAATGCTTTTTTTCAAAGTTTTCCACCATACAAATTCATGTGGTGGGTTTTGGTGAGGTAGATGATTTTTTTCAAAGTTATGAGCTTTCTTGATAATTTTTGTATAAGGGGCAAATTAAAATTTTTGCATCTTAAGGTTTTTGACATGTAGAAATCAAATTTAATATTTGTTTTTCTGAATAATGTATCTATGCTTAGAATTGAATAATTTCTAATATAAATTGATATTATCATAATGTAATATTTTTACAAGGAGTTTGACAAAAAAGAAAAAGGGATGAGAGAAAGGATGAAATGAAATTTCATATCGAAAAGCACTTCAAGGCTCAAGTTACTATATGTGGATATAAAGATGTGAGAGCTATGATTAAGAAAATATTTTGGCATACCTATTTTGGACACTTCCTAGACCTTAAGGATAGCCAATTTAGTGGGGTGTTAACACACTCCTTTATAATCAGAGTGGTAAATAAAGTGAACTCGAGAGAGAAGTTATGGTTTCAAGTTAATGAGGTAGATGTAAGGTTCAGCCCGTATGAGTTTGCCCTTATGATAGGTCTTCTATTCAGTCATATGTTGGATATTGATATGTATATTCCATCAACGGCCATAGATCGAATTCACCAGACATATTTTCATAGGTGTAAGTTAATTACATGCACTAATCTAAGTCCCGTTTTCTAACAGAGGTCGTAGAGGGAGGATGACACTGATTTAGTAAAATAGACAATGTTGTTTTATCTTTACATGAGATTATTAGGGAGTGATTTGAGGAAAACAATCCCCTCGAAGAAATTACAATTGGCTGATAATCTTGATGGGTTTAATGCATACTCATGAGGAGTACGGGTGTGGTAGATGATGTATCGATCAATTTGTGATAATATCTCACGAATTTTTATGTATTTAAGCCTAGTAAAGAAGAGGAAAACCTTATGAAACAACATGGTATCATGGGATTCTCTTTAGCATTCCAGGTAATTATGACATTTATTAATTTTAAAAAAATTGTGATTAAAATAGAATTGATTTAATATAATTATAATTTTATAAAGTAACTGATTTAAGTTAAAATTGCAGTTTTGGATATATAAGACACTAGACATATTACATCGATCGGTGGACATATCACTAGTTTCAAGATCTACTCAAATGTTAAGGTAACACACAAAAGATATCCTAGGATGGGACGTTATCTCAACTATCTTCACTGGAATTGTAGTAAGTATTAATTTGTTATTGATTTAAATATGTATAAGGTATAATAACAGAGTTCACTTAAACAAAAATTTGTAGGATGATATTAATTTCTCACTAGTTTTATCTTCGATGGAGAAAGTCATAGACTGGTTTGACGACATTGTCCAATACATGGGGATGTCAGACAGTCGGTCTTCTTCATCGAGATCACCTTGATCCTCATCAAAAGATGCATCATCAGGTTTTTCTGATGTTGCTTCTCTGATCATTGATCTGTCTGATATCAAGGCTTTTATTCAACCTCTTGTCACTGAGCCATTCTTATCAATGCCTCTGTTATGACCCCTGTCGGCGAGCGTTTATGATCAGAGCCTTCTATTGTGCCCCTTACTACCAAGTGCACATCAGATGATCCCGTTGTAGTAGATAAGATTTCTCCATTAATTACTTTAATGCTATATTGGCTCAATGAGGCAATCTTATCTTAGATCAGTTGACTTGTATAGAGGACATGATGAGTCATATGAAAGATAAGATATGTCGTATAAAGGACATGATGACTCGTATAGAAGAGACACGGTCTCATCTCTGCACAGATACTATCAAACAGGTAAAAAAGTTAATAATGTACCAAATATTTCAGTTATTTAAATATGCAAACATATAATTATATATGTTGTTACAGTCTCCTCGTGATGATAATGACAGGCTATCGAGAAGGGATTTGACACTCCCATCTGCATCTACTATCGAGTTAAGTGATAAACTTTCTAAGTATATTGAAAATAATATTTCAAAAATACTTTTAGTATTCGGTTAACTTGTGGCAATTGATATTGTTGCAATATCAATTTTTTGATGAGGGAATATCTAAGGAGGATTCTATATTGACTTTTGATGTGGGCGATGATAAATCATCGCATGAGGTTTCCCCATTGACATCTTCTATGATGGTTCAGGTAATTATAATGTTGTTTGTAAATGTTATATCCCAATTCAACATTCGTTTATTAATTCTCTGTTAACTTGTTACTGTCGACATTGTGACAGTGGCTTGGTGTTTATGAGGCTGCACCGAGAGGGATCCTATATTGACATCTGTTCCGACAATAGAGGTATGTATAATATCGACTATAGACCTTGCAATCTTTGTTACATAACTCTTTGCTTAACCAATATAAAATGTTAACACTGTTACAAAATATTGATGATGATGGATTACCCCATAAGGCTTCCTCATTGACACCTTTTATGATGATTCTCGCAAGTATAACGTTATTTATTAATATTATATCTTAATTACACATTCAATTACCAATTCCTTGTTAACTCGTTATTGTCAACGTTCTTATAGTATCCCAGTGTTGAAGAGGCCACATCGAAGGGGATCCCATATTGACATATATTTCGACATTAAAGGTACATACAATGTCAACTATATACTTTGTAATTTTTGTGAAACAATTCGATTAACCAATAATTTATGTTAATATTGTTACAGGAGGTCGACGACGATGTTAAATCACCCCATGAGGATTCCCCATTATCACCTTCTATAATGGTTGAGACAAACTATTAGATAAACCAATATAAATTGTTAATTTTATTAATATAAATTATCAATTACTTTTTATCTATTGTTATGATAGGATATCCGATTGGTCTATCTCAACACACCAAGCAAGGGGATAAAGGTGATTGATATTGCCTCTCAGGATGATGAGTTGACTAACGATATAGTTTAACTTCTGACATAAGGGGAGATAGTTCAAGTATGCAAATTTCATAATGTTTTCATTATATCTTGTACGTATGATTGAAAAGTATATTATTTATTTATTGATTTCATGTATTTAACTCCAGCTAGTTTAGAAATTTGATATAATCGACTTGACCTCTCTTATGGATTCTCCGATGATAACTCCTGCTTTACAGAAGGTATTGAAATAAATTTGAAAATCTCACGAGTTAATATTATTTTAAATAGCATATGATTTGTTTTGGTATAATATTTTTGCATACTTAGTGGTTGACTTGTCAAGAAGGAATCACTTGTTCGTAGCGCATGCACAAATCTGTTAAAACCATAGATTTAATAGGTGAGACTGGTTGTGCCATTATCGAGTATCGAGCATGAGAAAATTTTCAAGAAATGATATGCAGAACCTAATCTATTTGAGAAATGTGAGGTATACAATACAGGGATGAGGACCAAAATTGCTTTTTGAGGCACAATCATAGACACATCTTGATGGTTATCTGACGAAGTGAGTTCACTTGGTCAATTAATTTTGTTTTTTTAATATAAAATATCATTAAGATACATGATAATATTATATTATCTATTTTTAAAGCACGTGGATTCGTTTTTGGGATTATTACATCGACGACAACATAATGTTACTACAGAGGTCCATTAGAACTGGACGACAATTATGACTTGTTTTGTTGAACACATCCTTCATAAGTATGTCATATAAATGAAAGATCAATATAACTACCAGTTTCCTTCGCTCTTTATATGATTGGAGGATGCAAATTATCCCCCTAACTTATATTTGCAATCCTGGGGTGTGGTGGATGAGGTTCATATTCGATTCTTAATTACTTTACAAGGATTACTAACTTAAGGTCTAATATATGTATTTTGTTAATGTGTGTAGGTTTTTATCCCAATAAACTTCGATAATACAAATTGGGTTGTAGGCATCTTGAATTTGAAGGAATGGAAGATTATAGTTTACAACTCGTTATAGAGTTTTACTACTGACCTAGAGATATTTGGTCTTCTGTGGGTCATACTCCATGGGACAATCCATTTGTATTACATAGGGTCATGGATATACCATAGTAGACGCCCCTATTAGACGTTTGTGTTGTGTTCATGTTATGATACATCGAGTGCTTAGCACTTAACTGATTATTATCTTTTAAGGTTGAGGACTTATTAGGCTTAGACACATGTTTACTCACACAACTGTTTTTCTAGCATATTGATTGACTATTATATTATAAGTATTTGTATATGTATATATATTTATTCATTCATATGTTTTTGCATTAGTATGTATATATGTTTGTTCATTTATATGAGTTTGTCTTTTATATAATTACTATAAGTGATAGGTATAATGAATAAAAAATGACTAAAAAAGGATATATGAAATCAACATTGACATATATAACGATTACAAGCTAAAATCTCATAGATACATTAACAAATACAATCACAAATTTTAAAGATAATATATTACAATCACAAACTTTATATATGAAGTAATAACTATAATCACAACTTTTATATCAAAATATATTATAATCACAAACTTTATATTTAAAGTAACAAGTACAATTACAACTTTTATATTAGAATGAACAAGTACGATTACAAGTGTAGTTATCTTTCACTTTTCTTTTTACTTCATAAACTTGATGGTACGAAATTAATAATCAGAACAGGACTTTTACAATTTTGTCTCATATGTCCAGGTTTATGACATCGACTATAATTAAGTTGTTCAATAACCTCTCCTTGTGAAGGACATATGTTTTTATTTGCTAGATGCACCTCCAAGTTTGAAGACTTTCACATACATTTGACAATCTTTTCCTCTGCCCAAGGTGTTATCGGACTAAGCATATACAAATCATATAAATATAAACAAATATGATAAGTAATTAAGTATAATTATACATAAACATATTTATAACATGTTATAATATTGAACATGCACTTATTTGCATGATTTCTCCTTTTTATAAAATTATCACTATAATGTATCTTTGATAAACTCGATAAGCATAATAATAGGTAAACATCGAGCGTGTCTGATAAGTGCATCAAATGACTTAGCAATATTGGTAATCATTATATTGTATCTATGTCCTAGGAAATATGCCTTGCCCGTCGATTAAAACCCACCTCACACAGGTACACTGTTATATCAAGCTACATATGAGACAACAACTTCATTATCTCTCGAAATTCATAATCTGCATATGCCTTACTTGCTTTCTAATACATCCGCGTGACTTTTGCATTCTTCTTGTACTTGGATCGGACAATAGCCATGATGTACACTTGGAAATACTTTAACCATTGCAGAGAATGTACTAACATGTTGATCTGAAATCATTGCTAAATGAGATACCTCACCTAAACAATCCTTTAACTTTATTAAAAACCAACCCTATATGTCATGATCATCCCTAAGTCTGATGCCAAAAGTCAATGGATATATCTGATTATTACCATCCAATGCAACAATGATAAATAATTAACCTAGATATCTACCCTTTAAGAAGGCAGCGTCAATACAAATGATTGACCGAATATGTTTTTGGAATACACGGATGATACAATCCAATGCCATGTAAAGGTATTTAAATGGATCTTACTCATCCGTTAATGTATGTGTC
Organism: Mangifera indica; assembly: GCF_011075055.1. Lineage (NCBI taxonomy): Eukaryota > Viridiplantae > Streptophyta > Magnoliopsida > Sapindales > Anacardiaceae > Mangifera > Mangifera indica. Next base: position 6,770,586 of record NC_058140.1, read on the forward strand.
ACAGTTCCCGAATTACAACTAACTAAATTGTAATAATACTTTGGCAACAACATAAACAACTCTTCTGATGTGCTCCTTTATGATTAAAGTGCCCAATTTCTCGTCTGTCATACTTGTGCATATGATATATCAATTTTATATCGGTCGGCAATATCTGCAATAATTTCCTTTGGTTGATAAACCCGATCAACCAATATAAATCTCATCCTCAAAATTTGCCTTGACACTTGCCTATGATAAGGTAATATCTGATCTCTAGAATTTGTGTGATGGGTATCCATATGACATAGTTCAAAACTGTCACTTTCTCCTATCCTCACTACCTGTCACGCCATTTACATTATTTATTAAAACATTTGACCTTCTATCTGAGTGTGTCTGACTTGTACACTTTAAACTGATATCCTTTTTTAAGAGCTTTTTGAGTTATCTCATCAATGATATGTTTTTTACTCGAAAATAATGTACCAATTTTTGGAGAATCACTATCTTTTTGCATTTCTGGGTTTTTAGATGTAGATGGCTAGCCAGGAAAAGGTGGTAACCAATGAAATGCATCATTATGAACATTCCTACCATCAAGATTTGTTTGCGAAAAACTACTTATACTTCCAATATCTTCATTAACATGCGTCTTCTCTTTGAACTTTAGTTCCTTGATGGGACTATCATGCATAACCTTCTCTTTAAATTCACTCCAATTTGGAAATTTTTCTTCATTGGCATGAACAAATTCTTCTGCACTATACAATACATCAACATCATTTAAGTATGCAACGTCTTTCTCAGAAAATTTTTGTTTCGAATTGATTCCAATATTTCAAATCCCTCATAAACCAATCTCTTGATCTTTTAGATAACTACTCGACTCACCACCTTGTAAACTTTCATTTGCTTGTTGAACCTCATAACTATCATTATTAACTGTAGTTGTTACAAAAACTAGAACACACTCTTTAAAAAGATTAGATAGACCATTAATAACCTCAACATCTTTATAATTCAAAGTTCAACGTGATGCCATCCTCAAGATGCTTTGGTTTCATGTTTATCTAAATGTTAAATATCTTTCGATCTATGTTACATTTTTCGCTCACAATTTGGATTAATCCCTTGAATGTTGAATGTTTTGAAATTTTAATCAATTTCTTATTACCTCTAACATATTTTATTATAGTGTCATCTCTTTCTATCCATTTAGATTAAGTCTACAATAAAATATATAATCAGTATAAATAACATGACTGAAAATATTATTTATAGATTTGTGTTACATCATTTTATTAATAAGTTTGAATTTCATGATTTTATTTCTATTGCACAATTACACCTATTTCATAATTCGATTATATATTGTGACTATTAATATACTTTGATTAATGTGATACTAATTTATAAAAATATCATTTTACCTTTATATTATAAAATATCATTTCACCTCATACTACTATAATAATTACAAAATACCTCCTATAATTTTTATCAATTTACTTTTTACACACAACTCTAACTTATTATATAAAACATCATATATAATTATATTATCAATAAAATAATAATGATTAAAGTTATATCACAAACTTTTTTTTTCGTTCAAAATCTCGATTATGAACTTATTTTCTCTCTCCAAAATTCTTTCTTAGATAATGAATAAAATTATATATGTTAAAGATAAATGAAAAATATAGTTTATATAGAAATAAAGGAAAAATAGTTTAGTATCTTTTTTGATATTTAGAGAACTTTTGTTTAAGTCTTTTATAATATAGATATTTTATTTAAACCCTAAAATTAGGTAAATTTATTTATTATCCTTAAAAAAAATAGTAATTTAATTAATTTCGCTTTTTTTAATTCATCAAGATAATATAAACGCTAGCGTGGCCAGCCACCGTTTATTTCTTAAGGCCACCGCACTCTAGAAGTAACAGTCTAACAGAATGATTATCCCGTCTTATTCTCTCCCTTCGTCATTCTTCATCAACATTAAAGTTACGTGCTCTTCGCAGAAAACTAAACTCCCAATTGCTAGAGAAAGATTAACGTTATGTTCATGTGGAAGACGGCATTTCATCGAAGCAGCAACCACCACAGCTTTACTCCCACTAAAACCTTCCTCCTCCTCTGAATTACTTTCTGATTACACGGTAAGAAATATAATATCTGTGGACTTTATGGATCCTGAGCTTTATATTTTTGAATAGTGAAGTTACAGTTTGATGTATATAGTATATGTTGAAGAGGGTTCATCCTCCAAGACCGAATTGGTATGAGGAGTTCTATGCGTCAGTTATGAATTCAAGCATGGATTCATACGAGGCAGAGGTTTGTGCCCATTTGAAGTGAATTAAGTTCCAAAGTTTACTGATTTCCTCCTAATAATTACTTTCCTTATAATGTCCACAGTGTAGCTGAACAGATGAAATTTCTTTTTTTTGGTTAGATTGCAGTTTATAAATCACAGATTTTTGGTAATTTGAGGGGAAATGCAGAGAAAGTGTTGGAGATTGGGATCGGAACTGGCCCTAATCTCAAATACTATGCCAATGATCCTAATATCCAGGTTTTTGGTGTTGATCCGAACATAAAGATGGAGAAGTATGCTCAGGCGGCGGCAGTGGCTACTGGTTTGCCTCTCACAAACTTCAAATTTCTCCAAGCAGTATGTATCCTAGTAATGTAGCATGAATACCTTATTGAAATATTATTTATGATGTTAAATTCTGCCTGTCAATTGTAGAGTTGAAGAAGAAATATCTCCACATTTAGGAATGAAAGCGGGTCTAGCACAGGATACTTGAATTTCTTTATATTCCTATATGCAACCAAACCAGCATGTAGTGAAGCATATCATCAACTTTTATATTAGATTTTAATTAGCAAGTTGACTTATTCAAGGTACAATAGCATAACTGGCCATGTTCTTCGCCTTGCTGTGGCATTTAACTCTTGACTTCTTCAGTTTACAGTTCCTTTAGGCCCTTCCGTAACCCATAAGTGTATCTATGAAATAGAGAAAGTCATACACGAGTGATTTGAAACACTTGGCTTTCCTTAGAGCTTGAAGGTGTCAGATAACAAGATAAGATGCAATTTTATCACTGCATTGTTTCAAAATTGAATTCAATAGCATAAGAATTTTATGCTGAAACTCTTTAGGAATGTTTACTTTGTCAATGTTTCTGTTTTGATGTTAGGCCAATATTAAAGGTAAATACTATCATTTGGCCCGCCCTTGATAACTCAAGTGTTGAGATTAAGTAATTTTTTGACATCCTATTGGAGCAAATGTCTGTGCCAGTATCAATTGTATTTGTCAAAGTTTATTACATAAAATACTTGATAATTTGATTTGATATTTCTTTCATAGTCCTGTATACACTTGTTAAGTTCTTTACATACTGAGGGTGTTAATGACATCTACTTGTCCAGGTTGGGGAGGCAATTCCATTGCGTGATGAATCTGTAGATGCTGTTGTCGGAACGCTTGTCTTGTGTTCAGTTAAAGATGTCGGTATGACACTACAAGGTAACGGAGTTTTGAGGTTCTCAGATACTTCTTAGATTATTCGACATATAGAATTTATTTCTTTGAAGAAATTTGTAATCAGTGATTCTGGCATTTTTGTTAATTAGAGGAAGAAACACTCTGTTTTCCATAAATGGTAACTTTTGTGATTTGAGTCTTTTGCTAGAAGAAAAGAATATATCAATAATGTTTATTGCATATTGCTTTTGAAATCTTCCATATTTATTTGCTGTACCGTTTATTCTTTAAATTAGAGCTTAAATTAAGTCATTACTACAACTGACGGAGACAGTTTGAAATTGAATCATAGGTCGTCATTTATAATCTTAACGGAGCTTGTAAATGACAAAAAATAGGCTAATATTACTTGCGGTTATATGATTACAATATTACTTTCATGGCATTTTAAAATTCGTTAAGTTTTGATAATTACATCATAAAATCCATGCCCAACTTGTCTCTTTGTGATGTTAACTAATTTATCTCTGACGGAAGGTAATCGAAATCATTTTCGTTGCCTCATTTCTTTTTATTTAGATACCTGGAGTAGTGAAAAAAACCTGATAAATTGCAATGTTTACAAATTTCTTTAGAGGTAAAGAGGGTGCTGAAACCCAGTGGGCTTTATGTATTTGTTGAACATGTGGCTGCAAAAGGTATTAAAAGCTTAAATTTGTAGTATTAGTATGACAGAGAAAAGATTGTGATTTACTGATTGTTGAACTTGGTGAATGTGGTTTGTCATTGTTAACACTGTTGCTGTTGTTTCAATGTTGCAGACGGAACACTTCTTAAATTCTGGCAAAGTGTTCTAGATCCTATACAGCAGATAGTTGCGGATGGTTGTCACCTTACCAGAGAATCAGGAAAGGACATATCTGAAGCTGGATTCTCAGGACTGGAAGTTGGGAATGTATATTTGTCTAATGCCTCACTCATAAATCCTCATGTGTACGGCATAGCTTGTAAATAGCAACAATAATCCTCATGTCAATCAAGTTAACCCTGTTAATCACTTCAGTCTATCAGATTTTGATTTGGTAGGCCACGTTAAATCTCTTCCCAATATTTACAATCAGTGCACAGCTCTAAGTTTTATAACGGGATCGATGTATTTGTTTGGTGCAGTAGTACTCGTAGCTTGACAAAATTTTTGGAGTTTATTTCTTTAAGCAATCTCTGTTTTCAGAAGGGGTAACTTGATCATCTATGATGAATATTTGGGCCGCTAAAGACTGTCTTGGGTGGGCTTGTTGATAGAGTAGTTTGCACCAGATGGAGCATAATTCAGTTACTTTCATTACATTTTTTGGGTTTTTGGACTGATGGACGTTTTAACATTATTTATTTTGATGTCATGTTTTTAATTTAATTAGAAAAATTATGACATTTACTATGGCCAATGAAGTTTTGCAAATTATGGTGGGTAAACAAAGATTCATTTAAGTTGTGTGGTTAAATTATTTCTTGTTCAAATTTATGAAAATGATGTTAAAGAAATAACTAGTTATTATACAACGATTACACGCAACAAGATATATTATTTAACTTTAGATCAACTCCAAATGCGGATAAAAGCTCTTTTGCAAACAGACAATAGGAAAGATAAATTTTATCAATTATGTAATCTAATGTGATTGATTAGATTCATTCTTCTTATTATTGATCCTCTTGATATTATACTATCATTGCTCTCATCCCTAAGTGTGATAACCCCTGGAAATGCAATGATTTTTGGCCCATCTCTTATTGCAACAACCTATATAAATGCTTTACAAAAATTATTGCTATTGAAATCAAAGTTGTTCTTCTTGGTTGATTAATAGAGCTCGAGGAGTCTTTATCGAATGAAGGAAAATATGAGATAATATTCTTGTTTGTCAAGAGTTTTTGCACAACTACTATAAGGGCTCTACCCAGATTAAATAATGTGCCATTGAAGTGGATCTTATGGAAGCCTATGATTTGACTAATTAGAAATTCTTTCTTTCTACTTTTAAGCTCCTCAGATTTCACCCCAAGCTCATAAAATTGATTGAAACATGTATTTCTTCTCCTAAATTTTTTGTCCCTCTTAATGGTTTGGTTGCTTTATTTGGTAGCTCTAAAGGTTTAAGGTAAGAAGATCCCCTTTTCACTACCTCTTTGTCATAGGCATAGAAGTCCCTTCTTGCCTCCTTGAAAAGCTTCCTACTAACAACTCTTTCTAATTCCATTGGAGATGCAAAGACACCAAAGTCACCTATTTATGTTTTTTTTGGATGACCTTATGATGTTTTGTCATGCGAATGAGATATCACTCACTCCTTTTATGGAGGCTTTATGTAAATTCCAATCTTGGTCCAGTTTGAGAGCTAATTATTCTAAGAGTAATAACTTCTTTGGGGATAATTTAGAGAGGAGAAAGATAGTCTTATTGGTGTTGCTAACTTTAAAGAAGGTAAGCTTCCTATTTAATACTTAGGGCTCTTCTTGTTAGTGTGTGCCTTTAAAACCATTCGTATTGTCAGTTTTAAGATATTTTATCTTGTATATATATGTAATAATTTATTATTAAAAGAAAGAGTTTTTTTTTTTTATTCATATACGCAAACCGTTTCCTTTATTTGTATAAATTTAAAGTATGTATATGAATTGTACAAATAATTCACTTATAATATAAAACTAAATTATCAAATTGTTCTTTACAGACGTGATATAAATTGGGCAATAATATCATATAGTAGGAATATTAAATACCTTTATTGAATATCATGAGATAATATTAATATGGATGATGATGATAGTCATGTCACTAGGGCATTAGTATGGATTGACAGCTTGTGAACTGTTTTTCAAACGTGGTCTATAATGATAAGTCTCATGGTTATTAAATCATAGTCAATGACTTATCATATGATTGTACTAATATAGAAAGTGATCATTTGACTTAAGATATCATGGTTAGATTCGATATAGATGCGTATGGTTCATATGGTGTATAAATACATGGTTAATCATATTCCATACGAAAGGCTATGATGGTCCTGCGTTGTTTGTATGTAGAGATGAATGATGATCAAGACGAGATCTGTTGACTCAGAGATATTGGATTCAAAGTATTTGCTGACTTGATTCAATTTTGGATTCCTGAACGAATGTTGATAAATATTAAAAACCAAAATCTCTAGCTAGAGTATAATATACGTTATAAGAAGGTTATTTGTGATGACACATTCTAAATATATCAATTGACAATTTGTAAAGTATTAAGATTAGGGTTTTGACATATTATGAGCACGAGCTTGATCAGGATCAAACAACAAAAGGATCTTCCTTACACAAAATGTACAATTAAGAAGTTAGGTTCGATGGAGTGTTTCTTTATCGTGGTTTAAGGATTATGACACATTGCTAGATGTTTACTATAGTCGTTGAGTCTTCAAAGATGTTTTTTGGATTATCCTAAAAAGGATCACAGTTACACCACAGTGAACCTAAAGGGTTACACCAATAAAACAAACATTTTAAAGAGTGAGAATTAATTATCTGAGGTTGGCTAGTACCATTCGATGGGTAATAAAAATTACATCATATAAAGTGTTATATAGGTGTGAAATGACACTTTTAGAGTTAAGGTGTTTATGAGATAAAATTAGGGTGGCTAAAGTATATGTATGAAATACATACATAGTTATAGTTTGAACTGAGAATTTACAAGGACCAAATAACAAATAGATATTTGCTAACTAAGTCATCATTATATAGATGTGTATTTTAGTTCATTTTGGCTTATGAAGTTCATTTGAAGTAAAAAACACTTGTCTCACTAAAACTCTTCCTTTCCCTTCTCTCTAAGAATTCTACCAAGGAGATTTAGCTTATTTTGGTGGACTGCTTTAAAGGCTTGACATTTGTGGAGCTATCATCCATCATTCTACACCAAACTTTAAAGCTTGGAGTAAGTACAATCACTAATCCTTCTTGATCTTTTTCTACAGCATTGATTCTTGAATACATGTTACATGCACGTTGTTTTTCCATCACTTTCTTCACCAACATTTTTCAAATGGTATTAGAGCTCTTTTAGGCTCTTGTATATTTGATTTTGAGCTAATTATGTGTTATTTATGCATGACGGTATGTGTATATGACATGGGTATACATGAATGTTACTGATTTGCCATGAAATCATGTTTTTCGAGCTATTTTGGTATAATACTTCTTGGACTTGGCTTTTTTTCTTTCTTTTTATATTCTAATGATTTTAAGATGAAGAATATATTCATATATCATCTAAGATATGTATATGATGACTAGTTCATGGGATACATGTATATATGCTTGAATGTGACCTGTATGTGCTTATTTGGCTTGTAAATTGAATTTCCAATTTTTGAATCTCATTACATGTCTCGACCATGATGTGTATTATGATATACATTGCATTTTTTAATGTTGTTTTTAGGTATGGTACATGAAACACGAGTTAGGGACATGCATGTATGATATATGTATGGAAATTTTTAAATATATGGAGGTAAGTTGTCATATATGAATTTATCTTTTGCAATATTCAAATAAAAGTTACATTTTTGAGATTTTGAATTAAACATACTAAATGTAAGCTTTAATGATGATTAAAGTAATTTTGGGTAAAAAATAAGGCATATGGAATTAATGTAATTACATATGGATAGAATTTTTTATGCATGGTAAAAGGAGTTTTATATAACATGATGAATGACATGAGATGTGTATATGCTATGAAAGATGATGCACAATTTTATTTAATGTTGATTTAAAAAAAGGGATATTAAAGTAAATACCCTATTACATACAAAACTAAGCAAAAATGGCCATAATTTTGCTCATTAAGCAAAAATGCCTCAAAAACATGAAATAACCAAAATTCCCTTTATATATTCAATTAAAACACCCAAGAGAATTTCATGAAATCACTATGCACTTTCAAATTTCCTTTTGCCATTCACAAATTCATTGTGCAGTTTCACGTGTCATTATGAGATCAACGAGGTTAGTAAATCATTCCTTATCAACTTTTAATCATTTTAATGTTGATATTTCACTAATTAAATGAAGATTTTTCACATTTTAGAGTTAGGGTTTCAAGAATAAACAATTCAATTTTTGGGTCGATTTTTGTGTGTTTCGGATTAATTTCTTGAGGGTTTTTATTTTATAGTAGACATAAATTTGTTTGATGTTGAAATAGGAGTTGAAAATTGTATTTTTGGTCAAAATATGTGGTGGCAACACCATTTCAGGATGAAGTTTGATGACTCATGTATTGCAAGTCATATAAACTTTATCGCGAAATAGTTGGGTTTTGGGGTTTTCGTGATAGAGGGGAAAAATGATTTCTTAAACAGTATATCACCCTTGTGATATTTCATGATAAGGGGGGAAAAGAGAGTTTTTCAATAGTAACTCTATGATAGATCACAATAGGGGAAAAACTCTATGATAGTTTTTCAATACTTATTTAAAGGATATTTACATTTCATATTAAGGTTTTTGGATATGTAGTTTTTGAATTTCTAATTTGCTTTTTTTAATTATGAGGTTTATGATGGGGTAAACTAAAATTGTTATGGATTAAAGGGGCAAATTGAAATATGTTATGATTATGGGGACGAATTATAATTTTTGCTATTTTAAGGTTTTTCGACGTGTTGTTTTCAAATTTACAGTCTGTTTTTTTGAATTATTGTAAAAATTGATAAATTTTACTTATTTAAGGGATATGTACATTTTATAGTAAAGTTTTTGAACTAGAGTTTTTGAATTTCTAATATATCTTTCTCTACAAAAAATTATACACAATTATCAACTAGCATTTAATGTTGATTGAGTGTGTGAGTTGATATAAAATTTGATGTGAAATTGAATATAATAATATAATATTGAATGAGAGTACATGCTAACAAATATTATGAATATTTATGTCAACTATCAGATATATTATGTCATTTGTGTTTAAATCATTAAATCAATGTTGTTTTGTTATATTTATAATTGATTTGATCAATTGAGTGATAAATATTTATTTTTATTATGAATGAGTTCATAATATTTACTAAACTTTTATTTAGTTGATGGATGAATGTCATTAGAGATCATCATGGGTGTAATTTATGATTTTTCAAAGTTTAAATATTTGATATGTAAAATTGTTTTATCAAGAGGTTTGTAATAAATAATCTTGTTTTTAATTTTACTTTATCGGGCTGTGTGCCTAGGTTCCTAATGAAATTAGAGGGACCAGACAAGGGCCCATAGACAATATGGATGGAGATCTGATCGAAGTTATAAACCTAGGTGCATAGTTTTGTCATTATGATGTAATTTCAAAAATTCCATTATCATTCCACTATGTTTTATTTTTAGTATATATGAGAAGTATATATGTCATATTAAACATGAATTTATTTAATTTAAGTTAAACATAAATCTCTCTAAATAAAATTATTAAATCTAAGCCTCTCATTATGGGATGACTAAATTTTGTAACATAAATTTTAATAACTCAATATTTTTATTATGCGAGGGATATGAAATTTATGTCATAAAATTAAGTTTATCTTGTTCTTAGATGAATATTTTCATCTTGATTGAGATTTCTATTATTTGAGGACATGATGAAAATTTTATTTTTAAGAAAGCGTGATGATTTGTATTCAAATAGCTGTGGATACCAAGATTTCTATTATGTAAGGTATCTAGAGCGAATGGCAAGGAATAAGAATTGAGTCTTTTGTAAGGATATAAATGAAAATAGTTTCTTACTTGTTAAATTTAGTTGACCAAAATTTCTGTTATGCGAGATTAATTAAATTTAATAATAATTCGATTCGCCAGTGAAAATTTAATCTAATAAAAATTTTTGGATCTTGCCTAAGGGGTGTAGGATTCGAATAAAATAGTATGAGCTAATATAATTATGTATTAAAAGTTTAAGTTTATACAAGACACTAATAAAATTATTTTCTTTACAGTTTCGTTAAATAATTGTGGCAAATCGAAAATAGCCAATAACATACTCCTAAGAATCATGGACAATAATATATTGACTAGACCAAATTTCAAGGATTGACTAAGGAATCTCATAATAGTTCTAGATTTTGAGAAAATAGCCTATGTCTTAAAAGTACCACTTCCCATTAACATAGCTTCAGATGCCTTTTGAGGAAGAATGAAAAATGTTCAAAACATAAATCAAGGATAATAGGAGAGCTTGAGGCTATATGCTAGCCTTAATGAATAAAGAGCTTTAAACTAAACACGAAGATGTTTCAAGTGCATATGATATCCTCATTGTCTTACAAAAGTTGTATGACGAGACTTTGAGAGTGATAGAATATGAGTTGTGCTTCACTTTTCAATATCAGACTCAAAGAAGGATTACCACCAGATGACATGTTATAAAAATGATCAACAGATAGGGCAATTTGATATATATAGGGTAGTCATGCCAAACCACTTAAAAGTGAATCTGATTCTACAGTCCCTTCTACCTAGTTATAAACCTTTTATAACCATTTATACTCTAAACCATATAGAGTGAACTCTTTCTGAGTTTCTTAATGAACTTCAAGATTTTTATAAGCAAGGGAAAAAATGAATAAGACATGGAAATGTCTACATGGCTTCTACCAACAAGGCAAATAAAAGGCCCAAGAAGTAACAAAAAAAGGGTCCAAGTGTTGGACCTAAGAAAAGAAACTTTAAAAAAAGTGCAACCAAAACGGAAAGGAAAAGGCAAAGGGAAAGTGTTTCCATTGCCAACAAGATGGACATTGGAAGAGGAACTATCATTAATACTTGGAAAGTCTTAAAAAGAACACTAGAGCTATAATTCACTATCAAGTTATTGAATTCAAATAATCATTCATGGATTTAGATTCAGTAGCTATATCTTTTGTATATTTTTCTATGTAGGCATTTAGAATAGTCTTTTCTTTTTTTATTCAAAGGGTGAGATCATTTTAAAGATGACAAATGGGGTAAGAGTTGTACCCGAGGTTATTGGGACTTGCCTTATATGACTATTGTTGGGTATATTTTGAAAAAGCTACTAGGAACATCATATTTAAAATTGGTTACAATATACATTTTAATGGAAATGAATGTTTCATATTTTATGAAAATGTTTAAATGGGTAAAACTATAAATACAAATGGTTTGTATGTCTTAGAATTGAATGTCTTAGAAATGAATCACATTTCCAAGGTAAGATGACCAAATCCCCCTTTAAGAGTAAAAGGGAACATGCTAAAAAATTACTAGAATTAATACATTCAGATATATGTGGGCTATTTAGCAGTATGGCTTGGGGAGGATTTCATTACTTCATTACCTTCACTGATGATTATTCTTAATACAAGTATCTGACTTAATGAAATACAAATCGAATCCTTTGAAAAGTTCAAAGAATCGAAGAATGAAGTAGAAAAACAAACTAGAAAGAGTATTAAGATCTTATGATTAGATCATAGAAGAGAATACTGAAAGAGTATTAAGATCTTATGATTAGATCATAGAAGAGAATACTTAAGTGTAACTTTTCAAGAATTACTAAAGGACAATGGAATAATTTCCAAATTAACTTCTCCATATACACCTCTACATAATGGTGTATTAGAAAATGAGGAATCATATTTTTTCGATATGGTGCAATCAATGACAAGCTTTATGGACTTGCCAACATCATATAGGGACACACCTTCCAAACTGTTGTGCAAATCCTTAATTGAGTACTATCAAAATCTGTCTAGAAGATACCATATGAATTATGGTATTCAAAATGTCTTAATCTTAATTATATGAGAATTTAGGCTTGTCCAACTTATGTTAAAATAGTTAGAATAGATGAGTTGGATGTTAAATCATAGAAGAGTCAGTTTCTAGAATATCTTAAAGATAGTTTAGGGTATTACTTTTACTTTCTAACTGAACAAAGAAAAATGGTCAGTAGAAATGTACACTTTCTTGAGAAAGAGTTTTTAAAAGAAAGTGATGTGGGAAGAAATATTGAACTCAAGAAGGAGTCCAAAAAGCCTTAAGCCAATACTACTGAAACTAGATTGTACACTTAACAAAGCTTAGTATTAAATACCATAATTTTAAAATGAAGATCATCTAGAGTATTAAGATGTCTGATTAGATACAAACTTCTTCATGAGTAAGATTTTGAATCCTTCTTAGTGGAAGAAGTAGATCATGGTGATGATTCTAAAAGTTATGAAAAAGCTATACTGGATACTGATTTAGGTAAATAGTTAGAGGCTATGAATTCTGAAACATAATCCATGCATGTTAATCAAGTTTAGACACTTGTTGATCTAATAGAAGGAATAGTTCTTATCGGATATAAGTGTAGGGATTTTGTGGTCTTTGGTAACAGAATAACAAATTAAAAATTTAATTTAATGTCGAATAATCTGCAAAACCCTCTTCTAGATCATCCTTGTAGTAAGATTAATTCACAAACATACAAAACAAATATAAAGAGTTTATTAGATATATTTGTGTGGGAAGTTTCATCGTCTTTTGTTGATGAAGAAAGGTCATGAAGAAGTCATTATCAGTACCAAACATCAACATGCTCTTTGGTATCTACACAAAGTAGTAACTATAGAGGCTCGATTGTGCTCGTGGCTTGCTAGAACCAGATGACAACTTTGTGTGTGAGAGAAAACGAAGAATATCTCTCTCTGTTGTTACTTGGTTTTAAATTATGCAATGTTATATATATTCTTGATATATATATATATATATATATATATATATATATATATATATATATATATATATATATATATATATATATATATATATATATATCCATTTTACATGTTGTAGTATAGGACTTGGATATGTCCCAAGCGGTTTACCCATACACACCTTACACATAAGAATATGTCAGGTAGACATGACTTAGATGGGAAACATCTGCCTGGCATCTACATATCTAGCTCGTGAAAGTTGTACACTGGGCCAATGTAATTAAAATGTGTATATTCTCTCATTAATATCTAATTAACTGTTCACCATTTTTGGCATTCAATCAAAATTAGAAGATTGCAAAATTAATGAAAATAGGTTAAAATCATATCGCAATCTTATTTTAATTTAAGATGAGTTGATATGGATTTGAGTCAATCTAACTCAATCCTGTCAATTCTTACATACACCCAACAACTCAAGATTATTATTCTAAGTGTTCGAAATAATCATGCCAAAAATCAAATTCTGTGAAAATGTTGTAAATAGTAAATTTGCATACCTAGATTCAAGTTATCAAAGAAGTCCTTTCAAATACGGTGCAAGGTGTTGACGTTTGTCGTTTCCACAACACCATTTTGCCTCACGTACTGCATTTTTATAGGAGACAAGATCTCTGTATTTATGGGTTTTCTATACAGAGAGAAGAAGAAGAAATTTCTTTTTTGTTCAAAAAGATAGTGTAATAATTATTAAGGAGGCAGTTTGGACTTTAAATAAAAGTCCAACTGTCAATGGCAATTGGTTAAAATAAATCGGATTGGGTAGACCTGGATCTAATATCTCTCACTCACACATGACGGAAGACTTGAACCAAATACTTAGCCACAGAAATCCTATAGCAGTATGTTTAATATTTGTAAATGTGTCGTGCAACCTCAAGAGCAACCTACACTTGTGAGCTAAATACTATGCATTTGTTAGGAATAACATAGCCGCTTCAACCTAAATAAAACAAAATAAAGTGTTAGGCTCGCAGTACCCTATACTTACTTAATAACACTAGCTCCGTTTAATCCCTTATTTATTATTGTGTTATTTTCCTATGTATCCATGATCAAGTCCATTCTCCTATATGAGTGATATGATCGGCTGACTAATGAACATATATAATATATATAAGTTTTCCTTTTCTACTCGAAATTTTTAATTTAAACTTAACTACTTTCTAGTCATGTTTCATAGATTGAATTATGTGTGGCCATAGGTGTCAAGCTAAGATAGCAATACTAAGATTAAATATCAAATAACAACAAAAAGTCAAAAGGTATCAACATGAGGTAATTCTCATAAAGTCTCACACAGTGAAGGAGTAGGAATTCATTCTCTCACTACTTTAATTGGTCGTCTTGCTTATGCACACATGGTATGAATCATGTGTTACAGTGTGTATTTTCTCAAATTCCATTCACAACACTATACAGATCTTAGTTCAATCACTACACCTAGCATCTAACCTAAGTTCTTAATCATTTTCACACTTGCAAGTATTTATCCATATTAAGAACTCACATCTAACATTCATAACTTATTTGGATGTAGGGAATCCAAATTGGTCATTTTTAATATAACAAAATACATATCAATTGTTGTAATTACATTTTAAAATTTAAAAAATCTCACATAAGGCACAAAATCGAAACTTTACTATGTTCCCAATCATCTTCCATGACACAAATGCTTAATATTTTAAAATTCAGTCTAATTACGCCAATATTAATTCTAGATGAAAATTTCACTAAATTCTACCAATCTCAGAATTCTCATATTTAACAAGTATATGATACAGTAAATGCATCATTTATTTTGACTAGGACCATTTCATCAACCTGTATCGCTCTCAGAGTCATTTTATCCATGATGAAGTCTTTATGAAATTTGTAGTGGGTCAAATACCACACATTTGGGAATAACAACAAAATGATGGATTTTCTATCATGTATTACTAAACGTTGCTTTTTAGCAAGTTGTAATGTATCCACTAAGTCCCAAAAGTCTTCTAATTCTTGTCCTAAACAATATCATTGATTACGGAGCTAATGTTCATGCATGGATATTATTAGACTATGTACTATCGCATTTCTAATTAAGAAAGTTTGATAGATAATATCTAGTCTCAACATGCAATGTGATGGTCTTTAGTCAACAAACTTGCATAAATTAGAAACATGTATTTCAAAACACCAATATGTGTTTTTCAGAGTCTGAATGAAGTATTACATGTCCTTATGCGCCATAGGACCTATGGAACACATTCCACATGCAAATCCGAGCTTCACATAACTACCAAGATCTAGAAATGGTTTCACATGCCAAAACACACCGGAAAATGTTATTCATGTAGCGTCATAAGCTAAAATAAAGTCCTACACACTGAGTCAACGTCGCAATTACTTTGATGATTCATATAGAGCTTGCACGTGCCCTCACACACTGAGGCAAGCCTACATTCATGCATGTTCATGTGCCAAGATTGAATAACACATGACGTACTTATCGAAAGTATATTCTTATATGCTTCTATGCATTCACATGTATCGGTCAAGATTGATGGTCAACCTTTGATCATTGATCAATCAACTGACCCAAGTGGGTGTTGACCATTTTGGGCTATCCTGGTTGACTCTGCAAGTTGACCCATTGACCAATAGGCTGGTAATTGAGTTTTCTCAACTTGATTTTGATTTAGATTGTAATGATGAACCCTAGTAATTTGGCTGTTAAATCAATTGCCTTCCAAAATTTTTTTGGCATTTAAACCATAGGGCTTTTAAAGCCCATTGGTCAGATGTTCGTCTTAGGCCAATGAAAACCTTAAAAGTCACTAGATTCTAATGAAACGATGGCTTGAAAGGTGCTACATGGGTCACAATTTTTTTTTACTCTAAATCCATTGATTCAAACCAAATTTGATGTGTTTTTCAATTAAAGACATGTAATACAATTTCTAACAATAATCCAACATGTTTCCCGTCACTAAATTCATGTATTTTTGGTCGAATTCAATTCGTGCCCAAAACAAATTTTAATATAATTTAATATGTCATAACATATAATATCAGAAATACTATCTTGCTTTTATGTCCTTCTTGTACACACATGACTTATCTTTATTTTTGATGAATTTCAATTCTCTCAGAATTTCATCAAAATGAATGTTTCAACTCTTAGAAGCTTATTTGTGTCCATAAATGGATCTTTGTAACTTATTTACCTTATTCCATTGTTTATCAAGAACAAAACTATCGGGTTGTGCCATATACACATCCTCTATTAGGTTTCCATTTAGGAAAGTGGTTTTGACATTCATTTGCTATATTTCATAGTCATGGTATACAGCTATTGCAAGCATAAGCTGAATAGACTTCAATGTCACAACTAGTGAAAAAGTTTTGTCATAGTCTATGTCATACTTTTGCTTGAAACCTTTTGTAGCCAGTCATGCCTTATAGGTATGCATGTTACATTCCATGTCAATGTTCTTTTTGAAGATCCATTTACATCTTACAGGTTTT
Source organism: Mangifera indica (assembly GCF_011075055.1). Taxonomy (NCBI): domain Eukaryota; kingdom Viridiplantae; phylum Streptophyta; class Magnoliopsida; order Sapindales; family Anacardiaceae; genus Mangifera; species Mangifera indica. The sequence goes on from NC_058140.1 coordinate 6,787,416, forward strand.
ACCCCTTCAAGTAGATCTACCAAAGTCTATTCTAAGTTTTGGTACATGGAGTCTATTTTAAATTTTATGGCTTTAAGCCATTTAGCAAAGTTAGGATCTGAGATAACATTTTGATAAGTCTTAAGTTCATCATCTTGAATGACTAGTACATCATCGTGTTGAGTCAAGAGATAACCAAACCTTTTTGGCTCGCGATGTTTTGTACTAGACCTATACGACTCATGTGTATGTTGAGTTGGTTATGCAATAACCTTCTCACAATGTTTAACCTCCTGAGATGGCACATCTCTTGTCATGTGTCTGTGGTATCTTATGGTGTCTAAACTTTATCAACTTCAATCTTCCTCCCACTTGTTCTTCTTGTAATAAGCTCATTTTGCAAGAAAACTCTAATTCAAGTAATGAAGACCTTTTGCTCGTCTAGGTGGTAGAAGCAATATCCCTTGGTTTCTTTAGGATACCCTACAAAGATACATTTTCAGATTTATGATACCTAACTTTTTAGGAGTGAGTTGGGTTAAGGTGTCTCCACTAATTGAATTCACTTATGATAATAGCTATCGGACAACCATTTGGATGGCTTTCTATAAGGCACTTTATGGGAGAAAATGTCAATCACCATTGCATTGGGAGTATATTAGTGATAAGGATGCATTGGAAAAATCCTTAGGGCCAGAAATGACTAAAAAGATAATCGAAGATGTGAGGTTGATTCGAGAAAGGTTGAAATAAGCCCATGATTATTAGAAAAGCTATGCAGACTAAATAAGGCAAGATTTGGAGTTTGTTGTGGGTGACAAGGTCATTATGAAGACTGCCCCTTACCATCATGTGATGAGATTTAGGCAAAAAGGTAAGTTGGTGCCAAGGTTTGTGAGACTTTATGAGATCTTAGAGAGTATGGGCAAGGTCGCCTATAGACTTGTTTTGCCAACGAGTATGGAGAGGATGCACAATGTATTTCATGTGTCATAGTTATGCAAGTATCTTTGTGACCCGACTCATGTATTAAGAGTTGAAGGTATAAAGCTTAAAGATAATTTGGTCTATGAGGAAAAAGTGGTCTAGGTTTTTGATAGACGAGTAAAACAACTTAGTAACAAACAAATTTCTTTGGTTAAGGTTCTTTGGAGGAATCATTGAGTAGAGAAGGCCACTTAGGAGGTGGAGTAAGATATGAGGCATAAATTCCCATAGTTATTTGAGTGAATTTCGAGGATGAAATTCATTTAAAGGGGGAAAAATGTAACATCCGCAGGTATGCTTAAGGTTATTTTGGCTTTTTTAGTATTTTTCCTATGTGAGGTTGTGCCTAAAAAGCTTTTATGTGATTTGTGGTATGCATGACTGTGTATAAAAGGCTATATACCTTGTATAATATGGCAGAGATGGCAAAATAGTCTTTTCGCACATAGTGTGTTTTGGTCAATTTTGGCCAAGACACATGCCTTTATAATTGGGATACACTATTATGTCTAACCAACAAATTTTGAATTCCGAGATAAGGATATGTTCCACGAGAATCTCACGACGTGGTTTTAATGTTTGATAACCAACATACATGCCCGTGTGTTTAGCAAACACACCCATGTGCGTTTGTTTAATCTGAAAATAAAAATAATCGTAAAAAAGGCAACACTCATTCTTTTTCTCGAATCTTTTAAGCCAAACAAGAGAGAAAAGAGGATTAAAAGGTACTAAAGTCACTTTTTCGCTAGGAGAGAAGTTTTTGGGAGTCGTTCAAGCCGTGGAAAAGCTAGTGTTATCGCTTTATCAAAGTAGGTAACATGTTTTCTTGTGATATTATGTATCAAGTGTTACTGATGGTTTCAAATTGATTGAAAACATGATACTTGATGGCTTAGGTTAGTTATATTTACATATTGATAGTAGAAGTAAGGTTGATTGAGTTTTTACATGAATATGGTTCTATTTGTAGTTAGAATTGTTTAAGTTAGGTTTAATAATGATTTCCTTTATGTATGGTTGTTTAATTTAATGTCAATAGATTGTTTGGGTTGGCAGAATGGTAGAATATTGTTGATCGAATACAACAGACAATATATGGTGGTTGTCATTGTCATGTTAATAAAGAAATAGAAAATTACACGTCTAAAGGTGGGTTTTCAATCAAGACTGGAACTTGGAAGGACCTTATCATCGAATGCCTTGAAAGTAGGTTTTGAAAGCTATGTAACAAACTTTCTTTGAAAAGACATTTAAATGAAATCAAACTTTGGAAAATTAAAATAAATGCCCATTTTGCCCCTCTTTATGCATAAAAGCCCACATTTCCTATTCCTAAACAAAAATGTCTACTTTTCAAACTTCCAAGCAAAAAATGTCCTAAATATTTTTTAAAATACCAAAACTACCTTTCACTATTTATATATAAACTTTCACTTACATACAATTCTCATATCATTCAAACGTTCACTCTCATTTTCATTTTTACTCAATATTTGATACTACGGGTTTGTTCGAAAAAAAATTCATATTTCTGAATTCAAATTAAAAGAAATCAATTTGTGAGTAAAAGGTATTTATACGAATTTTAACTCAAAACTTAATTTTATTTGTTAAATCTAGTTCGTATGTTATGTAAAAGGCGTATTTGGATATTTGATAATAATTTAAAGGTTAAGAAATATTAGAAAAATATGGGGGCACTTTAATATTAAACAATGTATAAAAGTTTTAAATGAAATGCTAGAAAAATATTGAGATATTTTGATACAAGTCAACTTATGAGGCTGTTAAACGAAATGTTAGATAATTATAGAGGGTTAAACGATCTTTTTGATAAATATGGGGGCATTTTAATATTAAATATTGTAAAAAGGTTTTAAAGGAAATGTAAAGAATATATAGATGTATTTTGATACAAGACAAGATATAAGGGTGTTAAAAAATGTCAAAAAAATATGGGGGCACTACAATATTAAACATTGTAAGAAGGTTTTAAATGAAATGTTAAAAATACATAGATACATCTCGATACAAGATAACATATAAGAGTGTTAAATGAAATGTTAAATAATATAGGGTATTTTGATATTAAACAATATAAAAAAGTTTTAATTGAAATGTTAGTAATATATAAAGATATTTCAATGCAAGACAATATATTTGGGTGTTAAATAAATGTTAAATAATTATAGGGGGTTAAATAAAATTTTAGACAAATATGAGGTATTATAGTATTAAATAGTGTAAGAAGGTTTTAACTAAAATGTTAGCAATATATAAAGATATTTTGATAGAAGACAATATATTTCAGTGTTAAATGAAATGTTAGATAATTATAGGGGATTAAATTAAATTTTAGACAAATATGGGGGTATTATGATATTAAATAGTGTAAGAAGGTTTTAACTTAAATGTTAGGAATAGATAGAGACATTTTGATGTAAGACAACATATGAGGGTTTTAAATGAAATGTTGGATAATTATAGGAAGTTAAATGAAATGTTAAAAAAATATGGGGGCATTTTGATATTAAATATTGTAAGAAAGTTTTAAATGAAATGTTAGGAATATATAGAGACATTTTGGTAAATTAAAGGTGGTATATATATCAATAAATGGTTATTATGGATTTTTTTCTTACAAATTTTTAATTTTTCTCCAAAATTTTTCATTGTAAAATTGATAATTAGAATAACTAGTTATGCTTTTGTTTGTTTCCAAGGAGAATGAATCCAACATGATGAGAACATAATGAAATATGTTGGAGGTTATAAACACTTAGTTAAAATTCTTTCTAGAATAATATTTGAGAGATTTATCCAACTTTTGAATGAACATTATGGTATTGATCCAATCAGAAACTACATTCAACTATGTATGAAACTAAGAAGAATTAAGCTTGACTGGCCTGTAAAGAAAAAAAGTAATGAAGATGTCCAAGGCCTTATTGACATGTCTTAATACTTCCAGAAATGTATTATTGTTTTTGTTACATATACCCTGATCAGGACAAGAAGAAAAAGAAGAAATTAGTGAAGTGAAAAAGGAATCTGATTGGGAAGACTTAATTAATTTCAATAATGATGCATTCTATATTGCTGATGAATGGCTTGTGGAGACAAAGAGAGGGTTCTTGATTGGGGTGACTTTGAGGGAAACTAGATGATGATATTCCTTTTAATAAGGTAGAGTTCGAGGATATGTCACTTATTATTATGATATAAATAGTTTGTAGTTTGAAGATCTTATTATGGATGGTGAAAATTATTTAGGACCATTTTTTGACAATATCCCCATTAATCTGTTTAAGTGGCTTCTTAATTTTCCTTTATAGCCTTTAACATCATCAAATGGTACAAGATCGATCTAAGAGGGGAATGCTGTAAAACTTGGTAACATTTTTCATGACAAAAAATACTTAAAAGATATTATGGACCAATTTGCTTTGGAGAAAGGATTTCAATACAAAGTGCTTAAGTCTAACATAGGGCGATAGAAGATTAAATGATATGATGAAAAATGCCAATGGTATCTAATGGCAAGTAGAGTCAAATCCAGTTAAGTATTTCGAATTGATAAAATGAATGCAACCCACACATATTCAATTGATCAGATAATGCCACATCACAAACAAGCTAAGGCTCAGGCTTTAAGTCAATTAATGAGGTCAAAGTTTGTATTGATTGATTAAATTTATCAACCTAAAAAGATCATTATCGACATCGCTGACAGATATAAAATTGACATTACATATTTACAGCTTGTTTGCCAAGAAATTGGGCTTTAAATTCACTAAGGGGCTCACTGGAAGAATCATTTATGCTTTCACCTGATTATTGCTATAACTTAGAACGTGCTAATTTAGGAACTGTGACAGCTATAGAAACAAATGATGAACATCAATTTAGGTATTTTTTCATTGCATTGGGATATTCTGTCTATACATTTAAATAATATATTCGACCTATTATTTGCATTAACGTCACTTCCTTTAAAGGTCAATATCTTAAACATTTATTCCTTGCGGTAGGTCTCGATGGTAACAACCAAATATACCTAATTGTTTTCGGTATTGGTAAAAAAGAAGATCATAACATATAGTGTTGGCTTCTAACGAAGGTTGAAGAATGCATCAATGAAATCCTAGAGTTGGTAATAATCTCAGATCAATATCATATTATATACTCTACAATAGCTGAAGTCTTTTTAGATGTATACCATAGGTATTGTTGCCATCACCTTTTTTGTAACATGTGATCAAAGCATAAATAGGACTCATAGGTATTGTGCTTACACATGTATAAATTTTGATAATGAAGTGTTTATATTATTTATAAACTTGCATGTTGTGTGTTTATATTAGAAAGTTGCAAAGTCATATATAGAAACAAATTTTGAGGCATTGATGAGATCTTTTGATGCGGTGCATCCTTAAGTTAGAGCTTACCAATGTGAGGTAGGGTTTCATTGATAAAGTAAGGCACATTTTCTAGGGAATTGGTATAATATAATGACAACAAACATTATAGAGTCATTTAATGCTCTCGTAAAAAATGTACGAGGATTGCTCATCACGATACTCATTGAATTTATTCAGGGCACATTACAACAATGGTTTTTTGAGAGAAGAAACCATACAAGTACATATGAAGTTAATACTAATTGTATATCAAAAAGTTGTTGAAAAGGTTCAATATAAAAAACTCGAAAAGAGGACTTTTGCCTTTTACTTATAGTTTTCATCTTTCTAAAGATATGGGTCCAAAGATTGATAAAGAATAACAACAGATGTATAATATACCTTGTACTTCGGTTGTGAGTAGACTCATGTATGCAATGCTATGTACAAAACCTAATATAGTTTATGTTGTGAGTGTTATGAGTAGATATCAAGCTAATCCAAGGAAAAGATATTGGTTAATAGTGAAATCAATCCTTAAGTACTTAAGAAAAACTAAGGATCTTGTTATAAGTTATGGATGTTAAGAGTTAAGCATTTAGGAATACTTTGACTTTGATTTCCAATCAGATGTTGATGATAGAAAGTTTACATCATGATTCATTTTCATATATAATAGGGGTACGTTTAGTTGAAAGAGTTTCAAACAATCAACCACGATTGGTTCTACTATAGAGCCTGAATATATTGTTGCTTCAGAAACAATAAAAGAGATATTATGGATATGCAAGTTCGTATATGAAGTTGGTGTGATTCCAAACATAGCTTATCCGATAATTATGTTTGTGACAATACTAGTGCTATTACATAGGTAAAAGAACCAAGGGCGCACAAGAAGTCCAAACATATTCAACAAAAAATATCACATTTTAAAAGAATTTATTAAAACTAGAGAGATAAAATACATAAGACATTGTCCGTAGACAATGTTGCTAGCCTATTGACTAAGGCGATGATACTGAAGCAACTAGACCATCATCTTAAGAAGACGGGCATGCGATACAACAATAAATGACTTTAGTGCAAATGAGAGTTTTGTTAGTTTATGTCCTAAGAATCATTTGTGTTGTCGGTTTTAGAATGCTTTATCATGTATATACATATGTAATAATTTTATGAATTAAAGAAATGGTTCTTTTGTTTATATGAATAAACAACTTCCTTTATTTGCATTAATTTAAAGTTTGTACGTAAACTATCCAAATGATTCACTTGATATATAAACTAAATCATCGAATTGTTCCCTACGGTCATAAATTAATTGGCTAATAACTTTACATAGTAGACATACTGAATACTTTCATTGAATATCATGAGATGATATTAGTATAGACAATGATGACGCCTATGTCGTTAGGGCACTAGTATGGATTAACAATTAGAAAACCATTTTTGATATCCATTTATTTGATTCAAATCGAGTTCTGGAGTGAACATAAATAAATATTGGAAACCAAAATCTCTGGCCAGAGTATAATGAAAGTCATACAAAAGATGCTCGTGATAACGTGTTCCAAATATATCTTACCACTGAGATTATAGTTTGTAAATTTTAGTGTTTGGTTATAAATGCTACTCCAAATCTTGTGAGGTTGGAGTATATACATTGAGACTAAGCAAAATTTTCTTATAAATTTTGTGAACAAGTTAAAGAAACAAATCATGTTAGGAATCCGCATGGTGCGATTTGGTGTGATTTAAGAATTTTTTTCAAACCAAACTAAGAAAAACGGTTAAGAAAAATTTCAAATCAAATTAAACTATCTTAGATTTCAGATTAAACTGAACCAAAGTGAAAAAAATACGTTTGATACAATTTGAATTGCGGTATAAATCTATTAAAAATCTTTGGCTTTTAAATATATCGTATTTAATAAATAATAATAAAATTATAGATATATGAAAAATAAAATAAATACATAAAATAAATATAAAATACATATACAATAAATATTTTAAAATTTATTAACTTAAGTCAAATCAACTTATAAATCAATCTAAATTAAATAGTAGTTTTTAAATAATTTAATTTGATAATATAATTTGAATTGAATTACAAACACCTAAAATCATGCACTAAACCAACTATATCTTAGATCAACTTTTTTAATGTTGATGGACAGACACCTGCAAAGCATAAATGCATCTTTAGCCCCACAAGGTAAAAAAGGACCCAAGATTAAGTGCATCTTTATCACAAAAGAAAGAAAAATAAAATGCATAAGGTTTGGTCAAACATGATTACATTAACAATATGACTTTCTCTTGTTTACATTGATCAATGCGGCATGATAATATTATCTCGATCAGTCTTTGATTCTTTCTAGGCTAATCACATAGTCACATAGCAAATCAATCAGTTAAATATACATTTACTTGATAAATTAAAATAAATATGTACTATAAAAATTGAGTAGATAAAATGAATTAAAGCCCATACCATTTATTCAACCACTACCTTTGCCAAGTCTAATTAATTATTTAAGCAAAGTATGTGTTGGATAATTTTAAGCATGCCAAAGTGAATTCTGTAAATTCTATAGACTAAAAAACATACATGGATTTCTAATTTTGTTCACGTTGTTAATTGGAACATAATACAAGGGTCTGATGTGAGTCAATTTCCATGACATCTTTTGCTCAAGTACTACAACCCAGACATTTTTTTGTGCTTTGGTTTTTGGGAGAAGAAGAAGATTTAACACTTCATATCTAAAAATTGTGTTAACTAAGAAAGGGGAGGCAGTTTTTTGGACATTTATATAAGTTTCAATTAGTAATAACTCTCCTTCCAACTACCCTTGGCAATTAATGTAAGCATCAGATTCGAGTTAACCCATCATGGGTCTCACTCAAATATGGCGGAAAACCTAAACCAAATACTCAATCACAGAAATCTCATACAACAATAGGTTTCATACTCGTAAATGTGTCATGCAACCTCGCGAGCAACCTATATTTAAGAGCTAAATACTATGCATCTGTTAGGAATAACATAGCCACAATAACCCAAATAAAGTATAATAAAGCTTTAGGCTTGTAATACCCTAAACTTACTTAATAACATTAGCACCTTTTAATCCCTCATTTATCATTGTGTTATTTTCTTATGTATCCATGATCAAGTTCATTCTCTTATATGAGTGACATGATTGACTGGTCAATAGACACGTAATATAATAAATCTTCCTTTTCTACTTGAAATATTCAATTTAAACTTAGTTGTTTTTCTAGTCATGTTCCATAGACCAAATTGTGTGTGGCCATAAGTATCAAGCAAAGATAGCAACACTAAGAGTAGACATCGAATAACAGTAAAAAGTCAAAGGATACCAATATGAGGTAAACCTCATAAAGTCTCAGACAGTGAGGAAGTTGGGATTTATCCTCTGGCTATTTCAAATGGTCGTCTTACTAATACACACATGGTATGAATTATGTGCTATAGTATGTAATCTCCAAAAATGTCATTATTTCAACACTGTACAAATATTAGTTTAGTTGTTACACCCAACACCTAACTTGAGTTCTTAATTATCTTCATACTTATAGGTATTTATTCATATTAAGAATTAACATCTGGCATTTTCAAATGTATCTATCTATGACCTCCTTTTGATTAATCATCGAGGCGATATTTTAACTTTGAAAAATCTTTTCTTAAGAAATTTGCCTCCCATTGGCATGCTTTCTCAACGCCACTTCTATCAAGAATAATATCTTATCTTTGCTTGCTCTTTTAACACCAAAGATGACTGCTCATATGAGTGAGCCAATTTTTAACTTGTGTAACATTGTAATCTTGTTGAGCTAAAAACGATATGTATACAATAAAAAACCTAAAAATTTTAGGATGCAAGGTTTAAAACAAATGAACTTGAATTCGTGATTTTCGATGTTGTGCCACCAATATAATATATATAAACTCAACTACTTATCAATTACAATCTATGCAATCAAGAAATTTAACATGAGAAAGATTTACATTTCTTGAAACAAGTTCGGTCAAAAGATCAGTGACCATCTGATATGTAAAATTATATTCTACACTCATTTCCCTTTTGGAAATGATGTTTCTTAAAACATTGTGTCTATTGTTGATGTGTTTGGTTATTTTATGAAACTTGGGATCTTTCATAAAAGTTATATCATCATGGTTATGTCAACGGGGAACTATTGTTTCAACAATATTGTCCTATTTACACAAATTTAGAAAAATCTTCTTAACTAAATAGTTTCTTGCACAATCATTGAACAGGCTATATACTTGGCCTCTATTATAGATAAGGCTAGCATATCTATTTCTTGTCGCTTGAAGATATGAGCCCTTTTAGGGTAAGAAAACATAGCTAGAAATTGATTTGCGTTGGTTTAAATCACTTCCCCAATTGGAATCTCAATAGCCGATCAAATGTAAATTTAATCCTTAATCATATAAACAATAATCTACAGAGTTTTTTAGATATATCACTATCCTCTTGATATTCTTTCGGTGTTCTTTTTATTATTTGACTCATATCGACTAACCAACCTGATAACTAAAAATAAATGTCTGGACATATACGTATAATACTATACATAATACATCTGATGATATTTGAATAGGCAACTATTGACATTTTTCTGCTTTCATCTTGAGTTTTTGGACATATCTTTCTCCTCAATAATTCACCATTTGATACAAGAGTATTAACGGGTTCATAGTTCACATTATTGAATCGTTCTAGAATCTTTTGAATATAATGCTCTTATAACAGAGTCAAAAGTTTTTTTAGACAATCCTTATAAATTTTAATTCACACACATAATCTACTTTACCCATATCCTTCAAGTTAAAAACATGGAGAACCGTCTTTTGACTATCATCACTTACTTTAAATCATTTCTAGTTATCTACATATCATCACATACAGAGATAGAATTGTAAATTCATCATCAGATTATGTCACATAGAAATAGTGATCTTGATTAATTATCTTAAATTCATAAGACATTATAATCTTATGAAATTGCAAGTACCATTATCTGGATAACTGTTTTAGGTTATATGACGTTCTTGAAGCTTATACAGTTTGCACTTCTTTCCTATAACAACGAGATCTATATGTCACTTTATGTAGATTTATTTGTCAAGTTATTCACTAAAGAAAGTTTTCTTAATTTTTATTTGATACAATTTTAAATTCAAATGTATTATTATAGCTAGAATCAAACAAATTAAAAGAAATCTTGTGATTGGTAAAACCTTTTTCTTCACAATCTGTACCTACTCATTGGGTATAATTATTCGCCATAAAGCCAAATTGTATCTATTTATTGAGTCTTCCATCTTATGATCGATTCAGGGAATCCATTTGTTCCTAATGAGTTTTCGATTTGATAGTGAGCCAACCAAATTTCAGACTCAGATTGTTTCTACGTATTTCATCACTTCTTTCAATGCATCTTGCCATTTTTTTTCTTATCAAGGGATGAGATAACTATTTTAATAAATTTAGGCTTTTCATCATCTTGGGAAGTGGTTATGAAAACCTCGTTTTCAATTTTAAAACGCTAATAGGATACATTTAGACGTTTACTCTTATGCAATTGAAGATCAATGTTCCCACTGTCTGAAATAGATTAAAGCTTAATCTCATACTCTTACTAGGTTAAGATGGATGAAACAAGCAATTGAGGATCATTGCTCCCACTATTCAAAATAGGTTGGAGCTCAATTATATTTGCTCCACTATTTGGAACAAGTATAAGTATTATCTCTTAGGACTAAACTAATGGTCGATAAGATATAGCTATCCTTATTCTTCTCTCATCTCATATAGATGAAACCTTTATCAATATCATATCTATTAGAAAAAATATTCTCTATGAATATAGCATCTCTTGATACAATTTTAGTTAATCTTCCATCATAATTCTCCCTAATGAACATATGCCTTTTAGAGTGTTCAACATATTTTATAAAGGTACATCCCT